>NC_136502.1:102371584-102394084 GCF_053919585.1 Euprymna scolopes
GGTATTCAAATTACAATATTAAACATTATTTAATTTTTATCTTGTTTCCCCCCTAATATACATTATTCATGGAAATTAAGACCAGTAGCCCTTATAGTCCTCTATAAAGTGACCACAAAATGTATTCGTATTGTATACTAGCAGGGAGATCCGATGTTGCCCGAGATTGAATGATAATCAACGAATATTTCACACGTTCATACTTCATTATCATCGAATTTAGTGAAATCGCAATTTTTTAATCAAATCTATTAATTTCCTGCTCTAATTGGAGACCCATCACAGTGCATCAGTAGAAAGCTTCATATGTCTCTTCACAGTGACTTAGTCCGTAATACATTGTAGTCTACATTGCACTGTAGAGAACCTACTGTTGATTGTATGAAATCATTCTTTTTTATATGTAACGGTTGAATTAAAGTTTAATTGTGCTTTAAACATAAACATTAATTTCGAACGCTTCCTTGTCATATCAAATAACCTACTGTTGATTTTATATGTCGGGCCTTTCTGCTTGTGTGGTAATAAAACTACTCAAATACACTTGTGATGTTAGGCTGTGTAAGGTGTTAATTTTGGCCAAAATCGCCTGTTCCTTCTTGCATGTTTTCTGACTATTGGTTATCGACACTTATCTAAAACATTCCTATACAGAACCTATCTAAGAACATTGCCAGATACATAAAGTACATTTGTGCAATTTCATAAAAATCAACCCAGCTGTTTCAGAGTCAATAGAGAACTCCCTTACACACACACACACACACACACACACACACACACACACACACACACACACACACACACACACACAAAGTTCCTTTTATATATTATTAAAGATATTTCATTTTCTGGCCATTAGAAAAAGCTGTATTTTAAGTTAAGTCAACCATCAAAAAAGGGAAGCAACTCCGGTTTAGTTTTACTCTTTTTTATTTTCTTTCTGTCTATATTTTGCATATTTTATGGAAATTAGGACCCTGAGTAGCCATGTCAGTGTATATATATATATATATATATATATATATATATATATATATATATATATATATATCTTAGTGTTGGTATGATTAATCATAATCGAAAAAAATTGGAAAAATCGGAACTTTTAGCGGTAGCAGAATCGGAAAAATTTGTGTCTATTTTCCGATGCCAAAAACGATTCTTTTAATTGCCTTTTTTATTTAATTTTGTTTAAAACAAAATATTCTACTGTTAGAAGTAATGATAAAATAAATATTTAGTGATTTCTAAATTACAAATAAAAGTGTATTTTTACGTTTAAGAAAATATCTGTACATTTAACATGCGTTTTTACGGTAATCCGGAATAAGTAACAAATCTAGTTAGAGATTTATTAAGAATCGGAATCGCTAATTGTATCGGAATCGGTAATTTAGAACGAAATCAGTAGTTGTATTGGAATTGGAAAAAATATTGGAATCGTCTGATCACACACATGCATATCTATATCTCAATATTTTTTTTGTGCATTGATATTCATATTAAAACCCCCTTTTTCTATTTATTTAAAAAGAAAATACAACTTTGTTATATATGGGTCGTGGAATCTGCAAAAGATCTAGCTAATTTGCATATTCTTTTGAACATTCATTTTAATTAATTCCCTATTTGTTTTTTCGGTTTTCTAATGGGGTGATCATCTTTTGTTAACTATTACGTGTAATTATATTCATGCAGATATTCTGCATGATTTATACTTGCGTAATATTTGCGAAAAAATGTTATAGTAAACACAAACCTCTTTATATTTGTGTATGTGTATATATATATATTTGTCTAAAAAGTTTTGCCTACCAAACTCCTCTGTCAGTTTTTGGTCTACAGAGATAAAACTTAATATATAGGGTATTCAAACCCATGCAAAACTTTATATTTGGGTTTTAACCGGAGAAAATTGGTGCAAAAGTGTGAAAATTAAAAAAATGGAATTTTCCAGGTGAAGGTTAAACGATGGCATTATGAATATGCATGCGTAACGTAATAGCTATTGATTCATATTTTAATTTTTAGCTTTGCAGCAAAATGTCTTCATAGCTCAAATGTCAAAAGAAAAAGTAAATTGTAAGCCAAACGTTTTGGTTTCAATTCTCGGTGTTGGCGCACAACTCATTTTTTTTTACTTTTTAAATCATTACTGTATATTGGGTCCAATCAACGAAAAAAATACTGTATATTGATGACTACAAATATATTTTAAGCATCCCCTCTTAGAGCACAGTTGTAAATAATCTCATCCGCTACTTAATTGAGTATGGCACAATCACGTTGGTACATCGGTTCTCGCCAGATCACTGAAGTTAAGCAACGTTGAGCCTGGCCACTACCAGACGGGTGACCATTTGGGAAGGCTAGGCGCTGTATGTACCTTCTGGGAAGGTTGGGCGTGAGGCCAGCACCCTCACCCTGTAAAAAGAAATCCTCGCTACAAAAGCATCGACAAAAGTTGTAGATGGCCTATGCCCCTCCAGATGCTCAAGGCTATGGATGGGATGAGATGGCTACTTAATTGGCTGATAAATGCGAGGCTCGCTGTTTGTTTGTAAACAAGCAGTTTAAACATTATAAAAGGGGTGGATGAATGTTTGTTTAAAAAATAGACATTTGCCGAGGTTATTTGCGGGCACTGCTCCAGTGAGTCGATGGGTAGAACTGCCAACTGTCAACATTATGGTTCTAGGTTCAATCCTCGGCTTGGGAGAGGTGCTAGTCTAGCAGCACTGATGAGTTGCGATACAACGAAACAGTACTATGTCGATGCCTACAAATAAATTATATATATATATATATATATATATATATATATGTATATATATATAACATTAATATCAAATCCCTTTGGGCCAAGATCATAGTGTAGTATCTGTTCTGATGCTGCACTACACTTTTTCTCTTCTCGGTCAGTGGAGGAGAAATTCTTCCCGACTGAGACAATTTTTATTTTTATTTCTTTTCAAAGTGCCCCTTTTTGGGGAGCTGGATTTTCCCTACATTAAAAACCGACCTAATTTCTGACTTTACCCTCGTGGGGAGGCAAGTAAATAGGAACAATAATATCAAATATTCAAGAAATAGTTGCATTCGTGCTGGAAGTTCGGGAGATATTGTTTTCATTCTAATATTATATAATAATATATGTATATGTTTTTTTTTTTTTTCTGATATGTATAATTTATGGTAATTAGGACTCAAGTAACGTCTGGTTAGTCTATATAGTGACTGAGTGATTTTTTTCTCAACACAAGAGTCAACAGTGTCTAAGCCATTTTCTAAATGTTTTTCCCCTGTTGACATCTCTCTTTAAGAAAGGGTTAGTTTATTGCTAATCGCCTGAGGCGCCTCTACCAGGAAATGCGACCCGGTCTGTCCGGGCATTTTTTTCTGGTTAGAATGCTCCCCCTCGAAAGCATTTCACTTTCCAACCCTTGTGTCACACCTTCCTGCTATAGAAGAGAGATAAACAGTATAGCATATATTTCATTTTGTTGTCAATATAAAGAAAGCTATATTTTAAAGCAGCCTTTATAATAAAGGGAAGCAACTATGGTTAGACTCCTCGCATAAATCTGCGCTTCACTTCTTGTCCAAAATAGTAACGGTAGCAATTCCTGTCTTTTCACTGACATTCAAGGATAGGAATGCGACACAGGAATTGGTAAATAGAAACAAGCCTCATCCTCTTACGTTATTATATTTATATTCCTTTTTCCAACTTTGTTTCTCTACATAACGTAAATTCCACGACCTGCAAATCCGGTTTAGTGCAGTGACCTTTTTGCAATCCTAAAAAAAAAAAAAAAAAAAAAAAGGAGAGAGACGGTGGTGTTGCAATGTTGCATGGTGCTAGTCTCGAACTGAACCTAATTTTAAATATATATATATATATACATATATATATATATATATATATATATATATATATATATATATATATATATATATATACAGAAAAATGGTACTTGTTGAAATAGGGTCGATAGATCGATTTTTAAAAAATATGTCGCAAAACAATATTACGTACTTAATTGTCGAAAATAGTAATATACCAAAAAATTACAAAAAGTCATCGCGTAGAACAACTGCTATTGTGTTTTTAGTAAAATAAAATCTATCACTATGGGATAAAATGTTAGTCGCAAAATATGCGTTCCGAGTTATGTCCCCTGTGTGTGAACTCTTCATCGTCTACTTTAAGACATTTAAGAAAAATGCAATTTTATCAAATTTTCCGGAAAAATTACTTTTAACTATAAATAACTTTCTACGCGATGACTTTTCGTAATTTTTGGATATATTACCATTTTTCGACATGGCAAATTAAGTACGTAATTAAAAAAAATCGATTTGTCGACTCTATCTCAACAAGCGTCGGAAAATTGTTATAATTTACATTGCCGCCATGGAATGAAAATATCATATTCTTAAAAATCACGTAAATTGATGAAGTAGTTTTTTAATATCTTAAAAAACATTTTTTTGCGAGTTTTAGCGATTCATAGTATACCGTAAGGCTGATTTTTAAATCTCGAGGAGTTCGAATTGATTTGTTTTTCTTTATTAAATATAACAGATCAAGACACACCGTTTTCGCTTCCTCGTGAAATTTGATTAAAAAATACTTGATTAATTTACGTGATTTTTGGAATATGTCACTTTCGCTCCGTGACGGGTACGTACTATTCCATAAAGATTTTTTGCGCATTTTGTTTTTTAATTAGGTTGAAGTCTAGACAAGAACCGATTGCATTATTGATCTCACCCCACAAGGCACCCCTGACAGACTTTTGACCGTTTTCAGTAAGGAATGGCTGTGGGATTATTTGAACTAATGACATCCTTTACGCATGCGTGTGTGCGCAGGTCTATCCGTGTTTTCTGTGTCTGTGTATCCGCCTCAATCTTTTTCCTAGCTTCATGCCTTTGTTTATATAAATATGCATGAACTCAAATGGCTTCCATTTATGCTCATGTATCTCGCCAGTTTTTTTGTGTCTGTGTGTAGGTATCTTTGTTTAGCTGGTATTAATCTTCCTACTCTCTCATGGCCAGAAGATGTGACACAAGGGACGCGACAACGGAATTGAAGAGCCAGCACTCTAGAGGAAAAGAACCCTGGCCTGCAAAAAAAAAAAAAAAAAAAAAAAGCAAAAATGCATGGGCAACGCTGTTGGTACTCCCCGATACGGGGCGCTTCTTCAGCGATTAGCAATAAATTAACCCCTTCTCAAAGGGGGAAGACAAAGCCTGGAAGGACAGACCTGCTAGAGTCATACCTCCGCCATCAGAGTACAATGGTCTGAACTCTGATGGCTGTAGAGAGCCAAAGGACTCTGATGGCTTTAGGGCGTAGAATTACTTTGATGGCTGTAGAGGGGGGGGGGCGAATGACTCATGGCTGTGGGGGGTCGAATGACTCTGATGGCTGTAGGGGATAACATGACTGATGGCTGTAGGGTGCTCAAAGAAAAAAATCTCCCAGCCTTTGAGCAAGGATTGGTTTAATCAGTGCGTCCCCAAAGTCTTTGTCGTTACCTAACTTCATATCTCTATCCATATAACCGCATTTATGTGTGTCTATTCGGATCTTAATTATTTATCTTTATCTTATGATAGCCTCTATGTTATTTTGTGAGTTATGCTTACATCTTTTTTTTTTCCGAGCGACTGTCGTTTAATTGTTATGACCTTCCATTTCTTGTTTGAAATAATTTTACCAAGAATTCTTTATAAGTTTTGGTTTCGGTTTTGATTATAGCTAAAGGAACTCAAGTTATATATATATATATATATATATATATATATATATATATATATATATATATATATATATATTCAACAAAAGTTTTGGTTTTAGTTTTGATTCAAGCTTATGCACCCAAGTCATACGAATATATATATATATATATATATATATATATATATATATATATATATATATATATATATATATGTATATATATATATATATATATATATATATATATATAATTTTTTTTTGATCACAACTTTATAACATGTGAGAATCGATAGAAATATAACTATGATAATATATACGAAATCTGCATGAATTAAAATATAATTAAGTATATTTTACAACCTGGCTATGCCGGGCATCCCTGCTAACATAGATAAATACTTTTGCAGTTTTAACAAAAGAGCTACAATAATATCAGAGCGTCTCCATTTACACTGAACATCCACAGAATGCCAACATCAATATATTACATATGAATGAGTCCCCTGTGGAATTTCCACAGGTCCTGCTAGTATTTAATAACAACTTCGTTAGAATGACATGCAAGAAAAAGGGTTAGCCGTGAAAAGTGTTAATATGTATGGACCTACGACGGGCGTGCAATAAGTAATGCCTCTGACCCACTTCCAGTTGTCTGATCTACCTGGAATTTTGCATGTGCAATGATTTATATCTCTACGGATTATGAGACAAATTACAGTTCTGAACTAATTATGGTTTCTGTTTTACAGGTGTTTGAACTGAGTCAGGTGTGAAATGCAGCCTGTTGAATGTCGAGCAATGATCTGGTTTTTGTATTTGAAAGGGCGCACACCACAGGAGACTTTTGATGAAATGAAAAAAAACTTATGATGATAATGCCCCATCATATGACCTTGTAAAACGCTGGCATCGTGAATTCAAACATGGCTGGAAGTTTGTGGAAACAGCTCCCAGACCTGGTCGCCCCCCCCCCTTCTGCCATTGATGAGGCATCTGTCTGTCAAGTTGAGGCTGCCATTTTGGAAGATCGGCGCATTACTATTTGCCAAATCGCCCAAGATGTCAAGATTAGTACAGGGTCTGTGGAAACTATCATTCATGACCATTTGCATATGCATAAGGTGTCTGCCAGATGGATTCCCAGGTTGTTCACACCATTCCAAAAACGAGAACGCGTTGAGTGTTCGAGGATGAATTTGGAGATGTGCCAAGAAGATGAGTCAAAGATTTTCAAAAGACTGATTACACAGGATGAAACCTGGGTCCATCACTATGATCCAGAGACCAAAGCCCAGTCAATGCAGTGGAAGCACTTGGACTCACCACCTCCAAACAAGGCAAGGATGCATCCCTCCGCTGGCAAGGTCATGCTCACAGTCTTCTGGGACCAGGACGGAGTAGTGATGACAGATTTCCTGCAAAGGGTACCATAATTGCAGGAGCATATTATGCTTCACTTTTAAGGAAATTAAGGGAAGCTATCAAAATCAAGAGGCGGGGCAAGATCAGCAAAGGTACCCTCCTCCTGCAGGACAACGCTCCCGTCCACAACTCGCATGTTGCCAGATCAGAAGCATGGGCGTGTGGTTATGAAATCCTCACCCATCCTCCCTACTCTCCTGATCTTGCACCCTCTGACTTTCACCTCTTCCAGCCATGAAGTTGTTTTTGATAGGAAAGCATTTCCCAGATGATGCAGCCTTGATTTCTGAAGTCACGTCGTGGTTGGAGAACCAACCTGGGGTGTTCTACAAAAACGATCTCCAGAGCTGCATGTAACGATGGGAGAAATGCATAACTCTGGGTGGTTCCTATGTAGAGAAAGACTAATAAGTGTGACAAAAGATTAGAGAGTCCTGTGAGAGAAGAAGAGTTCATGTATGCGCAGCTGAAGTTATCGTTTGGTGGCAGCCATTATGGATTCTTTGTCTTCTCGTCTTAGTTGACCCCCGAGCCAAAAAGGCCCGGATAAGTTCTATTGCATCTCAGGTAAAAAGTTGAAAACAGGTCCGAGCCCAGTGGAGAATGTTGTTTGTCCGGGAGCAGAAACGGAAGAGAAAGTTAAACCTTTATGCACTTTACCACGTATTCACTTTGTCAGATAGATGGGGTCTAATTGGGCAAGCCAGAAGAGAAATTGACTGCTACAATCAATCAACACTGATTCTTTGTCTTCTCGTCCTAGTTGAGGCCCGAGCGAGTTCTGGTCCATCCCCTGAAAAGAAGTTGGGGTTAGGCCTGAGCCCTGTGAAGAGTATTGCTGATCCGAGAGCGGGAGCTGAAGAGTAAGAGAGAGAGAGAGAGAGAGAGAGAGAGAGAGAGAGAGAGAGAGAGAGAGTATTGCCGTGGTTTAACCTTTATGCATTTCGTCACGTGTTCAGCTCGGCAGAGAGATAGCGTCTGATTGGTCAAGCCAAAAGAGAAGTTTACAAACCAAAGATATTCTAAATCTTAAGCCGCAAAGTGTCGCTGACGCTACTGGGTGAGAGAAAAATCCCCTGGCCTCTACAGAAAGCTTTGTTTAATTTTATGTCTCTGTGCAATGCATGCATTGCTATTTGCATGTATGTGTGATCATCAGAGTGACTCCAAAGTCTTTACATGTGTGTGTTTGCTTCCGTCTTTTTCATTGTGTGGTTCTTACCGTGTTTGTGTCTTTCAATAATTTCATATCTCTGTCTATATAACCGCATTTATGTGTGTCTATTCAGCTCTTTATATTTGCACCTGTTTTTTATGATAAATAGATATATATCAATAAAGCAGTATGAAAATATTTAACCGATGGAATGGGGGCTATGCATTAACGCTGAGAGCGTGCTTTGTCATTTACACCTTTGTCGTCACTCTGAAATCGATGAACCCATCTCCTAACTGTGCTGAAAGCAACTGCATTGGCTTTGTAAACGTTCAGCAGGCGCCAGTGAATGCTAATTGGTTGAATTTTTTTCTGCATGGAGGAATTAAATTACGCATCTATGCTTCTGACGCAGAGTACATCCAATTAAAGAGTTTATAAAACAAACATAGGTATTGTGGCGATGGGACAGGTGTTGGAATTGGGTTGATAGTGTGGGATCTATTAGATTGGAAAATCTTTTTTTTGGGGGGGGGGGGCTCTGTTCAATAGATTGAATTTTTTTAACGATTCTGTAGGTGAGAATTTTTTTATTGAAGGGAGGGACACTTCTTTTAAGTCACCTTATAGTTTCTATACGAAAAGGATTAGCATCTAAACTTCAAATAAACCTCATCTCTTTTTCGTTTTCGGACATAATAGTTCTCTAAATATTTTAATCAGTCTCCAGCTCTTCATAGATTGCTCCCCACTTGCATGTGCAAGTCTTAGTCTGCGTTATCATCATAGATTCTGCTCTATAATATATGTGAGAGATCCGTCTTGATAATTTTAAACCATGTTGTTAGAGTTTTTCCCCCCCGCCTTCTTTAATCACCGCGACAGCAAGATTGTATTTGTTATCGTCTTTCTCCAAATTCTTCTGTTCCCAGTCACTCAATATTCCTCGCGTATTTAATGCTCCAAAGTTTAAACAAGAAACAGCCGCAATAATTTTCACACGCACCTGGAGAAATTCAATGTAATTTTCGCTACTATCAAGTTAAAGCCATTCACGGTAATTAAGCTGCGTCGTCGCAACCGTGCAAACGATCCGAATAGTAAATATTTTCATAACATTAGAAGTGCTCAAGTTTTTACCTTGCACCTTTTCAAGATGGTGCCCAACACAGTAACATGATCCCTAGAAACCTTCTTTACATTTTAAGCACTTATTCTAGATAAAGGTGTGCATGATTGGTGTGATGGATATTGTCAAAGAATATGGGTTTGATTCAGTCAGATATTTTTTGTCATAACTCCATTAATCCTGTTAGAAAAGATATGAACTCCAAATACCCCTATCTATGAGTAAACCAACAATTTGTGTTCAATTAATCAAATACAAAGTGTCTGTAAAGTGTGGACACACAAATTAACATCTTCATAACTATGCATATAATTATTTAATAATAAATATTTTAATTATATATATATATATATATATATATATATATATATATATAGAGAGAGAGAGAGAGAGAGAGAGAGAGAGAGAGAAAATAAAAAGGAACAAACCGTATTATGTGTTCATCAACGTTTCGTCTTTATTTCGAGACTTGTGTTCATCAACGTTTCGTCTTTATTTCGAGACTTCCTCAGAGGAAGTCTTATGTGTTCATCAACGTTTCATCTTTATTTCGAGACTTCCTCTGAGGAAGTCTCGAAATAAAGACGAAACGTTGATGAACACATAATACGGTTTGTTCCTTTTTATTTTCTCTATTTTGTCGGAATACTATTTCCATTATTTTCATCATATATATATATATATATATATATATATATATATATATATATATATATATATATATATATATATATATACATAGTGGCCGCCAAAATGAAAATCCGCACTTGTCATTTTTTCTAAAACTGCAAATTTAAGCTAAATTTCTTCATCTGTAATTTTACCTGTTCATATTTGAGTTTTAATTGAAGTATCCCAGTGTTCACATAAATTTAGCTTCAAATCGAGGGGACACAAAAAAACACTCCGCACAATGGAAAATTGTTATTTAAATGTAACTTTAGAGCATTAATGCAACACAAATACAACATCAACACAATGAACTAGTTTATATTTAGCAGCATAACCCTTCTGCACTTGGCAGCCTGCAATCTTTGGGGTATTCCTTGAATTAGTCCACGACAATACTCTAGCGGAAGGGCATCCCACTTCTTTTTAAGTTTTGTCCAAAGTTCTTCGAGATTTGAATTTTTATCATTGCATAATGGTTGCTTGATGTAATGCTATACGTTTTTGATAGGATTGAGGTCTTGGGATTGTGCAGCCTAAGCCGAACACGGAATATCATGCTCTTCCAGGAACCTCTTTACATTGCCAGCTGTGTGAATGGGAGCATTATCCTGCATGAAGATGGGATTATCATCCAAATTCCGAAAGGGTAGAAAATGTTCAGTCAACATATTAATGTACTTGGTCGAATTAATTCGACCTTGCAAGCGAAATATAGGCCCTTGACCATTGCCACTTATAACGCCCCACACGAAAACTGAATCTCCACCATCTTGCAGCATTGAAACTGTGGACTTAGGATTAAATTCTTCGTCCTCCCTTCGACGGACGTACTGCCTACCATTACTGTCTAGCCCATTGAACTTGCTTTCGTCGCTAAAAATCACTTCCAACCAATATGAAGAGTCATGATCTTCATTGCATCTGACGAAGTCCAGATGGCGCTTTCTGTTCTTTACAGAAATCATTGGCTTGCGTCATGCAACACAGCCTTGCAAATTAAATTCCTTCAATCTGTTCTTAAGTGTAGAAATAGAGCACTTTTTAACAAGATTACACTGTTGTTGGATTTGGGGAGCTGTTTCAAATCTATTTCTGAGGCTTTGGTTCTTGATAGTATTGTCTTCCTTGTAGGAAGTAAACCTAGGACGACCAGATTTAGGGGCATCACGAACACTGTCGGTGTTTTGGTGCTTTTTCACAGTCATTCATACCGTTTTTTTTTTCATCACATTTAAACCTGCTGCCGATTTCTCGATTAGATAAACCAGAAAGGTGGAGATTTAT
This sequence comes from Euprymna scolopes, assembly GCF_053919585.1. Classification (NCBI taxonomy): domain Eukaryota; kingdom Metazoa; phylum Mollusca; class Cephalopoda; order Sepiida; family Sepiolidae; genus Euprymna; species Euprymna scolopes. The sequence goes on from NC_136502.1 coordinate 102,383,006, forward strand.
GAACTCCTGACGATCACTAAGAGAAAGTCGAGACTAAATGTTACGTTGTATAACTTGGAACAACAACAATTACAATGTTTTGTTGTCTAAAAGGTGAATATTTTAAGCTAATTTTAAGCTAATTTGTTGCTACGGAGTTTCCTTTTGCCTTCTCGATTTGAAGTTATTCATTTAAATTGACTTGAACACTAATATATTTCAATTAAAAGTCAAATATGAACAGGTAAAATCATAAAGGAATAAAAGGCGAATCAAATGAGGCATAGGTTGTTTAAACAGTTACATTAAATTTAGCTTAAATTTGCGATTTTTTTAAAAGAATGACAAGTTTGGACTTTCTTTTTGGCGCCACTTTATATATATATATATATATATATATATATATATATATATATATATATATATATATATATACATATATTGTGTACAGAAAGTTGTTAGTTGAGACATATCATTGGTACCGTCGGTTTCAAGCCCGATAATAAGGCCCGTTTAAGGTATCCTTATCAAGCTTTCGAGACGAATATTGGCTGAAGAGAGCTTGATAAGGATACCTTAAACGGGCCTTATTATCGGGCTTGAAACCGACGGTACCAATGATCTGTCTCAACTAACAACTTTCTGTACACAAAATATAAATACGCTCTTACAATTTAGATTTTCCTTTTAATTGAGCACTCTGCTGGAATTCTTTTTCCAAAAAAAAAAAAAAACTAATCATATATATATATATATATATATACAGTGATGATCATATTTATTGGCACGGTAAAATAAAAGTTAAATTTTGTCTAATAAATTCTAAAAAAGGGATTAAATTAAAGAAAATAACAAAGTATATTATGTATTTTTAACTGGCCTTTCCGATGCAGCAATCGGATTTTAGAAAAAATAAATAACAAAGGAACAACAAACATAATTGCAAAAAACCCTTGTTCAAAATTATTGGCACGGCTTTGTTTTTCTTTTAGTATCAGTATAATATCAATCAATTTCCGGTTTACGTGCTTTCTGAACTTTTTTATAGCCATATTATGCTTGTTTAACGCTAATTCAGTGAATAATTTTTTTCAGATAATTTTTAGATAGCGATTTATTTAAACTATTATAAGTGACTAAATTATAATTTTCAATCGCCATGGTTAAAACTAAGGAACACAGCGAAGACGTCAGGAAGCTTGTTGTAGCATGCCATACCAATGGGGAGGGCTATGATAAGATTTCAAAGAAGCTAAACCTTCCCAAATCCACTGTTAGAGCCATAATAAACAAGTTCAAATCGCAAGGCCACGTTATGAGTTTAGAGGGTAGAGGGAGAAAAAGGATTCTTTCCCCAAGAGATGAACGGAAAATTGTTCGACAAGTAAAACAAAACCCAAGGATCTCTGTTGGGGAGATTGTTGATGAACAGAGCACCTCTGGAGTGAATGTATCTCGACATAAAGTTGGTAGAGTTTTGAAGAGAGCTGGTTTTAAAGAATGTCGTCCGAGAAAGACTCCCTTGTTGAAGCCTATGCACCTGAAAGCAAGGCTAGCCTTTGCAAAACGTCATATTGATAAAGATGTTGCATTCTGGAAACGTGTTCTATGGACTGACGAAACGAAAATAGAGTTATTTGGCCATAATAAAGTGTCTTATATTTACAGAAAATCTGGCGAAGCTTTCCTGCCTAAGAACACCATACCCACAGTGAAGCACGGTGGAGGCAGTTTGATGTTTTGGGGATCCTTTGCTGCTTCTGGACCAGGGCGACTTGTTAAGGTCACAGGTAGCATGAAAAAGGAAGATTATGTTAAAATATTGGATGAAAACCTGAAAGACTCTGCTAAAGAGCTCTCACTTGGTCGTCGTTGGTGGTTCATGCAAGATAATGACCCAAAGCATTCGGCTAAACTGACTAAGAAATGGCTTGAGGACAATAATATTAATGTTTTGGAGTGGCCATCACAAAGCCCAGACCTTAATCCAATTGAAAATTTATGGAGAACATTAAAATTGAGGGTAATGCAAAGGAAGCCTAAGAATCTTATTCAATTGGAGGATTATTGTCAGGAAGAGTGGGCTAAAATTACTACTGAAGAGTGCAACAACTTGGTTGTAAACTATGAAAAGCGACTGAGGAAGGTAATTAAGGCCAAAGGCTATACAATTGATTATTAAATAAATCGTGCCAATAGTTTTGAACAAGGGTTTTTTTGCAATTATGTTTGTTGTTCCTTTGTTATTTATTTTTTCTAAAATCCGATTGCTGCATCGGAAAGGCCAGTTAAAAATACATAATATACTTTGTTATTTTCTTTAATTTAATCCCTTTTTTAGAATTTATTAGACAAAATTTAACTTTTATTTTACCGTGCCAATAAATATGATCATCACTGTATATATATATATATATATATATATATATATATATATATATATATAAAGTAAAGTTGACTATGTATTCACACAAGTATGTGTTTCGCTACAAATCAAAGTTAAAGTTAAATCAAAGTTAAACGTCATGTAGCCCGCATGCCAGACTACAGACTGCCCAATAAGCTTCTGTTTGCTGAGCTCCAACATGGCAAGCGCTCCCATAGCTGACAGAAAAAAAAATTTAAAGACACGCTGATCACTGAAGGCCTTCAACGTTGATCCGTCATCATGGGAGCAGACAGCTTTTAATAGAGCCAAGTGGTGGGCCGCTGTTCATGACAGTGCCTGCAAACATGAAAGTAACCGAAAAGTTGCTGCAGAGTAGCGCAGAAAGGACAGGAAGGACAATGTTTTGAAGCCCTCGACATCTGCTAGGATTCCCTGTTCTCACTGCAATAGAACCTTTCAAGCAAAGATTGGCCTTATCAGCATCTCCGCACTCACCGATTATGACTCCCCACCCTCACCCTATAGGATGATCACGTGGTCCTCGTCGTTCCGACGGACGGATAACACACGAGTAACACACAGTTAAATGTCCAAGAGACAAACTACATAGAGATTGTTTATCAACTTCGATCCAATGGACTTTACGACGCTAAAAATTATTGAAACTGGTTTTTTAAAAATTGAAAATATATGAAAAACATTAGAAACAAATATTCCGACATTTTTAACGCTCATTTTCTAAGCCGACGGAACAATTTCTGAAAATTTTTACTATCAGCAATAAAAAATCTATATATCTATAAAAGTGAAAATGTGTCTGTGTGTCTGTGTACATTTCCCTGCCAAATAACTCTGTCAATTTTCCGTCTAGAGACCCGAGATTAGAAATAAGGGGTATTGACATTTGGAAAAATCTTTTTAATCGGTTTTCGGCCAGAAATTTGGCTGTCAAGGGGTCAAAGTTCAACGATTTGACCTTTGAAAAACTCTACCAAACTCCTCCGCAAATTTTGGGTCTAAACACTTGGACATGGATCAAACTTTTTAACTTGATTTGAGCCCAAAACAGTAAATGTTAAGGGGTCAAAATTGGGGTCAAAGTTTAAAAAAAAATTGACCTCTCCGCCAATTTTTAGTCTAAACATTTGAAATTTTACATAAAATGTATTCAGACATAGGGCAAGCTTTTTACTCGTTTTTTTAGTCGAAAATTTGGCTGCCAAGAGGTCAAAGTTCAAAAGATTTGACCTTTGTTATCTCTAGCAAACTATTCGGCCAATTTTGGGTCCAAACATTTGAAATTTTACGTAAAGGGTATTCAGACATGCATCAAACTTTTTAATCAGTTTTTGGGCGAAAATTTAGCTGCGAAGATGTCAAAGCTGAAAGAGTTGACTATTGCTGACTCTACCAAGCTCCTCGACCAATTTTGGGTCTAAACAATTGAAATTTTAGATGTAGGTTACATGGACATGAGTCAAACATTTTAATATATATATATATATATATATATATATATATATATATATAATAAAAATTACAATAAGTTTACTAAGGTAATCAAAATTGTAAACTTAAAATATATTATAAATATTAAAGAGTTAATATTTACAAGTAAAATAAACTCAGCCAGACGTAAAAGCTCAATAAAACCGAAAAGGAAATAGAGCTTATAACATGAACAAATGATTAATAAAACATGCTAAAAGACATCTTCAAAAAGAGTTAACAACATATTTAATTTTAAAAAAGGAAACACAAGATAAGTGGATAGTCCTTAATCCGCGGAGTTTCGAAGAAATACTCTCCTTCTCATCAGAGGGCAGGAATTAGCAAAATGCAGGATCGGATTTTGCATATAAAAGTATTTAATGAAACTACAAGTAAGTCACAGATCTTACTTGGTTAAAAAAAAGGGTGAGGTAAGAGGAACAGGAGGCAAAAGAAAAATGATAAAAACATTTCACATGAATGGATAGTCCGGTGAAGGGTAAAAATCCAAAAATGGTAAAATCCAAAACGGTCGAATTTAAAACTTAAACTCCGCGGATTAAGGACTATCCACTTATCTTGTGCCTCCTTTTTTAAAATTAAATATGTTTTTAACTCTTTTTCAAGATGTCTTTTAACATGTTTTATTAATCATTTGTTCATATATATATATATATATATATATATATATACACACACACACACACACACACACACACATATATATATATATATATATATATATATATATATAAAGCAAAGTGTGTACTATGTATTCACACAAGTATGTGTTTCGCTACAAATCAAAGTTAAAGTTAAATCAAAGTTAAACGTCATGTAGCCCGCATGCCAGACTACAGACTGCCCAATAAGCTTCTGTTTGCTGAGCTCCAACATGGCAAGCGCTCCCATAACGGTCAGAAAGAAAAAAAATTTAAAGACACGCTGATCACTGAAGGCCTTCAACGTTGATCCGTCATCATGGGAGCAGACAGCTTTAAATAGAGCCAAGTGGTGGGCCGCTGTTCATGACAGTGCCTGCAAATATGAAAGTAACCGAAAAGTTGCTGCAGAGAAGCGCAGAAAGGACAGGAAGGACAATGTTTTGAAGCCCTCGACATCTGTTAGGATTCCCTGTTCTCACTGCAATAGAACCTTTCAAGCAAAGATTGGCCTTATCAGCCATCTCCGCACTCACCGATTATGACTCCCCACCCTCACCCTACAGGATGATCACGTGGTCCTCGTCGTTCCGACGGACGGATAACACACGAGTAACACACAGTTAAATGTCCAAGAGACAAACTACATAGAGATTGTTTATCAACTTTGATCCAATAGACTTTACGACGCTAAAAATTATTGAAACTGGTTTTTTAAAAATTGAAAATATATGAAAAACATTAGAAACAAATATTCCGACATTTTTAACGCTCATTTTCTAAGCCGACGGAACAATTTCTGAAAATTTTTACTATCAGCAATAAAAAAAATCTATGTATCTATAAAAGTGAAAATGTGTCTGTGTGTCTGTGTGCATTTCCCTGCCAAATAACTCTGTCAATTTTCCGTCTAGAGACCCGAGATTAGAAATAAGGGGTATTGACATTTGGGAAAATCTTTTTAATCGGTTTTCGGCCAGAAATTTGGCTGTCAAGGGGTCAAAGTTCAACGATTTGACCTTTGAAAAACTCTACCAAACTCCTCCGCAAATTTTGGGTCTAAACACTTGGACATGGATCAAACTTTTTAACTTGATTTGAGCCCAAAACAGTAAATGTTAAGGGGTCAAAATTGGGGTCAAAGTTTTAAAAAAAAAATTGACCTCTCAGCCAATTTTTAGTCTAAACATTTGAAATTTTACATAAAATGTATTCAGACATAGGACAAGCTTTTTACTGTTTTTTTTTTTTTAGTCAAAAATTTGGCTGCCAAGAGGTAAAAGTTCAAAAGATTTGACCTTTGTGATCTCTAGCAAACTATTCGGCCAATTTTGGGCCTAAACATTTGAAATTTTACATAAAGGGTATTCAGACATGCATCAAACTTTTTAATCAGTTTTTGGGCGAAAATTTAGCTGCCAAGATGTCAAAGCTGAAAGAGTTGACTATTGCTGACTCTACCAAGCTCCTCCATCAATTTTGGGTCTAAACACTTGAAATTTTAGATATAGGTTACATGGACATGAATCAAACATTGTAATATATATATATATATATATATATATATATATATATATATATATATATATATATATATATATATAATAAAAATTACAATAAGTTTACCAAGGTAATCAAAATGGTAAACTTGAAATATATCATAAATATTAAACAGTTAATATTTACAAGTAAAATAAACTCAGCCAGATGTAAAAGCTCAATAAAACCGAAAAGGAAATAGAGCTTATAACATGAACAAATGATTAATAAAACATGTTAAAAGACATCTTGAAAAAGAGTTAAAAACATATTTAATTTTAAAAAAGGAAACACAAGATAAGTGGATAGTCCTTAATCCGCGGAGTTTCGAAGAAATACTCTCCTTCTCATCAGAGGGCAGGAATTAGCAAATCGGATTTTGCATATAAAAGTATTTAATGAAACTACAAGTAAGTCACAGATCTTACTTGGTTAAAAAAAAAGGGTGAGGTAAGGGGAACAGGAGGCAAAAGAAAAATGATAAAAACATTTCACATGAATGGATAGTCCGGTGAAGGGTAAAAATCCAAAAATGGTAAAATCCAAAACGGTCGAATTTAAAACTTAAACTCCGCGGATTAAGGACTATCCACTTATCTTGTGCTTCCTTTTTTAAAATTAAATATGTTTTTAACTCTTTTTCAAGATGTCTTTTAACATGTTTTATTAATCATTTGTTCATATATATATATATATATATATATATATATATATATATATATATATATATATAAAATTATGAACAGTACATAAGGCTTGAACAAAGCCGGGCTGAACTACTAGTATACAATAAAGATAAACCCTATGTGTTTTTTTTTTATCTTTTATTTTTTATTGTTATTGGAACATTTCTTTACTGTTTCTTTTTTTTAAACAGTCGAACTATTTTAAATAAGACCAAGAAAAAAATCTGTTAAATTATTTAATGTTGCATTTTATTTGCGTAAATGGAAGATATTTAATTATTCGATTCGTTCATATTGTATTGACATACTAGCAGGCCGCCCGGCGTTGCCCAGTCGTAAAATGCGCATAAATATTATATTTTAATTAATGCAGAATTCTTATTTACTAAAAACAGAAATACCGTTATCATTAAACGTAACGTTAAATTTTTTTTTAAAAAATGAAGTAAAAGAAAAAAAAACGGAAAGAAACTGAAACATGTGCCTTCAAATATTATGTTCTTTTTTTCTAAACAGTTCACTTCTTGTAAGTAAAAAAGAAATGCTCGAACTGAGATCAAATAACATTAAAGACAATGAGTCAAGTATGATAACCATTAAACCAGCTTGACACGACTCTACAAAAGTTTTTCAAACCTGTTTATACTTTGCATAAGTAATCTGTCACATGAACAATTCAAACATGTGTAGTCGTGAAACAGTTAACAAACAGATACAAACCCGACGACCCCCACGTATCAATTTTTTTTTAATTTTGACGCCTTAGCAGCCATTTTTTCCATATGAAAACCGATTAAAAATTGTCCACACATCTGCATTCCTTATATACCAAATTTCAAGTCTGTAGATCAAAAATTCGTTGAGTATATATGTTTAGAAATGTCCCCACAAACGTTATTACTTTTATAAATATACTAGACTGACTATGCACCCGGCGTTGCCCGTTATTAAACGTAACGTCAAATTCCTTTAAAAAAAAATGGAGTACAATAAAACCTGGGTGGCCCTAGGATACGGTTTCTTCAGGTTACGATGTGGAATACGATGTTTTTTCGGCCCCCGCTTACGGTATCCCCCGACTTACGGTGTTATTTATAATGTTATTTAATTATTTACATGTGTATTTTATACTGTACTGTATTTTGTTACCAAGTTTTAATGCCGTATCCGGGGGTTCTACTATATAAAAAAGCGGAAAGAAACTGAGACATGTGCATGCGAGTATTGTTTTTCTAAACAGTTAAATTCTTGTAAGTAAAAAAAAAATACTCGCGCTGAGATCGAAACCAAAACCTAAAGACAGGAAATCTAGTACGATAACTATTAGACCAGCTTGTTACAATCTTTTAAAAAATGTTTTCAAACCTCGTGAAACAGTTGACAAACCGATCCTAAATCCTATGAACCACAAGTACCAATTTTTCAATTTTGACCTCTTAACAACCTGGATGAAAACCGAATAAAAAGTTTTCCATATATCTGAATACGCTATATACCCAATTTCAAGTCTATAGATTCAAAATTCGTTGAGTGTATAGGTTGAGAAGTGTTCTCACACACATTCTCACTTTTATAGATATACTAGCAGGGACCCGACGTTGCTCGGTACTGAATGCTGATCAACGACTATTTCACACTCCTATATTTTTATTACAATTGAAATTTGTGAAATCGCCCGGGAGGAAGCTTCACATGCCTCCATGCAGTAACTTAGTCTAAAATATATGTTAGTCTACATTGCACTCTAGAGAACCTACTGTTTTTTTAATAAAATGATTTTATATAAACTTCTTTCCAGTTCACGAAAAAAAAAAAAAAAAAAAAAACATGATTTACGTGCGGAGTTTGAACCTACAGACCACGTCATGGAAAAAAACAACAAAAAAAAACACGCTATCAATTTATCCACAGTAGAATTTTTACGCCAGTTGTTGTATCATTGTGGCTAAGCAACGACAAAAAAATGACTTTACCGATTATAGATAAATGAAAATAACGGTTTCGATTATCGATTATTGGTAATTATAGGGGGTATTCTGAGACAAAACTTAACTAAGATCACTCCTAAACTCATACACTAAAGTCCTGTAAATTTTAAAGAAAATCTGTTCAGCCGTTTCGGAATCTATAAGGAACAAACTCACACATACAGAGATAAAGTTGCATTTATATAATTGTAGAGATAGAAATAGAGATAGATAGATTGTACAATTAATTGATTACAATATGCATTATCGTTTCCATTAAATAACTTTAAAACAAACAGTTAATATATCGAAAAACAGGCAGACCCCAAAAAATCAATGAATCGTTCTCATTATGTATTGTCTTTACGTATTAAGTGACCTTAAAGAAGGGTTGCTGTGCTGTAAAAATTAAAAAAAAAACAAAGAAAGAAAGACAACAATGAAAGACAGATAAAAGAAGAAAGGTAAAGAAAACAAAGAGAGAAAGGTAGAATAAAAAGCAGGAAAAAAGGAAAGAAGTAAGGAAAGAACGAGAAAGAAAAAAAGGACAGGGATAGAAGTGTAAAATAATCGCAAAAAAAAGGTAAGAAGGAAAAAAAGACAAAACTAAAAACGAATAAATAGGTTGATGATTATTAGTTTTAGAAATTCTAACGTTTTCCGTTTGCCTCCAGGAATGCCAAACCCGATCATTACAAGATGGCGTCAATGTTCTTGTTGATGAAATAGGGAGACTTATTAGTTTTTGCATGATTAATAATTGTAGACTCGCAGAAGCTTTTTTAAATCCAAATTGAGCTCGTTTTATACACACACACACACACACACACACACACACACACACACACACACACACACACACACACACATATATATATATATATATATATATATTTGGTAAAACTGGTAATTAGTAAAAACCTGAAGAGAGTGCTCAATAATATTGCAGAGCAAATATGTGTTTCATTTTTTTATTACCGTTTTATCTGTTTGGTTAAATATGTTTCGGATATTGGACCGTGTTTATGATCTAACAGCCTCGTCAGACTTTACAGAAATGGTTGGTTAGTATTAGGAGGCTATATATATATATATATATATATATATATATATATATATATATATATATATATATATATATATACACTAGCTGTCCCATCTTGGCGTTACTCGGTAGTGCATTTATTTGCAATTTGCTTTGCTTTCATTTTTTTTTATAACTATGCTATGCGTTTTTCCCTAACATATTTTTTTTCGTATTATTTGGATTCTTCGGACTTATCTTCAGTGTTATTATCACAACATTTCAGTCGATGTAGCCTTCGATCTTTAGGTGTATTTTATCGAACTCGGGAATCTTTCTTTCAAACTTGAGAATCTGCACGGAATTTTGAATGGAACAATTTATTCAATTTATGGGAGTAGCATGTTCCTCTTTATTCAGCCATGACTGGGTAGAAGTCGTAAGTAATTCACAAGTGTGTTTTGAGTGTCGCCCGCACCGGAGATTGAACCTTTAACCTTCAGAAGAGTGTAACTTTAAAACTGAATTTTACCAAGTACATTATCCACTACGCCACGGGCCAATCTTCATCTCTAAACTTAATTTTTTGGTCAACTTTCACGCATTAAAGAAATTAGATCATCCGAGAAGCCAAAAACGATAATTACATAAAAATTCTGATTTTTTACATTTTAAAATGAATTGTTCCAAATCAAATTATGTCATTCCCTAAGCTCAAGGAAACCCTTAGGGGATGTCGTTATGAGATAATTAAGAAGATAAAAGAGGCTGTGACGAGGGTCATTGACACGCTCACACAAGAGTACTTGACTCACACATGGGGCCTTCCAGAAGTTTTTGAAACGGTACAAGCGCATTGCAGTCGGAGAAGATTACTTCAAAGGGAACTAGAGTTTCATGTGTGTACTATCAATACAAGTGCGCACGCGAAAAAAGTCAGGAAACTTATTGAAGGCACCTCGTATAATTTGGAATGTCATTCAAAATGATCTGCATAAGTGGTAAACTGATCTGAATAGCAGTTTAGTGAATATTTTCTTGGTGGAAACTTGATCATCAAATGAAAATATTAATATTTAAACGTATAATGCTCAGAGAATGATTGCCTGAATGATATATATATATATATATATATATATATATATATATATATATATATATATATATATATGTATATATATATATATATATATATATATAGAGAGAGAGAGAGAGAGAGAGAGCATTCAAAAGTAAGGGTTCTAATCTGTCTGGTCAGCAGCCAAACTGTGCTGCCTTTCTCTGACTAAAACGATTCCAAGAAGAAGGCATATCAGGATATAAAAAGAAAACCTATGCGATT
>NC_136502.1:102399084-102481584 GCF_053919585.1 Euprymna scolopes
CAGATGCAGCTTTGGTGATTACAATCATATTTATAAATTAACACAAGTAAAAATGTAATGTTTTAAGTTTTCTAAGACTAAAAGGTATCACATTTAAAATCCTTATTCTAAAATTTCGATGTTAAGGGGATAGATTGTGGCGGGAGAAAAAATTTGAAGGGAGGAAGAAAAAAAAAAGAGAAAAGAGAGAGATAGCAACGAACCCATCAAGCTCGAATATGAAAGGTCCAGAAAGAATTCAAATCTAGGTCGAGGTTCCCAGACAGCGAGAGGAAAGGAAGAAAGAAAAAGCCAATTAATATTATAAAGAAAAAGAAAATAAAGAAAATAAAGAAAGGGAAAAATAAAGAAAATAAAGAAAATAAAGAAAGGTAAAATAAAGAAAATAAAAAAAGGGAAAATAAAAGTGACACTGCTGTTTGCTCTTGCTCTTTATGTGCTGGTTAATCCGAAATCTATATGTCCAAAACACAAAGTAAACTTCCAACGTATATAAGTAGTAATAATAGCAATTTAATGATAATATTTAATGGAAATTTTGAAGTTAAATTAGTATTTCAAATATTAACAAGACGTATTACATTAAAATGCTATAATAATGAAAATAGTAATAATATTATTATTATTATTATTATTATTAATAATAATAATAATAATAATAATAATAATAATAATAATAATAATAATAATAATAATAATAATAATAATAAGTATAATGGTTATTATAATAATAATGAGATAATAATAATAATAATAATAATAATAATAATAATAATAATAATAATAATAATAATAATAATAATCATGACGATAAGGATAATTATCTGGATGATACTAATTTTTTTAAATTCCTAAACTACTATATATATATATATATATATATATATATATATATATATATATATATATATATATATATATATATATATAGTTTTAAGAGAAAGTGATATAGTTTGATTATGATTGGATGCCCAAGATCGCCTTCCTCTCTCCGGGTGATACTGATCTGAGCCAAGTACAAATTATCTGCTTCATATACGAGATTATAATACGTATAATAGAGTGGGAAAATATATAAACTCATAGCAATGATCCTCCATCTAGGAGTAAAATTGCGACTTGCATTCAATTAATTGCATCTAATTAATCACTTACACTCGAAATTCTGCTTGATGGTAACAGAAGGTGCAACTGATCGGTCAGAGTATAACTGTAGCAATCCTTTAATCAGGATAAAAAAGACAAATTTTGACACTGACTGAGCGGGATAAACAAAGGAGATAGAAAAATAAACAATAAGGATTCCGCTTTGGTATTAAATGACCCGAAAAGTGTTGATATGCCGTAAAACAAAAACTTTTGTATCATAAACGTTATCTTTGGATTTCTTCTTTGTTTTGTTGTTCGTTTCTTTTATTTCCTTCTTTTGTTTCTTCTATTTTTATTTATTTATTTATTATTTTTATTTATTTATTATTTTTATTTATTTATTATTTTTATTTATTTATTATTTTTATTTATTTATTTACTTATTTATTCTTTTTTTTTTTACACCAAACAACGCACATTTGGCCTTTTGGCCAAGATGAAAGTGTAGTATCTGTTCTTCAGATGCGGCACTTCCATTTCTCGTTCTCTTTCAGTGGAGGTGAAGCCCTTCACGACTGAGACAATTTTTATTTTTGTACCTTTTCTCCACGTTAAAAAACGATCCTGGTGTCTAACTCTGTCCCGTGGGGAAGCATTGTAAATAGGTACTATTTAGGATCGTGTCTAACAGGGGATTGTTGGGGGGGTAACGTGGTGCTTGTTCACATTACATTTAAATGTCTGCAGGTTAGTACAGATAGGGAGAAAGGAAACGGGGAGGCAAATTAAAAGACTCGCTGTTCGAGAGACGAAACTATGAGAGTAGAATGCTTTCCAGCATCTAGGGAGCTCAACAGTGAAGGGGTGGGATTTTGTTGCTTGTCGGGTTACTTGGGAGGAGTTATGTTGACATGGCCCGATGCTTTGAGTTCCCCAGAGCACATTCCATGAGAGTACTTGTAGGTACAGGGTTCAACATTGCAGCGATGGGACAGAAGTTGGAGCTTGATCGATAGTACGGGAACTATTAGATTTTAAACTTTTTATTTTTTGGACCGTGTCTAAGAGTGAGAGACTAGTGGTAGATGCACCAACCAAGATGTGGCAACAGTACCCCATACATGAGCGAATTATGGCTTTGTAAAAACATAGGAGACTCTCTGGTGTGAGTAATTTTCTAGCACGGTAGAGGGAGCCTACCTTCTTTGCAATGTGTTCAATGTATTTGTTTCAATTCATGTTGCCTGTGAATGTTAAGGATGAACTCTCAGCTAGGGTGTTATTTGTTACGGCTAGTCGAAGAATTTGAAAGATGGGTTCTTCTTTAATTATTTGCTTTCTTGTTTGTTTATCTGTCTCTCTCTCTTTAACACCTTGGATATGCAGACATGCATATTTAACGAACTTGGCTCAAATCATGTTCATCGATTTTTCGGTTCTCACCGCCCCTCTCTCTTTCTTTTTTCTTGCCACATTAAGTCTGAATAGAAATGCCATCCAGCCATACTCTTCGAGACTATCAGAGTTTCGTAACCAAGAACGATAAGCAATTGAGTGAGTGCTTGTGTCTGTGTGTTTAAGCAAACCTAAAAAAAAAAATGAAGATTCTTCGATGCCTTAAATTGCTTGGCAGTTGGAAAAAGAGCACCAGATTTTTTCAACTTGCCAATGCTGATTAGGTCCAAACAAGAAACGCAAATTGCAAAGTCTATGCATTTGTTGAACATTTTTTTTGCAGTCTCATCATTAACCTTAGTCACAGTCGTTCCAATAATCATCATATTATCGCAGACTCATTCCAAGTTAGTACTTTTGTCAGGTCAAACCAATGGAATTCCATAGTGCATTTATTAAATTTAAAATACAATAATTATGTGTCCAAACTCTAGTGCAACAGAGCACGCACACACGAATTGGAGTAGCAGCAGCTGTATGATAGCTAACGTATTTAAATGATCAAGCCGTGTGTGAGGTGACGTCACAGCGAGGAAGAAGAAAAGAAAAAGATTATAAAAAGACCCGAGAGCGACAGAGAAAGACGCGTCCTAAACATGGCCGGACAAAGACAGAGTACCACGTGTTCGACACGGCAGAGTCTTGTTAAGCACATTAGAGTACGAGAAGACTTTTGAACAAGAAACAAGGCGTTATTCTGGAAAGTACCTGTAAATAAATGTCTGTTGTTTCACTGATAAAAAGAGAGAGTCAAATTCTTTCCTTGTCTTTGTTTCCTTGCAACTATTCACATATAACGTGTTGACATGTAACGATTACATTACACAAGTGTGTATTTTAAATATCAAATCGTTTCTAACGCCATTACAGAGGTAAAATGAAATAAACCGTCTTGAATTATTAAAAAAATCATTTGTAACACTACTGATAATGTTTACCTATTTATTTACTTATTTTTTTATCGCTTATGTTTGAATTTATGTTTTGAAATATGATGTAAATCATAAATCTATGACGTCATGTCAATACTATAATTATTTTGTAAAGGTAATGTTTTAAGCTCTATTTATAAGAAAGTCCAAATATGTTACTTGATATAACCTCAGACTGAAGATCTCAAGGTTTCAATTTCGATTCTGGGTCATGACATCTGTTTTATTTGTTGGCCATTTAACATTTATTATTGGTATTTTCGAGAAAGTAATTCCGATTTCTGATATTTCGAAATCAGACAAATTCTGCAGTGTATTTATTACATTTAAAAAATTTATGATTGGCAGAAAATTGTGACTGAGGGAAAATTATGAAATATTTTTCTTTTATACGTACTAGTGTTTTATGCTTACGCAATCATCAGTGTAGAATGACAATTTCTGTTGGTCGGGAGATTCGAATTTAGCCACCTTTAACTCCATTTGCTAAGCCTTTACCTCCGGACCACCAAACAATTGCTACAAGTATGGAGAGTATTATTAACTAATAAACGCTCATTCGGGCATAGACATTAGACAATCCAGAGTGTTCAAACGATGGAAGTCGTGAACGTTGCATAAACACTATATATATATATATATATATATATATATATATATATATATATATATATATATATATATTATTTTATTACCGTTGTATCTGTTTAGTTACACATGTTTCCGCTACCGAATCGTATCAACGATCCAGCAATTTCGTCAGACTTGAACAAAAGTGGTTATTATGATTTGGGAAGACGATATTCGAAGAAGACGACAGAAAAAAAGCGGGGGTCTCAATTTTGATCTGACAAAATTTTAGTTTTAAGATTTAATAAATAAATAAACATCGAACAGGGGTAAAACTGAGTTTAGAGACTAGCCAGATACGACACGGATTTGAAGCATAAGGAGCGCGGAGATGGAAAGAGAGAGAGAGAGAGAGAGAGAGAGAGAGAGAGAGAGAGAGAGAGAGAGAGTGAGAGAGAATGATACATTATTATTATTATTATTATTATTATTATTATTATTATTATTATAACAATAGAAATAAGAATAATTAAAAATAAATAATAATAATAATGATTAAAAATAAATGATAATAATAAGAAGCAGAAGAAGAAATAATAATGATAATATTAATAATAATAATAATTAAAAATAAATAATAATACTGATAATAATTAAAAATAAATAATAATAGTAATAATAATAATAATAACAATAACAATAATAAATAATAATAATCAAAATAATAATAATAAATAATAATAACAACAATAAAAATAATAACAATAATAATAATAACGATAATAATATTAATAATAATAACAAGAATAATAATAACAACAACAATAATAATAATAAATAATATTAATAATAATAAGAATAATGATAATAATAATAATAATAGCAATAATAATAATAAATAATATTGATATTAATAAGAATAATGGTAATAATTATAATAATAATAGCAATAATAATAATAAATAATATTGATAATAATAAGAATAATGGTAATAATAATAATAATAATAGCAATAATAATAATAAATAATATTAATAATAATAAGAATAATGATAATAATAATAATAATGGCAATAATAATAATAAATAATATTGATAATAATAAGAATAATGGTAATAATAATAATAATAATAATAATAATAATAATAATAATAATAATAATAATAATAATAATAATAATAATAGAGTCAACTCTCTACTGATTATTATATTGTACCCAATAAAGTTGAACCCCAGGATACGATGATCCTATTATACGTTTTTTTTAGGTGACGATGTGGAGTACGATGGTTTTCCGGCCCCTGGTTACAGTATTTGCTCCGCCTTACGGTCTGTCTGTCTTTCTACATATTTCATAACTATATCTCTTCCGAAACTAAAAATTGCAGAGCGGCGCTTGGAGTTTCAAATGATTGGATTTTTTTATGGACTATTATTTTATGGGTCTTTAGCCGGTTAAAATAGTTTTTAAGGGGTCAAATATGGGTCAAAATTGGAAAAAAAATCGTTATACATTTTTTACATTCACTCTTAATTTAATTTTAATTTTTGATTTTTTTTTCGCTTTATATGCGTGTCACGTTGGTACAGTGGTAACGTCACCAGCTTTGAATTTTGCAGTTTTGCTTTCGGTTTCGATTCTAGCTGATGACATCCAAATACATTTCTTTTTACTTTTGAAATCACGACTCTATAATTATCTATACGAAATCTGGACAAATTAAAATATCATATTTAAGCGTATTATTTTTATGACCGAGCAAAGCCGGGCGCCCCCCTCCCACGAATTAGATTTTAATTTTAAATTAAAATATTAAAAGAAAAAAGTCTGACAAAAACATGTCTAAACCAATTAAAATGGTCGACTAAATTTAGTCATAGTGCAAACAAACATTATTTTCCCCCAAATAAAAAAAGCAAACATTTTTACTTTATTGTGTTTGATTGGAGCGTTTATTTATTTTGTTTATTTATTTCTTCCGTCATTTTTAATAATAATAATAATAATAATAATAATAATAATAATAATAATAATAATAATAATAATAATTATTATTATTATTATTATTATTATTATTATTATTATTATTATTATTGGCTCACATGGAGCTTTCGCACAAGTCAAAAAACGATCGGTTTGGAGACTTGTGGAAGCTGAGTGACAACAAGTCTCCCCAGACGTCCAGCTCTCTCCACCTCCTTCGATAGCATTTGCAAATGAATCTGCGTCATCGCAACAGCCTCATACCATTGATTTCTCGCTGGTAGTGGCCATTGGTTTATACTGGAATTTGAGTGGCACAAGCCTCCCCACGATTCCAGTTCTCTTCGCGCTTTCCAGAGCGTAGGTCTGGCCAGCGCTCTCTCCTCGGTCTTTCCATCCTCCTTGACCCTTCACGGCTCTTTGGTATCACTTTTCTATGGGAGGGGGCGGTGATGAGACAATGGGGAGATGCATGATGGTGGTATATAACTTGTTGATTATTATTATTATTATTATTATTATTATTATTATTATTATTATTATTATTTATTTATTTATTTATTTATTTGTTTTTATTTTTAATTTTGGATTTCTCATCCTGGCTGAATAAATTTTACAATTGCTTGCAATGGAGTCATCTCAAATCCAAATCGAAGAAAACGATCACCGCCAATAAATAAAGCGCGAATGTTAACAGTTAGAATGGTTTATTGAACACAACTAATAATAACAGGTAATAAAAAAAATGAATATAGCACCATCAAACCGAGACGCCTGAAAGTCGTCTTAACAAGGAAAGGTGTTTCTCGTCGAACGAATGTTAGAAATGAGGAGAACTAGGTCAGCACGAAATCGTTTCTTTGCACTTCATTGCGTCTGATGTCGTCTTCCACGCTTTTGTTTTAATGATTATTTTTGGAATGTCTTCTTTGGCTCCTTCGCTTTGTCCACGTTCTATGTTGTTGTTGTTGTTGTTGTTATTATTATTATTATTATTATTATTATTATTATTATTATTATTATTATTATTATTATTATTATTTATTTATTTATTTATTTATTTTATTTTATTTTTTTTCAAATCAACTATTTGCCTGTGAGGGACAAGATGTTTACACAGAAGGATATTACTCGACTTTGGTTGGATAATCCAAATGGCCAATTTGTTCCGCACATCTGAAATGATTCTGTTATGTAAATAAGGATGTTTCATCTATAATATAAACCTCATCTGTCTGTTTAAATGTATGTATGTATGTATGTATGTATGTATGCCCACAACTTTCGACAGAGGCGATGGATGTTCACGAGATTGGCATCCTTTTGAAGCTCGATCCTTCGGACGACAAATATCGAAAAATTGACCAAAAACATTAATTCCTTCTGAAATGATTCTGTCATGTAAATAAGGATGTTTCATCTATAATATAAATCTCATCTGTCTGTTTAAATGTATGTATGTATGCCCCAAAACAGGTCATGTCATATGCTACTGGTGCCATGTAACCCAGTACTACCTGCCTCATGGTGGGGTCACCGGCGACTAAACTGGTTTCCCTACCAGACTTGTTTGGTGAGGAGAATAGCTAGTCTCCCTGAAGGATTAAAAACAAGACCTTCCAAAGGGAGAATGAACCCTTTTTCGGGATCAACGGCCAACTAGCACCATACGTGTTTGTGTGTATGTATGTGTGTGTTGGGGTGGAGAGGGCTCTCGTAAGCCGTGGCGAAGGCAACCTTTCTAGGAGAAGCAAATCTCTGATTTAAAAAACCATAAAGCGGGAGACCAGTACCCGCATTAAGCTGGTCTGCAGTTTAACTTGTTGCTGGCTATCTTGCTCTTGCTTGTTGCTGGATCTCAACATTTTGAACCGAGAGACTTAGCTGTCGCAAAGAGCTAAGACTCTATAACATCATCTGTGTATAGATACTCCCTCAAGCATTTTTCTATAAAAATGGTCCTGTGGCGATGGAAAAGTTGTGATGTGTGGAGGCTTGAAATGCTGGAAGCATGTAATAATTGATCTCAACGAATATCTTCAGTGTCATGCCTGCTTGAGCGTGTGAATTCACTGGTAGAACTAAAAAGAAAAAAAGTCATTTTTGGGCTCATAGACTTTAAGTGTCTGAGGGAGTGACACTCGTCTGACAAGACGTTGCAATCATTATTATGTCTGCCCACAACTTTCGACAGAGGCGACGGATGTTCACGAGATTGGCATCCCTTTGAAGCTCGATCTTTCGGACGACAAATATTAAAAAATTGGCCAAAAAGACATTAATTCGTTCACTCTCATCTGTGTAGTTTTCTACAGGGAGGGTCAGTTTTTTCGCTGACATGTTTTGTAAGTCATTCAAAGCTCGCATAAACGACGTCGCATAAAACACTTTATTTCGACCGCCTCTGATGTCACAATCGCTGTAGGCTCATCGGCGAGAGTTTTTTTTTTTTTCACCCCCTTTTCCTCTGGCGCGTTACGGGTTCAAGCCTGCTTGCTACTCCTTTTTTTTTTGCGCACGCAATTTGCCTTCTTTTTTTCTCTCTCTTTTGCTCAACCAACACTCTTACACACACCTCCACTTTCTTTTCTGCCTTCGCGTCACAGTTTCGAATTTACTTGCCTACTACAACTTCTTTTTTTTTTGTTGCTCATCACACATCTCCAAACATCCGGGCAACGCTGGCTACCCAGGCTAGTAATTTGTAAAGTAAAAATTGCAAGTTACACGAAAGCCAAACTCTCATAAAATATCCTTTAATGTAACTGCTGTGAGATGAAAGATTAGCACTTGTTTGCTAGCCAAGATTCCTTCTTAGCTACTTCTTACTGAGAGAATTTATGCGGGCTCTCCTTATACTGATGCTAATTGATAGATTCCTCTGTTAGTATCAGGATAAAGAGATGCACAGATTAATCGGCACGTAATCAGTAATCGGCATTATCGGCCACTTTACCGATTAATGGATAATCGGCCGATTTTATCTTTCGTATTAAATTGAAACCATTTTATCAAGGGATTCATTAGATAACTTTGACACATTAACAATATACAGCATGATCACGTTTGACAAACCGGTTCCCATCAGATCACCAAAGTTAAGCAACGATGAGCCTGGCCAATACCAGATGGGTGACCATTTGGTACTCTCAAATTCTGAATGTGCTCTCAGCTTATCTCGGCATTGTTTCCAGTCGGCCTGGAATTGTCCTTGTCACTGGACTCAAACAGTGCCGATTCAGGAGAGGTGCGGTTGGTGATTGCGAAACCCTTGCCTCATAATTACACATGCAGCTGCCCCATACTCGGGGTATCCTGTGTCTTTCGAGACTGAACAGAGGCATCGACACAGTAATGTCAATTTCAATTGACATTTGTTAAGTGTCTGGTTGCTATTATGGCTTTTTGCCTTTTTTGTTTGTTTTACTAAATGAAATTACAAAATACGAAGTACAATTCCAAATTCTTAAATGCATATAACTAGATAAGAAAAAATAAATTACAAACAAACTTCTAAGTACAAATTCCAATTCTTAACTGAATAAATATATGCTGTTCTGCTTTCACTGGAACCTTATGCGGTGGTTCCCTATGCTCTGCACCTGCTGCTGCTGCTGCTCTACTTCCTCTTCTATTCTTGCTGCCGGCCTCCTCTGCTGTCATCGTCTCTTCAGTACTTAAAGTTGAATACTTTTAAGTTGTAATGTAGAAAGATTAGAGTTTCTCTGTTCTCGGGACACAGTCTGTTTTTCATAGGTTCATACACATTACCACCTGTACTAAATATCCGCTCACTCTCCACAGATGAAGGTGGTGCACTTTAATATTTTGAAACCAGTTTACTCAGCAGTGGTAAGGTCTCCTTCTTCGTCCACCAGTGAAATAGAGCATCACCCTTTGCGAGTAGTTGTAAAGCTACGCTCTTTTGAGCACTTAACCGTAAGGGATTTATTCCTTTTGAGTTCAGATTTTGATTCTTGTATTTCTGTTGTAGTTGCAGTCTCCAGGTTTAACTGTTTCCACCCGCTGTAAGTTTTCATTTGTTAGTGTAGGCTTATTTGAAGCTAATTCATCAAACAGGCTTGATTCTGTATTGCTAATTGCTAATGAAGAGCAATTAAAGCGATACTATATTTCTGTTAGTTTATAATGATTGTCTTCACAGTCATTTATTGTATGAAGAATATAATTATTTTCTTGACCAATATTGATTCTATATAGTTTGGTGTTTCGCTGGAGGTTCGTAGTTGCTGCCACTTGTTTCTGGAATTTCTGTCCCTGAACATTATGTTTCCTTTCCTTATCTGCAACTTTTGCTTCTTCTAGATGAACATTTCTAAGATAGTTTAACATATTAGTCGTTGTAATAGCTTATGCTGATGTGTCACCCCTTAATATCGTGCCTTAACATAATTAGCAGACAGCTGTATTATCATTCTTGCAATTGACATCAAAATACTTCCAGCAGAAACTGGTTGCCATATTACTTGATGGTTGTTGTCAATGTTTAATTAATTTGTTACATATTTGAATTATTTATGTCTGATATTTGATTTTTAATTTATCTCAATAAAATACGTAGTATCTAAAGCATAAAAATAAAAATAAGAATATATGTGCAATGGTAGCAGGAGTCAAATAATAAGGAAATGGAGTATGACTGATGAAGAATGCTATATTTTTGGTTCGCACGTGGAATTCCTCAAAGCCCTATATTATTACGTTTAAAGAATAATAATAGATTTTAAAACAAAACAAAATTAATTTGAATAACATCACCTCACTCCACCATGTATGTTTGAACACAGATCGACACACATATGTGAGGAAGGTGTTTTCTTGAAATATCGTACAATGCGGAACCTCTATCTGATCTGACTATGCTGGCACAAGTAAGCGCACAATGCAAGTATAATATATATATATATATATATATATATATATATATATATATATATATATTGTGTACAGAAAGTTGTTAGTTGAGACAGATCATTGGTGCCGTCGGTTTCAAGCCCGATAATAAGGCCCGTTTAAGGTATCCTTATCAAGCTCTCTTCAGCCAATATTCGTCTCTTGATAAGAGAGCTTGATAAGGATACCTTAAACGGGCCTTATTATCGGGCTTGAAACCGACGGTACCAATGATCTGTCTCAACTAACAATTTTCTGTACACAAAATATAAATACGCTCTTAAAATTTGGATTTTCCTTTTAATTGAGCACTCTGCTGGAATTCTTTTTCCAAAAAAAACTAAGTATATATATATATATATATATATATATATATATATATATATATATATATATATATATATATATATATATATATGAGTAGGTAGTAGTTTGCTTGAAGCATTGTTGGTAAAGAAATATATAGAATTTTTTTTTTTAAAGCCAAAGACAATGCGGAGAAAGACCGGAATTATGAAAGCCATCTTGAATCCACTTTTGTCTTTTGAAAAAGAGAGGTCCCTTTCTCTCGAAATTAATCAAAGTTCCATACCACCCACGGACTTTACATACACTGGACATACCAGCAACTTGATTATAAATAATTATACATTGAAGTGAGGAAAGATAAACGAATAAAGGCCAGACACTCCTCTACTGAAGCATACCCGTACCCGTCTACATTTGTTTGTTTTTCTTTCTTTACTTTCATAATTTCGGTCTTTCTCCGCATTGTCTTTGGCTTAAAAAAAAAATTATATATATATATATATATATATATATATATATATATATATATATATATATATATATATATATATATATATATACTTGTGCCCGATATTATTCATACCCCTCGGATCTTTGAGATTTCTATAAGAATATTGCTCAAACCAGAAGGTAGACAATATTAAAGGGATCTCAAACAATAAATCAAGCATAAGCATTTAATTTAAACTCAACAAATAAATAAATTATGCAAGTTTGAAACATTATACAAAGAAAAACAATAATGGCACTAGTTCAAAATTATTCATACCTCTCTTACTAATAGTCAATAGCATACCCTTTATTCTTAATAACTGCCTGTAACCGTTTGGGATATTTATCAACAAGGTTTTTACAAGCATCAACACTGATTTTTGACCATTCTTCAATGCAGTAGTTCTCGAAATCCCTCAAATTTCTAGGTTTCCGCTTTTTAACCTCAGTTTTCAATATGTGCCAGAGGTTTTCGATAGGGTTCAGGTCGGGACTCTGGCTAGGCCATTCCAAAACATTAATTTGATTATCCTCAAACCATTTCTTGACTATTTTGGCAGTATGTTTTGGATCATTATCCTGTTGAAGGACCCAGTTTGGTCCTAAATGGAGCTTCTCCGCATCCTGTCTAATGTTTTTCTGGAGTATCTCCAAATATTGCTCCTTCTTCATGGTTCCATCTATCTTGACCAAACTACCTGGACCACTAGCCGAAAAGGAGCCCCAAAACATTAGGCTACCACCACCATGTTTCACCGTGGGTATGGTGTTCTTTGGGTTGTAAGCTTCTCCTTTCTTCCTTCAAACGTAAGAAGCATCCATATGGCCAAACAATTCAATTTTTGTTTCGTCAGTCCACAAAATACTTGAGAAAACGGACTCTGGAGAATTCACATGGGTCCTAGCAAACTTTAGACGTGCTGCAAGGTGTTTTCCGGTGTGCAATGGAGTTCTTGGTCTTCTTCCTTTCAGACCATTTTCATGCAGGCTCCTTTGCAATGTTTGCCTTGATATTTTTATGCCAGAAGACTCCAGATTTTCTAAAATGTCCTTATTAGTGGTGGTTGGATTTGCATTAACACTTCTTACAATATTCCTGGTGGCTCTAGCAGACAGTTTCCTTTTCCTTCCTCTACCAATCAAGTTGTTTGTTGTGTGGTGGCTCTGGAATTTTTTGATGATGCTCTGTACTGTTGCTGTAGGAACCTCAAATTTCTTGGAAATTGACTTGTAACCTAAACCATCCTTATGTGAATTCACAATTTTAGTCCTAAGATCATTACTAAGCTCTTTTTTCTTCCCCATTCTAATAATTTTTATTCTTTTATTGGTTTTCAGTTGATATCATTTTAATTTCTGAAAAATGCAAAAAACGAAATGAAATTAATCAAAGGTTGTATAAAAGCATTCAAAATAAGAATCAAACAGAAAACAAACAGTCAGAAACTCGATTAATACTGAAAAAATAAGGGGGTATGATTATTTTTGAACATTGCAGATTTTATAAATAGCTGTATATTTCTTTTATTACAAGTATCCCGAGATTTTAAAATGACGAAAATGATCAGAAGAGGTTTATTAAGAATATGTATCAATATGGACGTAAACAATAAATTCTTACAAAAGTTACACCTAATAAACTCAATTTTCAAGGGGGGTATGAATAATATCGGGCACAAGTGTATATATTAGAGATGGAACGATTCCAATATTTTTCCTGATTCTGATACAATTATCTGTATAAGTTCTGAGATGAAAAATAGAGTTTACAGTGAGTAGCTAATCTGTTTAAATCCTGAACTGTAAAAGTTTGTAGACAAAGGGCAAGATTCCTTTTTGGGTGGACGCAAAGATTATGTACAGGAATTCTCAAATATCCAGTATGTTTTATTGATTCATGTTTCTTATTGGTTGCTAGCAGAGCATGGCTCCATTTGATTGGTCAGTTCTTGGTATATCTTTTTATAATATCAGTAATATTTCAACAATTCTTTTAAAACTTTAATTAACACCAAACAAGGTACAGTACGCCTGAAAAATAATGGGCTACTGTGAATTTAAGGGCATATTTATAAAAAGCATCCTAAGTGAGAGAGTTATGCAGCGAGATGTTTGTTCAAATTACATTTACATTTTCTGCATAGCAGTACACCCAGGTAAATAGGTAGCAGGAAATGGAATTCCAAAGGTTAGTAGTTCCAAGAGAGAAGCTATCAGAGTAGAAAGTCTGCCGTCATCTGGGTGGGATGATTCTGTTGAGCATTGGGTTTGGTCTGGGGGTAATACATTGCAGGGTACCGGTGCAGCAAATCCACCAGACTAGATTCCATTAGAGTATGTGTAAAACAAGCACATAGATGCAACAGTGTGGCGATGGGACAGGGGATGGAGTTTGGTGGACAGTGCAGGATTAGAGATTCATTTTTGGACCCTGTGTAAGAGGGAGAGGCTGATTGTTGGTGCACCCGGCCATATGTGACAATGCATGGTGGCTTTGTAGCGATACAGGATACTAACATGTGATAAGTTTTCTAGCATGGTAGAGAGAGCCCACTTTCGTTGCAACAGCTATGGTAGTATCTTCTATGTATTGGTTTCAATTCATGTTACCTGTGAATTTTAGACTGAACAGGTTTAAAGTTGAAAACATTTCTTTTCTAACTCCAATAGTTTCTTCCCCAGAATTGCTAGACTTTTGAACTCCCTTCCGGGATTCTGCTTTCCCAACTGTACTGACACAAAGAAGTTCAAGTGTAATGCGAACAGACATCTTTCTACTCATCTCACTTCATAATACCCCTGCAACTTATGTCTCCGATAGTAGCCCCTACTTCAAAGTGGCACTGTGCCTTGTTTGGGGTGAAAATTGAATTTTAAAAAAATTGTTAAAGGAAAGCAGTTCTGTCTTAGTAGCATTAGTATTACCATGCATTCCACACAGGCTGGAGTATTCAGAGCCTTGGGGACTTCAGATTATGGCGATTTAAAGTAATATTTCCCGGGGGATGTTTTAGCATAAATTGGAATTATTGACCTCTGGAAATGGTGGTAATTTAATATATTTTCAAAACTTTCGAAATTATCTAAAACTTGGAATGGCCATAAAATGTAACGAAGCTTTCAGAAATCTCATACCACACCCTTGTTGAATTTCATCTTAATGACATTATAATCGGTACGTCTCTTGCATAATTTTATTTATTTACTAGTTGGACGACCAGCATTGCCCGGTCATACGCTTAAACAAGATATTTATGCAAATTGTATATGTATTATTATAGAATCAATTTTCTATTGATTATTATATATTACAAGGAATAATTTGCCCAGTGGTGTAATTGGGGAAAAAAATAAAAAAATAATAATAATAATGTCGTTCATCAAATTCCGTCTGTATTTGTTTACAATGTCATGTCAGCTGATATTTGGGCTTAACGATAAATGCCCTGGAAAGTCACTTCTGATTAATGTTTAGTTTTAAAATATGCTAACAAAGAAATGATTTGTGGTGGTACCTCATTTTTTTTTATCGTAAATCGAAATCATTAACCTGAAAAAATTAAAATAAAAAGTGGTGAGGTACATCTGGGCTTGGACAGGGGATCGTTCGATCTGTAGTTGAATGCTCCACCACTAAGCTATATTTCTAAAGTATGATAAATCTGTTTTTTTAGAAGAAATGGTTTGCTGAAATTTTATTATCTCCCTTGGCCGGTGTAACGTAAAATACTCCCCTGTAAAAATTCTTCTTTTTTATCTATAAGAGAGAAAAGCTATTTTTAAGATCAAATTTTTTTGCTTTTCGATACTTATCGGATGAATTTCTGTACAAAATATATTTAAGAACACTGCCATATAAATTAGCTTTGTGTGAAATTTGCAAGAGACAGGCTCAGCCATTTCGAAACCTATGAGGAAGAAACACGCACACATAAAATGACTTTTATATAATAGTAGGGATTTATTTTTTAAAATCTTATTAACTCAAAACAAGGCATATTGTCACTTGGACTGAAGGCATTACTATTTGGGACCATATCTACAGGGACACTATGTAAACAGTTTGGCATCTAGATGGCTGTTCACTTACATTTAAACTTTTGCTTGTCAGTACAATCAGAGAAGCAGGAGGCTGGGAGGGAATTCCAAAGTCCAGCAGTTTGAGGGAACAAAGCATTGGATTAGAAGGCTTTCCAGAATCTAAGGGCCTCTACAGTGAAGAGGTAGAATTTTGCTGCCTGTCAGGTTAGTCAGGGGTATTTACATCGAGGGGGTACAAGTGTTATGTTTTCGTTAGAGCATATTCCATTAAATTACTTGTAAAACAGGCACAGTGATCCATGACAAATAGCACCCTATCTGAGAATTCTACCTTCAAACACCTTGGCCTAACATTTGCGGGCAATATGAACTGGAACAAATACATAGAGGACATTGCAAAGGCTGCTGCAAAGAAGGTGGGTTTCCTCTATCGAGCTAGAAGACTACTCACGCCTGAGAGTATCCTTGTACCTTTACAAGGCCACCATTCGCTCATGCATAGAGTATTGTTGCCACATCTGGACTGGTGCATCTACCATTAGTCTCTCCCTCTCAGATAAAGTCAAAAAAAGTGTTGTCCATCTAATCGGTCCCACTTTATCAACTAAGCTCAAGCCCCTGTCTCATCACCGCAATGTTGCATCACTGTGCCTGTTTTAGAAATATTCTAATGGAATGTGTTCTGATGAACTCGTTTCACTTGTACCCCCTTCAACATACATATCCCCGACAAACTCGCTTAGCAATAAGATCTCATCCCTTCACTGTTGATGTCCTTACATGCCAGAAAGTTCTAATAGTTTCTTCCCTCGAACAGTTAGACTTTGGAATTTCCTTCCTGCTGCTTGCTTCCCTGGCTGCACTGATATGCAGAAGTTTAAATGTAACGTAAACAAATATCTTGTAAATCTTTCTAGACATGGCCCCAGATAGTAGCCCCTTACGTCCAAGTGACAATATGCTTTGTAAGAGGTGAACATGAATAAAAAAAAACAAAAAAAAAAAAACATTGCAGCGATGGGACAGGGGTCGAAGTTTGGTTGATAGTGCAGGGCCTATGTTGAAGACTATTGGAGCATGTTTTTGTACATGTCTTTCTTGGCTGACACCTGAATCCGTATTTGCAGTCATTTGATTTTTGGGTTATGCAAAACGAGGTAAGTCGAGTTTTGCTTATCTCACTACCTACCACCCCCGCGAAAACAAAGAGATGGTATGTCCCTTGATTATCTCTGACGTTCCTTAAGTATTGTTCTTTTTTACTTCTGGACTGTAAAATAACAAATCTACTTTTTTTTATATAAGCTTTTATTCATTCAACAATATTAAACAATACTTTTCCCCTAATTTTGTCCTTTGGCTCTCATATTTCTGACAAAGAGAGAAAAATTGCTGTTTTTTTTTTTTTTTGGTTGGAATCTATCCACATAATACTTATTGTTTTAGCTCTCTTCGTGGTGACTATTTTCTTTCTACCTATAGCCCTATTCTTTTTCATTTTGGAACCACTCTACGAAAACACCCTCCATCCTCTTATATTGTTGCTAGATATGATGTTGCTAGTCTTTTTTATAACTACTATTACAGTAGGTTTTCTTGTCTGATTTATCAGAACTGTCTGATCTATTCTCTGCTTCCTTTGTTCCAGCTTATTTGACTCATTTGTCTAGTGGTTTTCAATTCAATTTTAATACCTCATTGTAATACTTATTTCAGTAAGTTATTACTCTTAGTGACGGAACGAGACTCCTGTTGAGATCGAAAATGTGCAACAAATCATACGTCAAGTATGTGCGCGTGTTGTGCTTCGTGACACGTTTTTGAATAAAACAATGTTCATATCTTATGAAGCATTACGTATGTAATAATTATTAGGTCTGTTACAACAGAATATTCTTTTGACATTCGGGTATATATCCGACACAGTAAGACACAGTCAATCAACCGAGAACCACATTAGTCTATATAAAAACATATAAGATATTAACGGATGTACACTGAAGAGTCAAAACGAAAATGAAAAGAATATGCTGTTGTCACAGCCCTAATGATAATGTAAAACAGAAATGGACAAAAGTGTGCAATTTTAAGAATGAATAAAGTCATTGATTATTATTTTTATCAGATGAGACTTTCGATATCTAAAAATATCTCCTTCAGAAGAAGAATATATTTGCAGTATTTTACGCACACAAACGTTCTTTCTATCTCGATAATTTCGAGTTTCTAAATATTCTGTTTATGTCTGAAGCTTTATATTCAAAATGTCAGGCGTTCGAATTAATTTGAATCACGGTTCAAGTACAATTAGTATAAGTCATTTTTTTTTTCTTTTACATATTCCGAGCTTCGCGTGACTCAAAGATGAAATCCCTTTCTTTTTTTTTCATTTTCAATAATCCTTTGATACTATTCATTACTGTATGAAAATTTCTTGAACATTATACAAAGACTTCGATATTTTGTACTTTTCAATGATGTACTTTCTCCCCTCCCATTCTTTCTTATAAAAAATACTTTGATCTTTGATTGAAATCTGCAACAAGACGAAACATATTTCTTCACATAATAATAACGACCAGCAGGACTCCTAGAAATTCCACGGAATGAGAAATATATTTAATCAACAATTATGTTTTGATAAAGCTAATGATTTTCTAGATAGCACAAAAAAAAAATAGCTTTTTCGACAGAAAAAAAACAATAACCCACAGCAAATATGAGAATTTTAATATTTCCATGAAAACAGTGCCCAATATATTTTTAATATCGATAAATTAAATTATCTATTATTTAGCAATTAATGATATAGATATATAATTTTCAATTAATCATTTTTAAACAAGGCAACAAAAATGTATATAACATTTTTTTTTTAAATCCATAGTAATTTTTAGATTCAATTTAAATTAAAATTTTATATTTTACTTTATAAAGTTTATATAAGTGGGCGCTGAAAATTGATGAATTTCTTATTAAATCGTGTAATTTTTAAAGTTTGTTAAAAAACATTTTGTTTAATCATTTTCATGTTTTGAAAGAAATGCTTTTCTAACTTGTATCTCATTTTTTAAAGACTAGCGAGGGGTACCCGGCGTTGCCCGGGTGTTTTTTGAGGTGTGTGTGGAAACTTCGGGGTTGGGGGGTTAAAAAAGAAAAAAGTAAGTATGAGGATCGAACCCGAACCCTTGTGGCAAAGTTGTAAATTAAAGTGTGAAAAAAAAAGTGCGACGTTAACCATTCCCCCACCGCGAGATGCTAACGGAAACACATTTGAATGTATTTAATCACTTGGATTTGGCAGGTGCCCGTTTTAAGGAGTTAATGAGGTCAAGTTTGACTGCGGGATAGTATTTACTGCTGAACGCTCCCCGCCCCCCAAGATGTTATAGGAAAAAGACTAACCCACATGCGGCGAGCGACAAATGTTGAATATTTATCTTCCCGAAATCGTGCAAATTAAATAGACAGGCGAGCTTCGTTGTTAACTGTGAGATATTACGATTTATATGTGATATAAAAAGTTTTAAAAAGTTGTGAAGCGAGCGACCGCTTCTCTGAAAAAAGCCTTTTGTAGACATACAGAAAAAGCGAACACACACACACATCCATACACACATACACACATACATACATACATTTTCGCTTTTATATTTATAGATTATATCTTACTTAATTTTTCAATTTAAATTAAAAAAATAATTTGTTTTGCATGCCTGTAACAAATTGAAATTATTTTTTGTTTCAATGTCGTTTGGATGAGAGAGTAAAGGTTTTTGTAATAAAAAAATATTAACATCTGATATAAAACACGGTGGCGGAAGTGGTGGTGCTGGTGATGTTCTACACCGACCAAATACTGACTGGCGATTACTAACTTATCCATCTTAAACAATTGTTTATTGGGATTTTTGGAATATTCCATTTTCATTCTAAGGGATGTTCAGGATGATAACGGTCGAAGATAATAAGCGTAGTAATATATAGAAGACTAGAAGATGTGACCAGCGTTGTACGGTATTAAACGTAACATTAAATTCCTTTACAAAAAAATAAAAAAGAAACTGATACATGTGCATGCGAGTATTATTTTTTTCTCTAAACAGTTCACTTCTTGCAAGTAAAAAAAAAATACTCGATCTGAGATCGAAACCGAAATCTAAAGACAGTGAGTCAAGAATGATAACCATTAGGCCAGCTTGACACTATCTTTTAAAGGCCTACTTATTCTTAACATAATGTGAACGATTCGCGCATGCGCAGTCGCGAAACAGCAAACAGATAAAATTTTAATAACTCCCACGTACCAATTTTCCAATTTTGATCATCTTAGCATCTGTTTTCTTTACGGATAAAAACTGATTCCAAAGTTTTCCACATGTCTGAATACCTTATATAACAAATTTTAAATATGTAGATAAAAAATTCGTTGAGTATATAGGTTGAGAAGTATCCTCTCACACACATTCTCACTTTTATACATATATAGATAAGACGCAAAAATATAAATTCTGATATTGAGATCAGTGTTGCTACAGTATAACTAAACAAACAATTTCTTCTGATCTTGTTGAGTGCGCTGGTATGCGTGTATAAATATTGAGATCAATTTTATTACAGTCGAAACATCGGTATAACGAAAAATTTGAAAAGCCGTTCAGAAACTAGAAAATACGATGCAGCATATATATTTAAATAAATGAATTATTTCTTATTTGAATGAATTTATTTTTTTATTTTGTGTTTATTTATTAAAAAAATAAAAAAGTGCATCCTTTTGAAAAAAAATCCACCATCATGTTATTTGATATTCTAACGGATTTTCAAATTTCTAATTATACCGATGCTTCGACTGTAGTAAAACTAATCTCAATATTTGTACATGTGTACCACTACATCTCACTACGACTCTCGGACATAAAAAATAACAGTTACTTTCAAAATAACAGTTACTTTCAGAAAAAATTCGGCGATTTTCGGCTATGCTGTAAAATCTCGACAAAGAAAAAGAATGTATGATCCTGATGAAGGCCCATGGAAGCGAAAAATTGAAAGAAATCTTGCATTGTATTATTTAGTTTCTTAACAGATACTAATACTTATAAATTCTTATAATTCAAATAATTTATATTACGTTTCGGCTGGTGTAGCTTTCGATCGTCATCAGGCATGTTGGTTGGATTTTAGAAAAGAAAGGGGAAAAGTTACTGACTCCGTATTCTTGGAGTGGTTCTTTGATTTTGGCCGTGGTTTTGTATGTGTGAAAAAATTAGTTGACAAAGGAAGGCAACGCTAATAGAGATTGACAGAGGATCATTTCCATTCCATCGCCGGAATTTTAAGCGTATACAATTGTTGTTTTCCTTACAATTATACAAAAAAAGAGAATAACTCCAAGAATACGAAAATATCTACGGCGCCAGTAACTTTTCTTCTTTCTTTTCCAAGACAACAACCAACATGCCATTTTTTTGTTTTCACATGGTAGTCACCACTTATCAAGGCCCGGAAGCCACTCGGGGATAAGGGTTATTGCGTGTACAGTAATCAATGGGATAATACTGTAGTAAATGGAGATTTTATAAAGTGGATTACTTAAGGGGGCGGTTTATCAGGAATTTGTTTATGTTGGACTTGAAGACATCCAAGTTGTAGTTAGGTGGAAAACAGGCAAACGGAAGAGAGTTCCATAGGCGTGCACTTCTAAGAAAAAAGCTTTTTTCATGGAATCTAGGCTTTGATTTAGGCACAGATATAGAATGGGGAAAATTATTGACAGTGGTTTCAGCTAGACAGGTGTTTTTTCGTGAAAGATTGGCGAGGGGGACCAGAGATTGGAGCTGAGACGAGCACTTGCCATGGAAATAACGATAAAACAAAGACAGGCTCGCAACGTCTCTTCTGTGGGAGAGAGGTTGCAGGGAAGAGAAAAGGGCATCCCCCACTAAGCCACGAAGTCTATGTTGTACTCTGTCAAGACAGGATAGGCTGTTTTTAGTAGCTCCTGCCCAAATGTGGCAGCAGTACTCCATCCTTGGACGCACTTGGCTTTTATATAGATAGAGAATTGCATCAGGAGTAGAAGGATTCTACCATTTTTCAGCAACCTTCGCAACAGACTTGATGTACGTGTTCAATTTCAGACCAGGAGTAAAGTTCAAACCCAGAAGCTTGTCAAAACATGGAACCTCCCCAAGATGAGAGCCATCCATTTCAATTGATGCTAGATGGGGATCAGAATGTTGATGCCTGACGACTGTCTAAGATTACACCATCGAAACGTTGCACAAAAAACACTCAAGATGAGAACAATAGTCCGATCAAAACAATATAAACAATCAGCCCTCATCTAAAAAATTCGGAAGTGTAATATCAAATAATTTAATT
Source organism: Euprymna scolopes (assembly GCF_053919585.1). Taxonomy (NCBI): domain Eukaryota; kingdom Metazoa; phylum Mollusca; class Cephalopoda; order Sepiida; family Sepiolidae; genus Euprymna; species Euprymna scolopes. The sequence goes on from NC_136502.1 coordinate 102,421,260, forward strand.
CAATAACAGATATTTCTAGTGACATCCACAAAGTCTTTATTAAAATCAGCAAGAAAAATATTTTGTATAATAAACTTTTGTATAAACAACAAAAAAAGGTTATTCATTGTGAGGATTTAGGAGACTAATACTTAATTTTAATTTGGAATTCAAATTGTTTTTCTTTTCTATATGATAAAGTAAAGTCGGTTTATTTCTCGAAGTTTGTCATCAACAACTTTGAATCTAGAAAGTTGATATTTGATTATGACGAAGATGATTCTTGAAATGGAGAAATTTTTCAGCTTACTGGATTAATAAAAATCATTTAACATGGTTCGATTTGTTCCAAATACAAGTTAATATTAAGCTATATTTTAATTAAAATTTCTGTTATGTCATGATAGTAGATAAAATAATTTAATTTCGAACAACTAGTTATAATATTGTTTCATTGAAATGATCTACGTTACTGACCTCACAACCACAATGAATGAATTATTTACGACTTTTCACTTCAAATGAATTGTTTATGACATTGCATCTGGAATTAATTGTTTATGACATTGCATCTGAAATGAGTTGTTTATGACATTGCATCTGGAATGAATTGTTTATGACATTGCATCTGGAATGAATTGTTTATGACATTGCATCTGGAATGAATTGTTTACGACATTGCATCTGGAATGAATTGTTTATGACATTGCATCTGGAATGAATTGTTTATGACATTGCATCTGGAATGAATTGTTTATGACATTGCATCTGGAATGAATTGCTTATGACATTGCATCTGGAATGAATTGTTTATGACATTGCATCTGGAATGAATTGTTTATGACATTGCATCTGAAATGAATTGTTTATGACATTGCATCTGGAATGAATTGTTTATGACATTGCATCTGGAATGAAATGTTTATGACATTTCATCTGGAATGAATTGTTTATGACATTGCATCTGGAATGAATTGTTTATGACATTGCATCTGAAATGAATTGTTTATGACATTGCATCTGGAATGAATTGTTTATGATATTGCATCTGAAATGAATTGTTTATGACATTGCATCTGGAATGAATTGTTTATGACATTGCATCTGGAATGAATTGTTTATGACATTGCATCTGGAATGAATTGTTTATTACATTGCATCTGGAATGAATTGTTCATGACATTTCATCTGGAATTAAATGTTTATGACATTTCATCTTGAATGAATTTTTTATGACATTTCATCTGGAATGAATTGTTTATGACATTGCATCTGGAATGAATTGTTTATGACATTGCATCTGAAATGAATTGTTTATGACATTGCATCTGGAATGAATTGTTTATGACATTGCATCTGGAATGAATTGTTTATGCCATTGCATCTGGAATGAATTGTTTATGACATTGCATCTGGAATGAATTGCTTATGACATTGCATCTGGAATGAATTGTTTATGACATTGCATCTGAAATGAATTGTTTATGACATTGCATCTGGAATGAATTGTTTATGACATTGCATCTGGAATTAATTGCTTATGACATTGCATCTGGAATGAATTGTTTACGACATTGCATCTGGAATGAATTGTTTATGACATTGCATCTGGAATTAAATGTTTATGACATTGCATCTGGAATGAATTGTTTATGACATTGCATCTGGAATGAATTGTTTATGATATTGCATCTGGAATGAATTGTTTATGACATTACATTTGGAATGAATTGTTTATGACATTGCATCTGGAATGAATTGTTTATGACATTGCATCTGGAATGAATTGCTTACGACATTGCATCTGAAATGAATTGTTTATGACATTGCATCTGGAATGAATTGTTTATGACATTGCATCTGGAATGAATTGTTTATGACATTGCATCTGGAATGAATTGCTTATGACATTGCATCTGGAATGAATTGTTTATGACATTGCATCTGGAATGAATTGTTTATGACATTGCATCTGAAATGAATTGTTTATGACATTGCATCTGGAATGAATTGTTTATGACATTGCATCTGGAATGAAATGTTTATGACATTTCATCTGGAATGAATTGTTTATGACATTGCATCTGAAATGAATTGTTTATGACATTGCATCTGGAATGAATTGTTTATGACATTGCATCTGAAATGAATTGTTTATGACATTGCATCTGGAATGAATTGTTTATGACATTGCATCTGGAATGAATTGTTTATGACATTTCATCTGGAATTAAATGTTTATGACATTTCATCTTGAATGAATTTTTTATGACATTTCATCTGGAATGAATTGTTTATGACATTGCATCTGGAATGAATTGTTTATGACATTGCATCTGAAATGAATTGTTTATGACATTGCATCTGGAATGAATTGTTTATGACATTGCATCTGGAATGAATTGTTTATGACATTGCATCTGGAATGAATTGTTTATGACATTGCATCTGGAATGAATTGTTTATGACATTGCATCTGAAATGAATTGTTTATGCCATTACATCTGGAATGAATTGTTTATGACATTGCATCTGGAATGAATTGTTTATGACATTGCATCTGGAATGAATTGTTTATGACATTGCATCTGAAATGAATTGTTTATGACATTGCATCTGGAATGAATTGTTTATGACATTGCATCTGGAATGAATTGCTTATGACATTGCATCTGGAATGAATTTTTTACGACATTGCATCTGGAATGAATTGTTTATGACATTGCATCTGGAATTAAATGTTTATGACATTTCATCTGAAATGAATTGTTTATGACATATCATCTGGAATGAATTGTTTATGACATTGCATCTGGAATGAATTGTTTATGACATTACATCTGGAATGAATTGTTTATGACATTGCATCTGGAATGAATTGTTTATGACATTGCATCTGGAATGAATTGCTTACGACATTGCATCTGAAATGAATTGTTTATGACATTGCATCTGGAATGAATTGCTTATGACATTGCATCTGGAATGAATTGTTTATGACATTGCATCTGGAATGAATTGTTTACGACATTGCATCTGGAATGAATTGCTTATGACATTGCATCTGGAATGAATTGCTTATGACATTGCATCTGGAATGAATTGCTTATGACATTGCATCTGGAATGAATTGTTTATGACATTGCATCTGGAATGAATTATTAATGACATTGCATCTGGAATGAATTGTTTACGACATTGCATCTGGAATGAATTGTTTATGACATTGCATCTGGAATGAATTGTTTATGACATTTCATCTGAAATTAATTCTTTATGAAATTTTATCTGAATAAATTGTTTACAAAATCTCGTCTAGAATATGTTTTACGAAATTTCATCTGTAATTAATTTATTATAAAATTTCATCTGGGATTTTTTTTTTACAAAATTTCACGTGGAATGAATTTTTTACGAAATTTCATCTGGAATGATTTGTTAATAAAATTTAATTTTGAGTGAACTGTTTACAAAATTTCATCAGTAATCATTTTAAAAAAATGCATCTGGAATGTATTGCTTACAAAATTTCATCTGGAATTAATTGTTTATAAATTTTCATCTGGAATAAATTGTTTATAAATTTTCATCTGAAATAAATTGTTTATAAATTTTCATCTGGAATGAATTGTTTATAAAGTTTCATCTGGAATGAATTATTTACAAAATTTTATCTGGAATGAATTGTTTATAAATTTTCATCAGGAATGAATTGTTTATAAATTTTAATCTGGAAGTAATTTTTTATAAATTTTCATCTGGAATGAATTTTTTTATAAATTTTCACCTGGAATGAATTGTTTACAAAATTTCATCTGGAATGAATTTTTTTTATAAATTTTCATCTGGAATGAATTGTTTACAAAATTTCATCTGGAATGAATTGTTTACAAAATTTCCTCTGGAATGAATTGTTTATTAAATTTCCTCTGGAATGAATTTTTTTTAATAAATTTTCACCTGGAATGAATTGTTAATAAACTTTAATCTGGAATAAATTGTTTATAAAGTTTCATCTGGAATGAATTGTTTATAAATTTTCATCTGGAATGAATTGTTTACAAATTTTCATCTGGAATTAACTGTTTATAAATTTTAATCTGGAATGAATTGTTAACAAAATTTTATCTGGAATAAATTTATTATAAAATTTCATCTGGGATGATTTTTTTTACAAAATTTTATTTCCAATGAATAATTCGTTATATTTAATCTGGAATGGATCGTTTACAATGTTGGACCATTTATGATGTTTTATCTGAAATAAATCAATCATAATAGTTTATGAAAAGGAATCGTAATGTATTAAACATAGAAACGGTAATAAAGCATTAAAATAAGAGGTCAAAGGGTTGATATGTCGTACAACAAAAAGTGTATCGGAAAACTAACAGTTGTCACCAACTTTAATTCTAAAAAAGAATTCAACTCAATTGCAACTTCAAGAGCCTGTACAAATGTCATAAACTTCGGATCTCTTTCATCTGCGCCAAATTAGTGTAGGATGTGCTTTCTTGGGTTGCATGCAGTTGGATTTCCTTTTCCTTTCCCTTCGAAAATGTCGGGATAAGTTTTATGGAATCAGGACATTTTGGCTGGAAACCAAATTCTTCCCAACTAAGAACTTCCTTCCTTATTTCTTAGTATGCGCGCTGAAGCCGAAGAAATAAGTGGCACTTTGCTCTCTCATCTCCTCCCCCCCCCAAAAAAAATGGCCTGCCAAAAGACATTCGAGTTGAACGTCTATTTTTTTATGCAAACTTCATGTCACAATTACTAGCGATGTCTGTCGGTTCGAATTAGTCTTATTTTTAACTGGTACTCGTGCACTTATTGATCCGTGCTGAAATACTAACGTTATTATTTAAAAAGCTATTCTTAACATGGGGAGGGGAGGGTGTTTTGTAACTATTGTATACTTTAACCTTACAATTGAATAAAAAAACATATCAGAAAACTTTAATTAAACTTGGAAATACGATTTTAAAAATAGCGCGAATCAGTAAGTGCACTAGCACCCTTTAAGCTTTAACATTAGATCGGTTAAGTTGCTACTGTTTGTTTTTTGTTTGTTTGTTTTGTTTTTCTTAAGTTACGAACGAATACGATGGAATTTTGAAAGAGGAATTTTTGTTTCAGATTTCACAAAATTTTTATTTTCGTAAAACTTTAGATCTAAAAAAAAAATAACTATGAAAAAATAAAACTTTGTTTTCAAAATATAAAAACGGTGAAAGTAATTACGTTGCGGTGTGTCCGGTCACGGCTTTCATGTTTGTAAGCAAGCACAAATACGCAGGTCAGCAGAAACAGACAAGTGACTGATATCTCTGAACACGCCATGACCACACGTGCTAAAAATAGCGACGGCTTTTTTCAACAACAAAGAAAAACATATAAAATTTAATTTTTTATAACTAAACAAACACAAGCGATTTTAATTGCAGACCGACATTAACATATACACAGCCAAGAAACGGGCAAGACGCTTTTGACTGTAGGGAATCTAGCTTGCAATTAACTATCGTCATCTGTTTGTTTATCGAGACAATTTCTGTTACCGGAATGCTTTTCCATGAAGCCAGCGACTTTCACACCAAATCTCTAATACGGCTTGAGAACAAGGAGTCGCAAATCCTGACTTTGAATCGCTTTTTGTCAAATCGTCGATCCTAGCAGATGAAGGACACAGCAGCAGCAGCAGCAGCAGTAATGAAAACAGTCCTTTTCAGGTCTAACTTACAAATTAATAATGCGATTCAAACAATCCTTTTAAGGACGACTCAGAAACTACCTGAATGCGATACACATCTCACTCTCTACTACTGTCTGCCTTCTGAGACACCTCCCTACAGCCAACGACTCCTGTAGCTTCCAGCGAATCCAGTGGCTCCAGCTCACTACTGCAGTCTCCAACTTACTCTTTCAACTTTTAGTAACTGCGCGGTAACCTCTCAACTCACTCCTGCAGCTTCCTGCGACTTCCTGCAACTCCAGTGACTCTTACTCAATCCTGCAGTTCCAGCGGTTCCAGCCAACATTCGCTCATGTATAGTTGCCATATCCGGACTAGTGTTACATAAGAAGGGCTGTCCCCTCCTCATGCAAGTAAGAAGGCAGATTAGATAAGGAAAAGGCTAGAGTCGAACCCTGTAGGCAAGTGTTAAACGATAATGGATAAATTGAAGTGCAGACGATTGTTAATTCTTTTAGAAATAACTAGATATTAAATATGTCAGTTAAAAGAATGGACAATAGGTTAGATATTGAACAATTAAAATTGGGAATTCTTTGTCTGCCAAAAGTGTGTTAGGACAGACATATGTAAAATCCATGTGAAATTTAGTCACGTTGGTTAAGAGCCACAATCTGACGGCATAAACAAAGGAGTTTCTCAATATATTGAGAGAGGGTTCGAAGTTAGGGAGAGAAGATCACAGTCACAGTCACAGTGATAGAGTCAGTTAGAAACGAGAGTCGGGAGCGACTTAGAGAAACTGATCCCCTTAGAGGTGAAGGGGCAGAAGAATAGACCATGCAGTCATACAAGATTGAATTTCTGATGTCATCAATTGGCCGACAGATGAATAAAGAAATCATTTAATATTTTGTAACTGGTTGTCTTTGTGTCGTCCTTACAACCGAAAAAGTGTGTTTTGTCATCAGCTTTAATGAACTTTGTATAACACCCCCCCAAGTAATGTGTCCCCTCCTCCATCATCAGTAATGATTAGATCCTGGATATGACCTTAAACTATATCCAGTGGTGAGGCCCCAGTTTGCGGGTTTTGGGGAGTATGGAACCACCCTTTAATTGCCATTGCTCTCAGGTCCACTCTGACCTGGAGTGGTAGTACCTGTTAGGGTCCCAACTATGGGTTAAATAGAAACCGACTTGAAAACAACAAATATATTCTATTAAAAAAATTTTCTTCCAAATCTTTGGATTCGGCATTAAATAACCTGAAAAAGGGTTGATATGCTGTAAAACAAAAACAACCAAACAACCAATCAGTAATGATTCTTCCCCTCTGATGTAAAAGAACTGTATTACACATTTATTTCAATAATGAATTCGTATCTCAATTCTGTTATAAACGTCTCTTCCTCAGTATTGTCATCATCGTCGCTATCTCTGTATTACATGTTTCCGTTATATATACTCGCTACACAATACTAGCACATCTACCGCTAATTTTCCACTCTTAGACAGTGTCCAAAAAATCTTAAATCTAATATGCCTGAATGCGATACACATATAACTCTCTACTACTGTCTGTCCTCTAAGACACCTCCCTACAGCCAGTGACTCCTGTAGCTTCCAGTGACTCCAGTTGCTCCAGCTCACTCCTGCAGTCTCCAACTTACTCTTGCAGCTTTTAGTGACTGCGGTAATCCCTCAGCTTACTCCTGCAGCTTCCTACAACTCTAGTGACCTTAACTCAATCCTGCAGTTCCAGTACTTCCAGCCACCATTCGCCCATGTAGAAAGTATTGTTGGCACATCTAAACTAGCACATCTACCACTAATTTCTCACTCTTAGAAAGTATCCAAAAAATTACCAAATCTAATATGTCCCACTCTATAGGCCAAGACTCAACATCTGTTACATTTTTACATGAGCATGTTTTACAAGTACTTCAATGCAATGTGATCTGCTGAAATCATAACACTTGTGCCCCATTAACGTACATACTCCTGAGTAATCCCGCCCAGAAGCAAAAACTCACTCCTCCATAGCTGGTCACTAGATGTTGGAAAGCCTTATATTCAAATAGTTTTTCCCCTTGGACTGCTACATTGTTGAATTCCTTCTCCGTTTCCTGCTTCTCTAACTGTACTAATCTGTAAAAGTTTAAATGCAAATTGAACAGACATCTCGCTCCTCAACTCCCCACACAGACATGTCAGACTTTAGACATGATCCCAATTTGTCTCCCTTCGTTTTTTTCTTCTCTGTCTTCCTCCAATCCTGATGTATATATATCGATTTATTTTTGTGACGTCACGCTAATGCCACACCTTGGTCATTTGCATACATGTCAGTGGTTCTGTCACGATCCATCCCATATGTAATCAAACACAATTTATACTCTTAATCAATCTTAGCACTCTCATAGTTTTCCGTATCTATCAAATGACAATGATTGAATTTAGTATATCTTTCATTTTGGTTTCTTGGTCTTACTGGATTCCAGGACAAGAATTTATCTAGTCTGGTGGAGTATCCAGCTTCGTGCTATTACTTGAGGTAACATCACTTGGAGAAGGTGCACCGTTCCTCGTAAAAGCTAATATGAATTACCCATTTTGAGAAGATCTTATTTGGGCAGCGAATACTATGTGATTTTGAATATTTAGTCAGGGTTTACCTCTATGGAAAAAGTATCCTCATGCCATGATTGTTCTGACAAACCCCTGTACAGAGAGACCGTAGACACTCGAGGACAGTGTAGTGCTCAACCGTATGACTGTTAAGTTAACAAATAAAGATGAAAAAAATCACTAAAAAGCCGATTGTTTGAGATGAAAAAGAGTAAAACAAATAAAAGTATCAGTAAAGTGTCAACCAGCATTCTGTGCGATATGGTGTCCCACACTCAGCTCGCAAGATTGTGCTAGAAAATTACTTAAAACAGAGAGTTTCTTATATCTTTACAAAATCACAATTCGTGCATGCATGAAGTATTGTTGCTAGACATGAGCTGGTGCATCTACCATGAGTTTCTCTTAACCAAAAGGTCAGTAAATTAAATTTTAGTTTGGGTTTCACATTCGATTAACAGTAGCATCAGATGAATTTTTTTAAATTACACTTTTTTGCATTGAATCTTTGGCGATCAGGCAATCTCATATCACTAATACTTAGTTCGCTGCACCTTATCATAACAAAGGTCCATCAAAATTTTAGTCAGTTCGGACCTGTAGTTTCCAAGAAAACTCTTAAAGTAAATGTGGTATTGTGGTGACTAATCCCTATTAACCCTTGATTGAGTATCCAACAGATACCATAATATTTAGTTCGCTGCACCTTATCATAACAAAGGTCCATACAAAATTCAGCAAGCATACAGCAAGTTCGGAATAGCAGTTTCCAAGAAAACTTTTACAATAAATGTGGCATTGTGGTGATTAATACATATTAATCTCTAACAGTGCATCGAATGGATACCATAATACTTAATTTGCTGAACCTTATCATGACAAAGGTCTATGCAAAATTTCAGCCAGGTCGGCCATGTAGTTTGCGAGAAAACGCGAACAGACAGACTAAAGGAAATATGATATAGATTACCAGTTAATAGTCTGGCAAGAACTTCGAACTGTAAAACTTTTGACGTAAACAAAACTAGTATTTTTATTTATTTATTTATTTCCGGACTGTTATCCTCATCTTCATAGTTGTTGTTGTTGTTGTTGTTACATCACGTTTTGACTAACTTATCCTCTGACCTGCTTTGGGTAAGATTGAAACCGCTGTCTTCAGACAATGCCCACTTGGAACTGTAGAGACTCAACGCCTCTATCCACTGTGCCACGGAGACCCGTAGCGCAGTGGATAGATGTGTTGAGTTTCAATGGTTCCAGTTGAGCATTGTCTGAAGATAACGGTTTCAATCCTACCCAAAGCTGGCCAGAGGATTAGTTGGTTAAAACGTGATGTGACAGCAACAACAACTATGGAAGGCAGTTATTACTGGGAATACAGTTAAGAGACTCAGCATTCCTATCTCATCGCAGTTAACCACCTGAAGAAGGCCAGAGGATGAGTTGGCCCAAATAAATAACAGCTATGAAGATGATGATAACAGTTCGCAAATAAATAAATATTACTTATCTCAAAGGATTCCAATAAAAAATAAATAATGTATAAAACTAGTACTGTTGTTATATTATTATTGTTAGTTTATGCTTTTATTTTAGGATATAATCCTCCAGATAGAATCTCCTAAAAATTTCTTCTTATTTAATTTTTAAATAATAATAATAATAATAAAAAAAAAAATAAAAAATAAAAAAATAAAAAAAAACAGTTGTAAAAATTACATGATCCAAACATAGATAACTGCAGTGTAATTAATTTGGCAAGTCTATTTCATTGATATTAGTTACAGCTTTATAAAGAGCTGCATTATGCGTTTCGGCTGACAGATTTGGCACCAACAAAAATGTCTCTAAGCTCTGTTCTAATTGTATAAAATTATTTTTAATTAGAGTTGCACCGTGATGAATAACACTGGTTTACCTGTGGGCCTTAATTACAAAAAATAATTTTGAAGCATGTTTTGGAGTTTGAACTTAAATTCCTCAATAAGGTAACTAGGGCATGCCAAAAATAACAGAATTAAGTCGATTAGTATTTTTTTAAAATCTTGTATAAGAAATTTTCAAGGGAGATAACTGAACTTTATTCATAAAACCTCAACTAAAGCTATTCTTATTTTATTTAGTGTATGGTGACTTAATTGCGAAGTGATTCCTAGGAATGCTAAAAAGTAAATGGCTCTCATTGCCTACCGTCTTTCTTTTTCCGCTTTGTTAAAATTCACTTTCCTCCACGTTCCCCAAAGCAAGGAAGTTTTTACAGGAACGTGCGAATTTAAAATACTTTCTAACTAAGGAAAAGCTCTAAAAGTGACATGCGTATATGAAAATAGTAAGCCGATACGAAGTTAGAAACTTCTATAAAACAAACTACCTAGCGAATATACCCAGTGAACCTGGTACTTGAGAGACCCAAACTATTGGACTTGAATGGTTAGAATCCTAAGAAGATCTCTTAGTTGAAGTCTCTATCTCTCTAGCTTTCAACTGTTTATTGTGTAGAGGTTGAAATTCACTTTCCTTTACACTCTCCAAAGCGAGGAAGTTTTTACAGGAACGTGCGAACTTAAAATATTTTCTAACTAAGGAAAACTTTGCATTGCCTGAAGATTTTTTCACAGACGTATTATTTTTGAGCTTGAAACGATTTTCATTGGTTGGAATATATTTTGAGTTCACACGTTCAGGTAAAAACGCCATTGTACTGTTGTTTTTATTAGTTTACTAGTGCACGTCTTTATTTACATGGAAAGTGATTCTTCGGAATATTTGGATTCTTCAGATTATCGTCCTTATCTTGAGTGTTATTTTCACAACGTTCAGGTTGATGTAACCTCCGACCTTCTTCAAGTGTATCTCCTCGAATTCGGGAATGTTTCTGTCGAACGTGGGAATTTGGATGGAATTTCAAAACGTAACCCTTCATTTACTTCACGGGGAGTAGTGTGCCCTTGTTCCGTCTGCCACGACTAGATAGAGGTTCTAAGTAATTCGCAATTGTATTTTTCGGTCGCCCACACTGAGGATTGAACGTTAAACCTTCAAAAGAAGAATATCACTTTTTTTACAATTGATTTTTCCAAGTACTCTAATTACTGCGCCACGCGGGCTAGCGGACAAGATGAGACGAGTAGTCTGGTGAATCCAAATAATACGAATAACCAATCCTCATCTCAAAAATTCAGAAACGTCAGTAGATATTTGGTTTGTTTTTTGCATACATAATTTTTCTTTTCTTTTCTTTTTTTCCTGTGTGCGCAGCGATATCAAACTGGCCAAGCCATCTAGTTCATAATAAATATATACCGAGTCAACTTCTTAATTCATTGTTACTGTATCCATGTTATAATGAATCTATATCTATTTAATATGCAATGCTTCCAAATCAGAATGAATATATTATGTATCAAATTCTCAATTAATCGGTTATGTCCATTTTATAATTAAACTGTCCAATTAATAATAATATGTGTAATTAGTGTGAAGTGTGTCTCTATTTCATAATTAATGTTGCATATCTGTAATGAATAGAGCCTATCACCCCCTCTGCAGTGTATATGATCGCTTGTACGCAACATAAACTGTGATAAAAGCAGGCGGTTGTTTATTTTGTTTATTGCCTGCCCACGAGAGCAGAGTTAGACACAAGGTCAGTTTTTAATGTGGGGGGAAACCAGCTCCCCCAAAAAGGGTACTCTGATTAGTAACAGAAATACAATTGTATCAGTCATGAAGGATTTCTCCTCTGTTAACTGAGACCAAAAAAAAGTAAAGGGGGAAAAAGTGATGCGCGGCATCAGAACAAATACTACACTTTGATCCTGGCCCGAAGGCCAAGAACCTACATTTTGAGGTGAATCAGAAGAACAGACGACTCGAAGTCCACAGTGTCCAATAAAAAGTTTTTTTCTATTTTTCCTAAAAAAAAGAAAAAAACAAAAAAACGAGAATCAATAAATATTTTATAATATTTAAATTATTTCGAAGTCACTAACTGGGTGCCCTATGATCGGGTCAAAAACAACCAATCACAGGTTACCTTTGTAGAGTTTCACCAAACCCTACAAAAGATGGAGTACTGTTGCCACATCTGGGCAGGAGCTGCTAGAAGCCGTTATCCTGCCTTGACAGAGTTCAAAAAGACTTCGTAGCTTAGTGGGAGATGCCCTTTTCTTTTCCCTGCAACCTCTTTCCCACAGAAGAGATCTTAAGAGCCTGCCCCTATTTTATCGTTATTTTCATGGCAAGTGCTCGTCTGAGCTTCAATCTATGGTCCCCTCTCGTCAAACTTTCACGAAAAACACTCGTCTAGCGAAAACCACTATCAATAATTTCCCACATTCTTTATCTGTGCCTAAACCTAAATGTAAATTCCATGAGCAAAGCTTCTTTCTTAGAACTGCACGCCTGTGGAACTCTCTTCTGTTTGCCTGCTTTCCAGCTGACTACAATTTGATTGTGTTCAAGTCTAATGTAAACAAGTTCTTGATGAACCATCCCCTTAAGTAATCCAATTTACAAAATTTCCACTACTTATGTATACCCATTAACCCTTATCCTCGAGTGGCCTCCGGACCTTGATAAGTGATGACTCCTTTGTAAAAAAAAAAGAAAGGGAGTTTTACAAACGCCCTTCCTCTTTTGCTTATCTGAACTCCAGCCTCAAAACGACTCCGTCAATTCTCTCCATCATCTAAACACCAGAACACGTGTGAGGTGTTCATGCAGTAACTGTGGCACAGAACTGGAGCCAAAAAGACACAGGAAATATAAAACTGTTAAACTGTATTTTTCAGATAAGTTTCCCCCAAACTGACTGTTCGCAATCAATTTTCTTTTCATTTCACTCTTTCTCTGTAAATACAATTTTTTTTTATAATACTAGCAAGGGCGCCCGACCTTGCCCGGTCATAAAGTACCCTTAATATATTTTAATACATCCAGATTTCGTTTTTATTATGACAGAGTACTGGTTTTAAAGGTAATAAAAATAATTTGTCTGTCATCAGCTAGAAACGAAACCAAAACAATTATGTGTCAAGCCGCGTTCGCTATCGTTTGGGCTAAATCAACTGGCAGAAAAAAAATCATAAAATTAAACCACTTTTAGCTGCGTTTAGTATACGCATGCGCAAACCACTAGAAAAATCGGCAATTTGAAATGAACATTTTGCATTTCAACTTGTCGATTTCTGTACGCGTTATTCATTCATCCAAACAAAGATTTTACTCACTGTTGGTGTACGATAACTATTTCTTGTTAATTTCAATGTTTCAATAGTTTAATAGTTTATCGGTTAAATATTTTCACACATACATCTACTGTTTTATTAATATAGATTTACAACTGTGTTGTGTTTATTTCTTCTTGTCGGAATCACTATATTTTGTTACCAAATATAATTCGGAAAACCCAGATAATGAAGTAATTTTTTTTTATAATACTAAAAGCAAATTCAAAACAGTGAAAAAATAACATTTTATTTATTATTTTATGCAAAGAATAATTAAGCATGATGTGATTTTTTTTACTGCGGATTTCGAGTTGTCTTTGTGATTCGCCCATAATTGTTGAATGAAAAGTTTGAATTCACTAAAATGTTGTAGCTACGAAATTTACAAGCTATTTCGGCTGAGGTAAAATCTAAAAAAAACAAAAACAAAAAACAAAAAAAAACAACAACCGAACCTGATGCACCACCTCTCTAAAAGAGTCACGGCAAAAACGACCCTGGTGTCTAACTCTGTCCCGTGGGGAGGCATAGTAAATAGGTACATGTGTGATAATGATATCAGGAGGGAAGTGTGTACTTTGCATTGATGGAAGCAAGCACACGTTTGTATCCGGGCACTTAAGACTATATGGCATAATTATATTGACACACCGGTTCTCGCCAGATCACCGAAGTTAAGCAACGGTGAGCCTGGCTAGTACCAGATGAGTGACCATTTGGGATTTCTAGGTGCTGTATGTGCTTTCCGCTTATCTCGGCATTGCTTCCAGTCATCCTGAACCTCTACTTGCCACTGGTATTCAACTATGTCGACTCAAGAGAGGTGTGGTTGGTGATTGTGCAACTCTTGCCACAACAATTTCATGCGCAGGCACCCTAACAGTGGGTACCCATTGTCTGTCAAGACTGAAGGAAGCCTTGTTTACTTAAGACTAGGCCGTGAAATGTTTGAAAGCAACGACTATTGAAAGAAAGGATAAGTTCTTTTAAGAGATTCTTGCGTATTTTACCGTATCCAATTCATAATGAATTTGTTGCGTTTAATTATTTCTTGTTCCATTATCGAAATGTCTCTTAATAATGATATGCAAATGATACAATGAATGTGTAATGTAGCTCTTAAAGACAGATTTAGATCTAATGACTTTAGAGCAAAATTAAATCTGTACAGTATAGAAAAAAAAACAGGAGACTTCTTTGGTATGGTCATGTTAAAAGAATAGATGAGCTCTTTGATGTTAGTAGATGTCGAACAGTTGAAACAGCAAGGTCATTTGGTAGTTGGGGGGGTCAATGTAAACATGAGAGGAAGTTATTAGGGTGGACTTGAGAATAAGGGTTAGGGTTAGGGTTAGGGATGAACAAAGATAAGTTAGTTTGGAAGTCATTTTTTAAAATCCGTCCAACATATGCCAACATGTGCAACGGATGATAATCTTCTTCTTCTTCTTCTTCTTCTTCTTTTTCTTCTTCTCCTTTTTCTGTTGATGATGATGATGATGATGATGATGATGATGATGATGATGATGATGAATATAAATTTTCAACTTCTGACTCCAAAATACATCTTATCGTTGCCCGGGTGTTTGCAGGTGTATATTGAGCAAAAAAAAAAAAAAAAAAAAGTGGTAGTAGGCAGGCAAGTTCGAACCCGTACTGCGAAAGGGGAAAAGTACATGAGAAAAAATGTGACGTCTTTATCGTTTCGTCCATCGCCAAACCGGAAGTGGCGAATGTTTTAAATTAAGGCTAGTCAATTGAAAAGAGGGGATGACTTCTGAAAATATCGGCGAAAAAAGTGCCCAGCTGAGGGTGAAGAAATTATTGTTTTCAGACAATTTTTTTATATTTGTCGCCCAAAGAGTCGAGCTTCGAAACGATACCGATCTCGTGAAAATCTGTCGAAAGTTTTAGGCAGATATACATACACACATGAGCAAAAAAAAATAAAAAAAAGGGCCAAGTGTGAAAGGAAGAAATCGATTTTTCAATATTTTTCCATGAATTTTTGTTAATTTTGACTGAAAAGGTCTATTTTGCAGATCATTGTTATTATAGCATATAATAATAAGTGGAAAAATGAACCCTAAAAATGATAAGACCGCATCTTGATGAGGATATAAAAAAACAAATTGCATGATTAAGGCAGTCCAAAATGACTTACAAGCAGATTTTTGATATTTTAAGAAAAGAAAATGTGAAAATATCTCTTTCTGTAGTGAAGCGAATTGGTCAAAGGTTTGAAGTCGAATGCTTGTGAAAAGGGAAGTCTGGATCTGGTCGCCCTAGAGCATCGACTTTGAAGGACGACCACAAGCTTAAATTAACTGTTTTGAAGGATTGAAAGAAAACTTATGTTGACCACAGAAAAGAATTCAAAACAGGGGCTGGAAATTCTCTCTTTAGATATGCAATAATATCTAGACGAATGGAAGAAATGTGATTTTCCTCTAAAAGGTGTGCAAAGAAGCCATTTTTATCTAAGAAGAACATCAACGATAGAAAGAGATTTTTCTCGTGTTATGGCAAGAAAGATACAGACCGGTTCATGAATGTTTTCTGTTTAGATGAATCAAGATTTTGTCTTGTTAGTGATGGTCTCGATGCTCCCGAACGGTGCAATCAAAGAACTTGAGAAAGATTTTCGCCAAGTTGCATAAAAACGACATTTAAACACGGGAATGGAGGGATAATGGTATGGGGAACTTTTACTGCAGCAAAAGTTGGGGAACTTATTTGATATGAGAAGTCAATCAATGCAAAAAATACATTCGAATAATAGAAACAGAACTGTTACTAAGTATCCAGAAGCTGGGAATACACCAGAACATTATTTTCCAACATGATAATGCCCCTGCACACACTGCTAAAGTCACAAAAAATGGTTTTCTGATAATTCAATTGATGTGATATTTTGGCCAGGTCAAAGCCCTGATTTAAACCCAATCGAGAATATTTGGTCCATAATATCTCGTGCATTGGTCGGAAGAACTTCAGAGAACAATGACAAACTGTTGGAAGCTGTGCAAAGCGAATGGAATAGCATCTCCTCTTCACAGTGTTTCACTTTGGTTGAGAGCATGTCTAAAAGGATTGATCTTTTAAAGAAATCAAAAGGGAATGCGATTCCATCCTAAGCATTTATTAAAGTAAATATCTTGTTCTGTGTTATTAGTCTCGTTTAAGTTTCCTTGTCCAATTGTTCATTGTTCAATATAGCTTTTAGTGCAATAAAATGTATAAAATTTGTTTGGCTCATTTTTTTTTTTGCTCGTGAGTGTGCATACATACATACATACATATATACATATATACATACATACATACATACATGATGATGATTGCAACGTCTTGTCAGACGAGTGCCACTCCCTCAGACACTTAAAGTCCATGAGCCCAAAAATTACTTCCATCGCCACAGGACCATTTCAATAGACAAATGCCTGAGGGAGTATCTATTCACTGATATTTTTATAGTCTTAGCTTTGTACGACAGCTAAGTCTCTCTCTCAATTCAAAATGATGAGATCCAGCAACAAGCTAGAGCAAGATAGCCAGCAACAAGTTAAACTGCAGACCAGCTTAATGCGGGTACTTGTCTCCCGCTTTATGATTTTTTAAATCAAAGATTTGCTTCTCCTAGAAAGGTTGCCTTCACTACGGCTTACAGGAGCCCTCTCCACCCCAACACACACATACATACACACAAACACACACGATGCTAGTTGGCCGTAGACCCTGAAAAAGGGTTCAATCGCCCTTTGGAAGGTCTTGGTTTTAATCCTTCAGGGAGACTAGCCACCCTCCTCACCAAACAAGTCTGGTGGGGGAACCAGTTTAGTCAAAGGTGACCCGACCATGAGGCAGGTAGTACTGGGTTACATGGTACCAGTAGCATATGACATGACCTGACATGACCTGGAACACACACACACACACACACACACACACACACACACACACACACACACACACACACACACACAGAGGAAGTTTTCAAAATTGAATTTTAGCAAACAAATAAAATTACAGGAAAAACTGAACATGATTGAAAATAAACCACAAGTTAAAAGTATGACCTCTTCAACGTTGTTTAACAGGTGATCAAGCACAAGAGAGAATTTTACAAGAAAAACAGAATGCACTTGAGTATGTTGAATGAGAGAGAAAGCATAGTTGCTGAAACTTGCAAAAGATAAAAAAAAACTGACTTATTTACTTCGGAACAGAAGTCTGGAATCGGCTGTTGACAGGGATTCTGCCTCGGTTATCAAGTTGAATGTTCAATCCTTCCAAACCTAAACCTTCAGTGAAAGGGCGGCGATCAATACAAACTAAAAGGACATCACAGTTCATTTGATCAACTTTTCCTCCTTTAGTGGGTTCAACTGAGACCGTTACAGTGCCATAAGCGTTCTCTTCAGCACTCATCACCTTTGTGTTCAGCTTGAATTTGAGGCCTTGTTTTTGTAAAATCCGTTGGGTAGTCTTGGCAATTTCCATATCAATTCCAAGGCCACCAATATTTCCCAGAAACTCTACCATCGTAACATTGGATCCCAATCGGCTCCATACAGAACCGAATTCTACACCAATAACACCAGCTCCAATAATGATCATTTCTTTAGGAACTTCAGGCAAGCACAAAGCTTGCGTTGAAAAAACAATATTTTTTCTATTGACATTAATTCCAGGGAATGGTCTGACTTTTGATCCAGTAGCTATAAGAATATTTTCCGTGCTAAGGATCTCCTTGGAACCATCTGGCTTGGTGACAGTAACTTCATTCGGACCAGTAATTGTACCGATTCCCTGTACATACATACATACATACATACATACATACATACATACATACATTTAAACAGACAGGTCAGATTTATATTATAGATGGATTTGAAACGCTGTCTCAAAATTTAATGTGCGGATTCATTTAAACATTTAAAGTATATCTTACGATGAACATTAACAATCGTGTTAGTACACCATTAAATGTTGCCAAAAACTTCGTTTATTTCTTCTGATTAAAAGCCTTACAGATCTTTATAAGACTAGCCTCACATTCAGTATATGCTCGATTGTGATATCCTTGTGTCAAACTCAGTCTACCCAAATAAATATCTGTACCGAATCGTAATACAATAGGTTATGAGTCAACTCCCATAGTAAAGCATAGTTAATGTGTACACTTATACAAGGTTTCGTATTTCATGGCTTAAATCTGGATTTCATTGTTGTGTGCACAATATTCTGCGACTTTTGCTATAAGATTGAATTTGGTAGAATTTCAACGGCCAAATTAATGCAGGCAGACTTTACATGCAGTCAGGGTTTTATTTCACCCGAACGAAAGGATATACATTCCTCCTCCTTTATATATATATATATATATATATATATATATATATATATATATATATATATATATATATATATATATATATATATATATATATATATATTTAAATAAGGGAGTAGTCACCAACAATGTGTATTTTTAACATTATTTTATTATTTCGTGTCTTGGTTTTTCATTGAGAATTATGTTTGGATCATTGTAATAATGTTTCTTAAGTCATTGAAATTGTTTACGTACGTTTCAGACGGTCTGATGCGTCCTCGTCAGAAATTATTTTCAAATGTGTAAAAATGGCGATTTTCAGTTAGTTTGAAGTTTTTCCAAGGGGTGGAGGCTTGTAAGTGTTTATGCTGAATTTTTATTGCTTTTTTATGGCTTTTTTATTTGGTTTGTCCAGGGAGATTTTGACCTGGCTGTAGTCAGTCGCTATCTTTTCTGCTAATGTGTTTTTCTTTTCCTTTAGGGTGGGGTAGTGTGTGTGTGTGTGTGTGTGTGTGTGTGTGTGTGTGTGTGTGTGTGTGTGTGTGTGTGTGTGTGTGTGTGTGTGCGTGCGTGCGTGTGCGTGCGTGTGTGTTTATGTGTGCGCGCGTGTGTGTGTGTGTGTGCGTGTGTGTTTATGTGTGTGTGTGTGTGTGCGTGTGTGTGTGTGTGTGTGTGTGCGCGCGTGTGTGTGCGTGTGTGTGTTTGCTTTTATTGGTTTGGGAAAGTGTATATTTTTATTTGCTTCCTTAGGAAGGCGGCTGTGGTCCGAGGTCGTTACTAATGTGTATGTGTGTGTGGGGGGGACTGGCTCTTCTGAAGTAAGGGTAGGGGTGCTTTCATTCTATTTTGATATTTATTTTTTGGATTCTTGGATTTTAGTATTGTGATTTTTCGTTTTAGTCTAATATTATGTCGGTTCCTAGTGTGGGGAAGATTTTGTTCCCCAGAGGGGGGGGGCATTAGAGGGGGTGTAGGTATGGGAGGGGATGATATGCACCGACATATGCCACCCTTACACTCGTTTTCCTAGAAGAGACCCTTTATGAAAGGATAGAGCAAAAGTACGGGCACAATATAAAAACACTCTTCATAAAATCTTGGAAAAGATACCTAGACGACTGCTTTATCCTCTGGAGAACCTCTTGGCTGGGATATCAAAGAACTCCACACTTTGCTACAAAATCTACACCCAAAAATAGACTTCACACTAGAACAAAGCCCCACAGAACTACCTTTCCTAGACATCCTAGTAACAATAAAAAACAACAACATAATCACAGGCATCTACCACAAGCCCACAGACACTCAACAATACCTCCACTTCAAAAGCCACCATCCTAAAAACTGTCTAAAATCAATATCCTACTCCCTAGCATGTAGAGTCTGCACCATAGTAACAGACAGACACCTCCGTTCAACTAGACTGAATGAACTACAAATAACACTGCGGAAAAGAGGATACCCACTACCACTAATACAGAAAGGTATTGAACTGGCTGAAAAAATTCCAATAGACCAACTAAGAACCCCAAAAGAACACAACAAAGAACAAATTCTAGCATACGTCTCTACACACAACACAAACAACCCAGAACTATTCACACAGATAACAAAAAACCTTATCCTCCTCAATCAGAACGACAAACTAAACAACATACTTAAAACAATAAAAATAATAAAAAGCAAACGCCAACCCAAAAACTTAAAACACATCCTAACTTCCTCAAAACTCGTCCCACATACTACAAAAGGAGTTACAAAATGCAACAAACCGCGATGTGGAGTATGTGACATAATAATAGAAGGTAACACATACATATTCAAAAACCCAGCACAGACATTCAAAATAAAAAAGGATCTAAATTGCACCTCCAGAAATGTTGTATATGCACTAAGATGCACGACATGCAACAAATCCTACATAGGCGCCACCAAAAATTTCAGCAATAGAGTGGCCTTACATAAGAGCAACATCAAAATTGCAGATAACAGACACCTCTATGTTTCAAAACACGTACACACATGCAGTGGAAACAGCTTCAAAATAATGCCAATCTTCCAAACAGACAATTATTTTTATTTACTTACACAGTAAAAAAACTTCATCACCAAATTCACTCCTGAACTGAACAGAACCTAATACCATCACACAAAAACATGAAATGCAAGGTACACTCGCATGCACACCCATACACATACACATATACACACCCACACATAAATCAGAACCGACACATTAAAACACACACACGTGCGCACATACAACCACACACAGACATAACACCCCTATCTCTAATACAACACACTGAACAATACCAACCCTACTTAACCTCGAACCCAACAACACTAGGAGACACCTAGAACCATAGTATAATATCTGTTCCAACACCTCGCTCCCTCCTCAGTCAGGGGAGGAGAACCCCCTCATGACTGAAACGACTATCTTCCCTTCTATCATCCCCCTCCCATACCTACACCCCATCTAATGCCCCCCTTCTGGGGAACAAAATCTTCCCCACACTAGGAACCGATCCTGGGTCTGGCCATACCCACATGGGGAGACAAATAAATAAATAGAAACATTAAAAAATCCCCTATTTTAAATACACCCCTCTTTCTAAACAAACATAATATTAGACTAAAACGCAAAATCACAATACTAAAATCCAAGAATCCAAAAAATAAATATCAAAATAGAATGAAAGCACCCCTACCCTTACTTCAGAAGAGCCAGTCCCCCCCCCCACACATACACATTAGTAACGACCTCGGACCACAGCCGCCTTCCTAAGGAAGCAAATAAAAATATACACATTCCCAAACCAATAAAAGCAAACACACACACGCGCACACACGCGCGCGCACACACACACACACTTAAACACACACGCACACATACACACACACATAAACACACACACACACACACACACACACACACACACACACACACACACACTACCCCACCCTAAAGGAAAAGAAAAACACATTAGCCGAAAAAGATAGCGACTGACTACAGCCAGGTCAAAATCTCCCTGGACAAACCAAATAAAAAAGCCATAAAAAAGCAATAAAAATTCAGCATAAACACTTACAAGCCTCCACCCCTTGGAAAAACTTCAAACTAACTGAAAATCGCCATTTTTACACATTTAAAAATAATTTCTGACGAGGACGCATCAGACCGTCTGAAACGTACGTAAGCGATTTCAATGACTTAAAAACATTATTACAATGATCCAAACATAATTCTCAATGAAAAAACAAGACACGGAATAATAAAATAATGTTAAAAAATACACATTGTTGGTGACTATTCCCTTATTGAAATATACATCTTTCTTTCGTTGGAATCTATTAACCCATTATATATATATATATATATATATATATATATATATATATATATATATATATATATATATATATACCGGTAATAATCGTGTCACCCTGCCTGATGATTCCTGAAAGGATGAAACACTATTGTCTGAGGGTATTTAAAAAATTATTATTGTAATAATTATGTCAGCCTCTTCAAGAAACTCGGTTCTTATTGTTGAAATAGAAAGTCTGTCACGTAAGCTCGCATGCATAGATCATGATATTAGAATCATTAGATCATTATGGCCGGATGTTACGATATTTAAAAAACAAATGTTTAAATTTCAACGATATTTCTCGTGGCGGAGATTAGCCGTGGGGTTTGTTCCTTGTTTATGGAGTCAGAGATGGTTTCGTCGCCGTGTTCGAATCTCCCGACTGGTAATAATCGTGTCACCCTACACTGATGATTCCCGAAAGGATGAAACTCTAGTATCTGTAGGTGTTTAAAAATTATTATTGTAATAATTATATAGTAATAAAGAAAAGTGATAAAGATAAAAAATATAATCTTTATCAAGATACTAAAAAGTTCTACACAACTGGCGTTTTTATTTTCTTATGGCTTCCAAATATCATAGCCTGAAGAGATTGGCAAGATTATGTGGTCGTTATGAAAATGGGTCGTCATGTCATAAAAAATAAAAAAGAACAACAAAAGAGCAATTAAAAAATACGCAAATAATAACTATACCCAAAAATTAATTAATTTCCCAAAGCACGGTTAACACAGTTAACTTTCAATTAAGAAACAAAGACAGCATAAAATGCACAGAAAAGGGTTTCTCTAAATAAGAAAAATTCTTGAATAAATCATCGCCCGGAGTAAACTTTCTTTCCTTAACTTTTCAAGTTAAACGTTCTCTTTTCTTTTTCAATAAAAAAAAAACTCTTGCAAAAGTAGTTTTCTTTTTTCTTTAAAGAAACGTCATGTCTAACTCTCTCATTTGGACAAGTTTTTCTTTTCTCTTGGAAAAGTCTTCACTTCAAGTTTCCTGTAATCGCAGGAAAGTAAGACAAATATATTTTTATAAACTTATATATAAATTTAGAAAATATATATTTATAAACGCATTAGTTTATATTTTTTAAAGATATCACCAGAAAACTTTCAGGTCTTCATACATGCACACACAAGCACACAAAATATGTTTAAATTTATTTAAATTTCCTTGTAAAAATGTTCAGCTATGAATAAAAAATATTTTCTTTTTCAGCACATATATTGAAAATTTATTTAAAATTTGTTTAAATGGTGCTTAAAAGTCATAGAAAAAGGATAACATACAACATTGGCAGTTTATTGTCAGAATGGGTTCAATAGTTTCCGGGATATTACTGCCAGGTAGGACGAGTAGTGATCCAAGGAGAAAATTTAAACAACTTTTAAATAACATTTTTAATATATGTGCTGAAAAGCAAAATATATGTTTATTCATAAGTGATCATTTTGCTAATTGCATTTCGTTTCCTTTGATGATAAGAGCCATTATTGAAATTCCATGGATTAAGGAAATAAATATAATTCTTCTCCATATATTCCTTGTTTCAAATAATAAATTCTTAACTTAAATATATTTTATATATATTTAATCTACAGAATTTAACTTTAATCATTAAACTTACACACACACGCAAGCACACACACACGCAAGCACACACACACACTTATATATATATATATAAGAGCAAATAGTTAATAAAACATTTTAAAAAAAACTTTGAAAAAGAGTTAAAAACATATTTAATTTGAAAAGGAAACACTAAATAAGTGGATAGTCCTTAATCCGTGGAGTTTCGAAGAAATACTTTCCTTCTCATCAGAGGGTAGGATTTAGCAAAATGCGGGATCGGATTTTGCATGTAAAAATATTTGATGAAACTACAAGTAAGTCAAAGATCTTACTTGATAACAAAACGTGAAGCAGAGGGAATAGAGTGAAGAAAAAAGTGATTTCATGTGAATAGATAGTCTGGTGAAAGGTAAAGTATCCAATGACGGTAAAATCCAAAAATATAAATCCAAGAAAGTTAGTTAAATTTCCATTCGCACAAGTAAAATCCAAGGAAATGGCGTAATTGGAAGATGGTCCAAAATAATCGCAAAGGCCGAAATCCGTGGAATAATTCACAAATAGGTACAAGCCGAAGATGGTAAAATTGACTCTTTTCCAACAGAATTAACTATTAGCAATTAACAACATAATTGGATTATCTCCCTTCGTAATTGTTTTAGTAACGATATGAAAACATATTTAATCAGAATGATAATTAATTTTACAACATTAAATAATGATAAATAGATTAGAATCCTTTACTTGAAATGTTGTACAAGTATTCATATATATAAGGCAGTCTTTTCTTTATTCTCATATTCAATTAAACATTAAACCTAAAATGGTCTTAAATCTAAGTACTAAAATAACGATAATTTGTAAACATTACTTGCCACTAATACGAAACTAAAATTAACCGTAACGTTAATGCAAGGTTGTTTTGGCCATATTATAAATATAGAAATAAAATTTTTTAAATTCTCTGTAAAAAAAATTAATTATGTGAAATAAAGAAATAGTGAAATCTATTTTAGGAACGAATGGGATATATAAAATTTTTTAAATGGCTAAGGGTTTTTGTGGAAACTTCTTATGACTTTGTTCTTAAATAAGGATACGAAAATTAGGTGATATATTAATATTTAAATGGGCTTTACGTGGAGGTTACCCCAAGGGTAAATGTTTCTCACATACTTTTTCTGTTAAGGGAATTTTTCTTTCTTTTTCTTTCGCTTCAAACAATGTTCTATTGTCAAGAGTGTTTTTATTCATAAAGTCTGAAGAAATGCTGGTTTTTTATTGTAACGTAAAATGAAATACACTTTTTGTTGCCATCAACACCTTTTTTGAAGTCTTGATTTTGCTTACACGATTTTTATTCATATATATATATATATATATATATATATATATATATATATATATATATATATATAAGCAAAAAAGTTCTGCTGTTGTGAGAGTTGGCAGAAATTAATATCTTTTTGTATTTTTGCAACTTTTGCTTAAAAGTTTTGTGTTCCATTTTAACAGAATTATTAAAATACTATTTCGATTATTCTCACCATTCTATAAAGATGGAACACCAAACTTTTAACCAAAAGTTGCGAAAATACAAAAATATATTAATCGCTGCCAACCCTCACAACAGGAGAACTTTTTTTTTTATTAAATGCATCTATTTTGTCGCAATATTATTTCCATTATTCTCATAATGTATATATATATATATATATATATATATATATATATATATATATATATATATATATATATATATATATATATATATATATATATTGAATTTACCCATTGGATTGAATTTTAAATTCGACCGTTTTGGATTTACCATTTTTGGATTTTTACCCTTCACCGGACTATCCATTCATGTGAAATATTTTTATTATTTTTCTTTTGCCTCCTGTTCCCCTTACCTCACCCTTTTTTTTAACCAAGTAAGATCTGTGACTTACTTGTAGTTTCATTAAATACTTTTATATGCAAAATCCGATCCTGCATTTTGCTAATTCCTGCCCTCTGATGAGAAGGAGAGTATTTCTTCGAAACTCCGCGGATTAAGGACTATCCACTTATCTTGTGCTTCCTTTTTTAAAATTAAATATGTTTTTAACTCTATTTCAAGATGTCATTTAACATGTTTTATTAATCATTTGTTCATATTATAAGCTCTATTTCCTTTTCGGTTTTATTGAGCTTTTACATCTGGCTGAGTTTATTTTACTTGTAAATATTAACTCTTTAATATTTATAATATATTTTAAGTTTACCATTTTGATTACCTTGGTAAACTTATTGTAATTTTTATTTTTATTATATATATATATATATATATATATATATATATATATATATATATATATATATATATATATATATATATATAATGTAAGAATAAAAATTAAATTCTACGCATTAAAATATATATGAAAAATGTATTCATGGTAAGAATTTATTGTTTGAAACGAGGAATATATGGAAAAGAATTATACTTATTGCCTTTAACCATAAATTTTCAATAATTGTTCATATCATGAGAAGAAATGAAATGCAGTTAGCACAATGATCAGTTATGAATAAATATATATTTTGCTTATCAGCAAAATTCAAGTAATTGAACTCATTTCAACGTTGGATTATCTAGGCTGTATGATATGCTTTATCTATACCTTTTAATTGATTTTTAAATAACATTTTCAATACTGATAAGCAAAATCGATATTTATTCGTAACTGATCATTTTATCTACTACATTTACCATTCCTCTGATGCTATGAGCCATTATTGAAAATCTATGGATGAAGGAAATAAATATAATTCTTTTCCATATATCCCTTATTTCAAAAAAAAAATTCTTAATTTGAATATATTTTACTCTAAAGAATTTAACGTTAATTATTATATTTATATTTTTCTCTATTTTTTTTTTATATATATTGAGCTTTACCTTTTTGGCTGAGATCTTGAAAATATTATCTCACCATAATATTTAATAAGACAATAATTCAGTTGATTATCAAATCTGTGATTTAACTTAAATATATATATATATATATATATATATATATATATATATTCCTATAAATTTGTTTTTTGTTTGTATCGATATTCATATTAAACCCCCTTGTTTTTTAAAAAGAAAATACAACTTGGTTATATGTGTCGTGGAATTGCATTCATCTGCAAAAGATCTAGCTAATTTGCATATTCTTTTAAACATTCATTTCAATTAATTCCCTATTAGTTTTTTTGGTTTTCTTATGGGATGATCATCTTTATCTAACTATTACGTGTAATTATATTCATGCAGATATTCTACATGATTTATACTTGTGTAATATTTGCGTAAAAAGGTTATAGTAAACACAAACCTTTTTCTATATATATTTATGCATGCGTATATATATATTTGTTTAATAAATTTTGCCTACTAAACTCCTCTGTCAGTTTTTGGTCAAGAAACGTGAAACTTCGCATGCCTCTCTGTAGTTAGTCGACAATATATTTTAGTCTATATTGCACTGTAGAGAACCCACTATTGATTGCGTAAAATTATTTTATATAATAACTTGCAATAATGTGTAAAATGTGAAGTCTAGTATCACGGTTCAGTTGTACTTTGAACAGAAACATTCATTTTGAATACGTCCCCGTCTTATCAAAAAAGACTTCTGCTGATTTTATACGCCGAGCCCTTCTATTTGTGCGGTGATAAAACTTCTCAAATGCACTTGTGGTGATAGGCTATATATATATATATATATATATATATATATATATATATATATATATATATATATATATATTTAAACCATGGAAGGATGATATGCAGGTAAAATATTTTCCCATGTTTTTTCCACATAAAGAAAATGGACTTCATATTGTTCATTGTTAAAGTGTCTTTTATTCCATACGTCTGACGAAAGGCTGTTCTTGTGATTTTTATCGAACGACATAATGTTTGAATTTGTCCGAATAGTCTTGAAACAATTGTAACTAACGATGAAATACACCATTTGTTGCTATCAATCTATTCCTTGATGTCTTGATTTTGTTAAAACACTATATATAACTATATATATATATATACATATATATATATATATATATATATATATATATAGAGAGAGAGAGAGAGAGAGAGAGGGGGGGGGAGATGTACATCGTGGAATATCTATCAAAGCATTTATATGTCGCTACACATTCATAACAATGTTTCTGTCAGCCAGTTACAAGTACCTAGATACCTTCTCAGGTGATTCAAAGTATTAAAATGTAGAGTCACACACACACACGCACACACACACACACACACACACACACACACACATATATATATATATTCAGGCACGTCTCATTGAACACAACACACTTATTCTTTTTTTTCCGATCTTGATAGATAATTTTTCAATTTGCCGGGCGGTCTTTTTAATTTCAGTAGGTAACTTACAGTACGACGCCCAAAGGTTCTTTTTCGGACATATTGTTCTCGAGCGCTTTCTATCGGTGCATCCGATTATTTTCACGAGCTATTGTTGTTGGTTTCGTTTTCGTTTACTTTTTCTATGAGGTTTGGTGTAAATACTGTTTTTTTTTTTTTAATTGGTTATGAAGGTTGGTACATGAGGGTTAGGTCGAATTATTTTTATTCAATTTTTAATTTCGATTTTCTCATAGTTTATTTATTTAGTTTCTAGTTAGTTATTAAATACTGTTAGTATATTTGTTCCGGTATTAAATGAAATCCGGTTCAAAAAGGGCTGTCGTTTTTTTTTATAAGTATGGCTTGTAGTAATTTTAGTCTTCGTGTGCAATTGTTAAGGTATCGGATTTTAGTATTGTTAGTTAAGATATTTCTAATGTCGGGCGATTGTAGTTTTTTATCGTGGGATGTTAGATGTTGTTTTATGGCACTATTTTTTAGCTAAATGATATGTTAGTCGTCGGAAGAGTGTTGTTGTATGGCCTATGTTTGCATTGTATAAATTTTTAGCGTGGGTTCAGAGACATTCTTCGAAGGGGCAAATAAATTCATACACTACATTAGTTTGGTTTAGTGTGATGTTAGTATTGTTATTGTTTTTGATTATTAAATTGGAAGTTTTAAATTTGGTATAATATATTATTAGTTTGATCTTTTTGTTTTGGTCGGTGGGTCTGGTGTACTTTTTAATTAGGTTTGTTATTATTTTTTCATCTGTTTTGTAGTTAGTGTGTAATTGGTTTTTATAGTATACTTTGATGGTGTCATTTTTGTTAGGATTAAGGTTTATGTTTTTATTGTGGGGTGAGTTTAAATAGAGTTTCATGTGTTTTTCGACAATTTTATTAGGAAAATTATTGTTTATTAGGGTTTGTTTTATGTTTGTTAGCTCTTTGTAAAATATTTGTCGAGTTGATGCTATATTGTATGCGCGGTGAATCTAATTTTTTATAAGGTCACTTTTATATTTTTCTGAGCATTCACTATGGTAATTTAGGAATATTGCGTTATTGTTGTTTTTTTTTTTTGTATGTTCAAGTTGTGTATTTAGTGGAATCGCTTGAATCTACTAACATGCCGAGAAATGGTATTTTGTTATTTATGTTTGGTTCATGGGTGAATTTGAGGACGGAATGTGTTTCTAGGTGTAGTTTGAGTTTTTCAATGTCTTCTATTGATTCAGCTGCAATGAATATGGCATCGACATGTCGGGCATAGATAGTAGGAATATTTTATTTTTGAGGTGGGTCATATAGTGTTCTGCGAATGTTGGGCCTAGAGGTAATTTCATTGAGACGCCATCCATTTAAATCTATATTTTCCCATTAGGGTCTGTGATGTGTGTAATTTTTCTAGTGTTTGAGGTTTTATAGCTGGAGGGGGTATTGTATTGTGGTTGTATACTTGATTGATGACCATTTTAATTGTGTCATTTATCGGGACGTTAGTAAAGAGGTTTTCGTCGTCAAGAGATGCGGTTATGAATTTGTGGGGGGGAGTTTAATTTTAAAAGGTCGATGAAGTCAATGATAGATTTTATACAGTATTTACTAGGTATATAGGGTTGGATAATGTTATTCATTGTTTTCGCTATATTATATACTGGGGTTGGGATTTGAGATATTATAGATATTATATTTGTGAGTTTTAATTTTCGCTATATTATATACTGGGGTTGGGATTTGAGATATTATAGGTCTTAGAAGGTAGCCTGTTTTGTGAGTTTTAATTTTCTCGTATATGTAACCGGGTTTATAGTCTCCTATTATCTTATTAAATGTTATTGTTCCAATTTCAGCGTTATTTCCTGTTATAATTTGGTTAATTTGTTTTTTTTTAGTTGTTCTGTATGATTTTTTGTGACTGTTTTAAATTTTGTTTTGTCCAAGAGAATGTTGTTTATTTTTGTGTTTTAGTCGGTTTTTTGATTTAAGATTGTGTACATATTTGATTTGTCAGCCATTCGTATAGTGATGGCAGAATTGTTGTAGAGTTCTTTGCCTGCTTCTTGTAGAATTGGGGTTAGGAGGGGGTTAAGTTGTCTGCGTTTGTATCTATTTTTATATCCTTCGGCTTTTAAAAGATCTTTGAGGTTGGGATGTGTGGAGATTTTATTTTGTTTTTTAAGGTCTTGGATTTGTTGATAGAGTATTTCGATTTCGCATAGTTTAATGTTTTGGTCGTAATTTCTAGAGATGGCACTTGGGGCCGAGATTAAGGAATTGTTTTTGTTATTCGCTAAGGGAAGTGTTGGATGGGTTTAAGTATTTTTCTTTAGTGGTGGGTAACTAGATGTGTCCTTTGTATAGTTTGTTCAGTTTTTGTTGTAGTTTTATTTTGTGTTGAATTTGGTCGTGGTTGGAGCATTCGGAAATTGTGTTGACCATGGTTTGGAACTGGGTTGCAGTTGTTTTTTCTTTCAGTTGCAATTTGATTGTTTGGAGTTCTTGATAAAAAAAAAACAACTTTTGGGCGTCATACTGTATAAGTTACCTCCTGAAATTAAAAAAATCGCCCAGCAAATTGAAAAACTATCCATCAAGATCAGAAAAAAGAATAACCCCGTCATGTTCAATGAGACGTGTCTGAATAATAACCTGCTGTCTATATATATATGTATGTGTGTGTATGTGTGTGTGTACGTGTGTGAGTGTGGAACTATTTTTTGTTCACTTATATGGTCTTTATGTATATATATATATATATATATATATATATATATATATATATATATATATATATATATATATATATATATATATATATATATCAATCCTTATTTAAGAAGCAAATTAAAAAAGTCTTTATCACAAATTTCATGATGTTGAACATCTTACAATTTATTCCTTTAATTCAGTTGACATTTACACTTCTTGACAGTATCTGTTTCGTAGCACAAAATCATTCACTTAATTATTATATCAATCAATGAATCTAGTCGTACATTTTGTACATTCATTGTAGTTTATTTTAATTTTTAATCAGTTCATATGCGTGTTATGTTGGTACAGTGGTAAATTCACCAGTTTTGAATGCTACAGTTTTGGTTTCGATTTCAATTCTAGCTGATGGCACCCAAATATTTTTTTTTTTTTTTTTTTTACTTTTGAAATCATGACTTTATAATAATATCATATTTAAGCGTATTTTACGACCGGGCAAAGTCGGCCACCCCGTTAGTATATATATATATATATATATATATATATATATATATATATATATATATATATATATATATATATATATATATATATATATTATAATGGTTGGAATATTAACAATATGAGGGTGAAAAAAAATGGCTTAAAATAAATTAAGGACCATGTTGACTTCTTTAGAAATTACTGATACAGTGTGATACACACCCAGTTTCCTCGTTTCCAGGGAGGACTGGCCTTTGAATGAAAGGAGAGGGAGAACAAGAGAAATGTATCTTTCCAGTTGGACGGCGACGATTACGGCGACAGGTGCAGGAAGTCGCTGATTAAGTTGCATTTGGTAAGTTGAACTTTCTCCGTCACCTCCCTTTGGGTGGGGATCACTTTTCCGACCAGAAAATTGTTTTGACACAGCTGCATTTTCAGACGCCATCTCGACAACCTTCTTGATAACGGCGCCCGCAAAGTTGAATGGCGGTTTGATATTTGAAAGGACCTGCAGATTTTTATTATCCCAACTTCATTTTATTTTTGTGTCGATATCTGACATTACGTGTTTTTAATGCTGCGTTTATCGTGTTGACTTTTTCAGCTTAGTATTTATTTTGGTGCTTGCGAATAATCGATATTTTTTAAATATGTCGTTTTAAGCAAAAGCAATATCACAGACTTAATTTTCATGCCGAAAATAGTAATATATCCAAAAATTACGAAAATTCATCGAGTAGAAATTTATTTATCGTTAAAAGTAATTAAAGGGAAAATTGGGTAAAACTGCATTTTTATTAGATGTTTTAAAGTAGACGATGAAGAGTTCACACGCAGGGTGCATATGTCGGAACGCATATTTTGCATTACATTTTAATGACAACTAACATTTTAGCCTATATAGCGATAGACTTTATTTTATTAAAAACACACTAGAAGTGGTTCTGCTCGATGAATTTTCGTAATTTTTGGAGATATTACTATTTTCGACATAGCAATTAAGTACGTAATACTATTTTTGCTTAAAATGTCATTAAAAATTTTCGATCTGTCGCTTCTCTCTTAACAAGCACCAATATTTTCATCGCCATTATCACCGCCAGTAAGCGTGTATTAATTTTTGGTAGATATCGACACAGACGTCCAAGGTCAACACACAAACCTCTACGGCCTCCGATGTGTCACGCGACCCGTGTCGTGTTTATGTAAAATGCGAACTGAGGAGGAATAGTATTTGTTCTGCGTCTACATTTGCTCATTTCTATTAGTGAAGGAACATATTTCTGAACTGAGACAATTTCTATTTTTGTATCAATCCAGAGTGCCTTTCTTTCGGGGCGGGGCTTGCTTGATTTGTTTTCACTTTATAAAAGGGCCTTGCGTCTAATCCTGACCCCGTTTTAAAGTACACATTTAAAAAAAAAGTGTGCTTGCAGTTTTGTTTTCCTATTGACTAACTTAATCATGAACTCTTCTTAATGGTCTCTGAAGTTAATGCCGCCTTTATGTTTTCCTACACACACGAGTTTGTGTTCCCTCTTTAGCCATTACTGTATGTCTGTGTCTACTGTCTCTTTTCTTAGTTGTGTAGAGGACTAGGATATATAGATAATAAAAAAGAAAATAATGAAACGAATGGAATGAAGGAAACAAAAACTCAGTTGCTGGATAAGATAAACGTGTCGTTTATTTACTGTTGAAAGAATGAATGTTTTAGGTATAACACGTGTTCATGTCCGCGCGGGTGTAACCATCGTTTGTTGCGGGACTGGTAGTATAGAAGGAAAAAGGAAATGTGTGTTTATTTCACGTTCGGGTCACTATCGTTTGTTCGCGCGTGGGAAGAGAAGTGAGTAATGTAGTGGAACGAGAAATGGCCGTCCGGTACGTAAAAGAGAAAGAGAGAGGATTGCATCAGTTAAATAAGATGTGCGCCATGTTAGCAGTCAGCTACATGGAGTTGTTCTCAGGCACGAGTTGTAGATGGAGAGAGAGAGAAAGAGTGAGAATGTCAATCCAGTTCAGGGAGAGAGAAAATGTATAAAGTGTACGTACTGTTTGTTAGCTTTTTGTACCACATGGTAGCA
Organism: Euprymna scolopes; assembly: GCF_053919585.1. NCBI lineage: Eukaryota > Metazoa > Mollusca > Cephalopoda > Sepiida > Sepiolidae > Euprymna > Euprymna scolopes. The sequence goes on from NC_136502.1 coordinate 102,454,814, forward strand.
AGTGGCGTGAGGCGCGCCTGCCGACGGCGGCGGCTGGTCCGTAGACCACTCACCTCGGAAGCTGGTCCGAAAAGAAAGAAGCTGCTTATTGCTCTTGCTTTTATAGGTGTTTCCGGTGGTCTTTTGCGCATGTGTGGATTTCCTTTGAAGGGGAAGTGACGTTGCCCATGTGTGCGTACGTGTGCGTGTATGTGTGTATGTTAGCGTGTGTGTATACACGTGAATGTGAGTGTATGTACGCAAAGGTGAATATATGTACATGTGTGGACGTGGTGCGTATGTTTGTGTGCGCGTATGTATATTACAAGTAATATAGCTTGAGATGTGAACGCGTATTTTTGTGTGAGACTAGAAAAGGCTTGCGCAGTTGTAACATCGGACACCAGTATGGGCCCCTGCAACAAAGGTGTGATTCTTTGCCACACGCGAATGGTCATTCATAATCGAGATACTGATTTTTTTTTTCAAAGGAGTCATCATTTATCAAAACCCGGAGGCCACTCGAGGATAAGGGTTAATGAGTGTACGGTAGTCAATGGGACAATATCCTAGTAATCATTAGTAGTGGAAATTTGGTAAATTGGATTACTTAAGGGGACAACTCATCAAGAACTTGTTTACGTTGGACTTGAAGACAACCATATTGTAGTCAGCTGGAAAGCAGGAAAACGGAAGAGAGTTCCACAGGTGGGCAGTTCTAAGACAGAAACTTTGTTCATGGAATTTACGTTAAGGTTTAGACACACATGATGAGTTGGGGAAATTATTGATAGTTGTTACAAATAGACGAGCATTTTTCGTGAAAGTATGGTTTACTTTCGGCAGCTTTGTAACTTTCGCCTCCCTTATTTTTTCCTTTAGTTCTTACATTCTATGAACGATGTTTCTGACAAAGGGGAGAGAAGTGCTGGATCGGAATCTATCCGTACAATATGCATTGCTTGTTAGATTTTGACGTTGAAGTGGTATTTTAAAAATCTCCTTACAACAAGCGCCTACATACTGTTCAGAACAATTTCTATAAAAATTTTTTTTTATTTAATATTTGCTTTTTTTGGCTAGGATCAAAGTGTAGTATTTATTCTGATAGTGAACTTCCTGTGTTCTATTCTTTGTCAGTGAAGGAAATATTTCTAGACCGAAGCAATTTTTTTTCCAATCTATCTTCGTTCCAAAAACTACAGTTTGGTTTGAATACAGCACTAGAAATCTCATAGTCTGTGATCCCATCCACTAACACAAATAAACACTCCCCTATTTTTTGAAAAGAAGAAATTGTAACCCTATTGTAACAAATAATGCAAACATAATCTCTATGACGCCTAAAAACAATTATCAGTAAAGTCTATTTATCTGCCTCTTCACGAGGGCAGAATTAGACACAAGTTTGGTTTCCAATGTGACGAAAATCCAACTCTCAAAAAAGGGGGCGTTTTGGATTGGAGCAAAAATAATAATTGCCTCAGTTCCTTAAATATGTTCTTTCTTCGTATGTACTCAACATCAAACAAAATTTCCATGATCAGAGTTTCTTTCGACGCACTTCTCATATATACGTAAGTGTAGTTTTAGGTTGTTCTGCTTTCGGAACACCCAAGAAAGTTCAGTAGCGTGGCCTTGATCGCCTATACTATGACGGGGGTTTATGTGTGATTCCTGTTGTTCCTTGGATCACCAGTGGTCTGTAGGTAAAAGAACAAAATAAAAATAACAAATTTAAATAGGAGGAAAGAAAACAACTCGAAATCTCCATGGAAATAGAAGTGTCACGGGTCACAGTCTGAAACCAGCGTTAGGTTTACTGCTCTATTCTTGCTTGCTGTCTCCTGAAAGAAATTCACTCAAATAAACAGTGTTCGTGTGGTATTTGAGTCACGAATTCCGTAGGCAATGAATAAAATAAAAATACAGTCATCAGTTCTTGTTTTTATAAAGATTAATCATTAAATAAACACCTGACTACAATATTTGTTATTATACAGTAGCGTGAAAAGAAAAAAATATACAGTTTTCCTTTTTTCTTTCAACAATGCAGAGATTTACAGTTGCGTGAACAGTTTGCTCAGAAAAAAAAACATTTGCAACAGCCGATTGTCTCCTTTTCTTTCCTTCCTTTTTCTTTCTCTTTCGGGCAAGGGGTGTAGCGTGGGTGGAAGGGTGCTTAGACCCAACTCCTTTCAACAACAGCTCTCAACTCAACTGTTAAAACTCGCTTCTGAAAGTAACGGGGTGAGTTTTGATGAGGCCTGGGGTTTCATTCAACCAATCCACCTTTGTAGCATCAACATTGAATCCGCCCTGATTGACCAATATTATTATTAAATATTATTATCAATACCCAAATCCGCTCAGCTGAAGTCGTTTTTCCTTATTTTGGTTTGTCACCAACCAAACAAGTGGAACCAGCAAGGTAACCGGGAATTGCCCGGGATTACTCACAGAATAAAAGGCTCTAACTCGGCTCTGTTTTTACCGTTATTAATGTAATTTTTGACCATCACAGGTGGTTGGGTCACACACCTGAATTATTAGAAGCAAATAAAAACATTATAAGCCAAGCATTTCTTTGAACTGATAAAAATTGTCGTTTGGATCCACTTTGAATGTATAAAATGATAGATTTTTTTTTCTTTACTAAACTGTTGAACAATGATACGCGATACAGCTAACATTTACCTTGCTTCAGCCACCCTTCGCCCGCTGTTTGATACCAACACACACACACACACACACACACACACGCACACGCACACACACACACACACACACACACTCAAATCACCCTTGTTATACAAGGACTGTAAATTATTAGCATTCTGTTTTCATATCTATATAAACTTCCATCTTGAACGTATATAAAATATCTCTTTTGTATAATTATTCGTGATGGGACGATTCCAACATTGTTCTCGATCCTGTGCTAAATTCTCAATTCCGATTCTTAATAAAACTCTAAATATTTAACTAAAAAGTTGTTATTCTCTCCCCCCCCCCCCGATTCCCATAAGCACACATGTTAAATGTGTGGATGTTTTCTCAAACGTAAAAATACATACGTGGGAGATAATCTGTAGATTTTAGTTTTAGTGGTATTTAAAGAGCAATAAATATTTGCTAGCAGGACCTGTGGAAATTCCACAGGGGACTCATTCATATATTGATGCTGGCATTCTGTAGATGTTCAGTGTAAATGGACACGCTCTGATATTATTGTAGCTTTTTTGTTAAAACTGCAAAAGTATTTATCTAAGCTAGCATGAACGTTCGACAAAACCCGGTCGTAAAGTACATTTAAATATGATATTATAATTCTTGCAGATTTCGTATATATTATTATAGAGTTAATGTTCTATCGATTTTTATGCATTATAAAGTGGCGATTTCAAAAATAAAAAAAAATATATCCATATGACTTAGGTGCATTAGCTTGAATCAAAACCGAAATAAAAACTTATGAAAAAAATATATGTATATATATATATAACTTGTGTTACTTCAGCCATAATCGAAACCGAAACCAAAACTTATGAAGAAGTCTTGATAAAATTATTTATAAAAAAATCGATTGCTGGAGTGCCATCAGTTATAATCGAAACCGAAACCAAAACTTATGAAGAATTCTTGATAAAATTATTTATAAAAAAATAGATTATTGGAGTGCCATCAGCTATAATCGAAATCGAAATCAAAACTTATGAAGAATTATTGGTAAAATTATTTATTAAAAGAAATGGAAGTACATAACAATTAAACGACCCGGATGTAAGCGTGACACAGAAAATAACATACACACTATCATATTAATATATAGATTAGTTTATCATTACTGCTGGCAGTGGAAGATTTTCTTTTGAATAAAATTAAATAAAACAAGCAATAAAAAGAATCGTTTTTTGGCATCGGAAAATAGGCACAATTTTTTTTGTTGATTCCGATACGGATTCTGATACCGTTCGATTCCCCGTTCGATTAATCGTCCCAACACTAATAACCATGCTTTGGAACACATTATTTTGTTTGTGTTTATCGTCAAATATTTCTTCCACCTTTCTCTCACATACAAATCCAAAAACCTTTCCAATAAAAAAAAATAAATATCCTCCTAAAACCGGCTCTCCCCCTTATTGAAACCTCTAAAAGGATATCTAAAAAAAAAAATAAGTAAATAATAACCCAAAAAAGAGTTGATATGCTGTAAAACAAACAAACTTATTTAAAAATGAAGTCTCAATCCTAGAATTTATGGCGCTGGTTGGGCTCCCATACATTTAGTAACTTCTTTATGGGTCACTAGGTCTCCTTCTTAACACTTCAAGAGAAATGACCTTGGACTTCTTAAGGAAACTAATTACAGCCTCTATTTGAAAGTTTCTTCCTTTTATTTCGTATCCCAGAAGGGTTGAAATCTGAGAAAAAAAGGATCTCTGACTCACATGACCCTTGACATTACGAGTGACCTTTCTGTAGCATATCATGTGTTATATGCATTAGTAAAAGCAAACTAGGAAAGAACAAATACAACAATATTACCACAGTTGTAAGTTGTTTCGTTTGTGTTATTTATGTTTTAGCTAACTTTATGACTAATGTTCTAATATCAAAGACCTTTGTGTCTGTGTGTCAATTTTAAGATGAATTTAGAGATAAGCATTGAAAGAAAAACTTGGGTATTTAATTCTCTCCCATTGCCAGAACTGTGGCACTAGTGTCGGAAAGTGGGATTAAGAAAACCCTTTCACTCTGAAAAAGATTCCTGTGCAGCATCATTGGCATTCCCAGTAGGGTGCTGCAGGCGATTAGCAATAAACTAACCCCTTCTCAAGCATAGAAGGCAAAGCCTGGGAGGGTGGACCTCCTAGAACTGCACAGGACCAGCATTACACTGCAATCAACAGGGATCAGGTCATTACAGAAATGCTCTAATCTCTTGATTTTGAGGCCTAATAGCTAAAAAGCCAGGGTGGGTCTTCTACAGTCAGTGTCAGGATATTAATTAAAAGATTTAAACAATTTAAGATTGCTTCATCATTTGGATTATTATGATTATTTAAACTACTATTCTTATCTTAGTTGCTATTTTTTTCACGTTTCTGCCGATTTAAGCATCTGTAATGTAGTCGCATCAGCATTTTGAGGTATGGCATGAGCGTGACATCATATATTCTAATATATATATATATAGGGATTAAGATCAGAAGGAAAAGACGGGTGGCGGTTGGTAAATTATGCTCGAGCAAACACGTGAGTCTTCTCTTTTTTAAAGAGTCGAACTTTGTGAAAATGGTCATTGTGCAAGAGACATTTATGGCATAAGTTTGTCTAATACTGTGTACTGAGAGCCAGCTGTGTCTGTGCTTTGTATTGAAATCCAGTCAACTTGGCGGTCAGTTAGAGAGAACAACGACGTTATATTCCAACCTTTTTTCAATGCATCTTCTTTTTAAACTTGTTATGGTAGTGTCTTGTTTTATGACAACAAAACAGATATAATATTAAATTCTCAAAAGAAAATATAAGGTTGAGAGAATAGTCTCATTACAACGGAACAGATACTACACTACACCTAAATAAAAAATAAGGAGTTGGTAGTATGTGGGAGAATGGTATCATGATAACAGAAAAAATACTACAATGACCTCGATAACCTTAACTGAACATGCAACCATACTGGTCTTATTGGAATGTACTATCCATTGAAAATGGAATTTCATTGAAATTGTAAAATGTTTTTCACTTGTGATGAGGGTATAAGACGAATGGATTCGCTAATCATTTTTATAACCAACGGCTGTGCTAAACAACCAATGAAATTATTATAAAAATTGTCGAATTTTGGATTCAATCAGTTCGCCGTTTACTACGTCACGGACCGCATTTGATTCTTGGCCGCCATCTTGGTTACTGATCTGAAGTACGCCACTATCTTGGTTACTGATCTGAACTACGCCGCCATCTTTATTCAACACAATATCTCAGAACTTAAGAGGTTAACTACGTCACGGACCACATTTGATTCTTGGCCGCCATCTTGGTTACTGATCTGAAGTACGCCGCTATCTTGGTTACTGATCTGAACTACGCCGCCATCTTTGTTCAACACAATATCTCAGAACTTAAGAGGTTAACTACGCCACGGACCGCATTTGATTCTTGGCCACCATCTTGGTTACTGATCTGAAGTACGCCGCCATCTTGGTTACTGATCTGAACTACGCTGCCATCTTTGTTCAACACAATATCCCAGAACTTAAGAGGTTAACTACGCCACAGACCGCATTTGATTCTTGGCCACCATCTTGGTTACTGATCTGAATTACGTCGCCATCTTTGTTCAACACAATGTCTCAAAACTTAACAGAAATCAAGCAGAATGATAATACAAATAAATGCAACACGAGGTGTTACAAAAAATTCATTATGCACATCAAGGTATGGAAAAATGTAGGTTCCGAGCAAAAAGTTTTTTTTTTTTGGCACAACATTAATTAAAACATTGACAACATAGTACAACAATGCGCCTTATGTCAGCAGCACCATAAAGCATAGAGTGCAGAACCCCTGATGCTGCATGAGATTCCAGTGAGGCTATAGAAAATATTAAAGGTCTCTGTATGCTCATTGTGAACTACTGTTTCAAGTTCTCACATGTGGGATTGTTAAAGGAGTTCTACAGTCAGGAAGTGATCAAACTACAAAGCAATCATTCAAAAGCAAGAGATTACAGGGAAAGTAATAAGTGATAATAGTCCAAACTTCAGTTCTTTTCAAGCAATTCACAAAAGAATTAGGCTCCGAATATAACGCATCATTATCCAAGTGTCCACAGTCAAATGGCTTAGTGGAACGTTGTGTCTGGGTAGTGAAATCTGCATTTAAGAAAGCTGCCTCAAGTAGCCATGACTTGGACATGGTATTGTTATGCCTGCAGACAACTCCCCTAAATCATATTGCATAACCAGGTGAACTTTAGTACCAAAGGAAGCTGGAAACATCCCAGTGTAAATGCACCAACCAAAACACCAACAAGAAAATAATGGTACGATTGTATCAGAGCCATGCAAATCAGACGATGTACCATGATCAGAATTCCAAAAAATCTACTCAAACTGCATATAGGATCACCTGAGTGTGTTTTTAATAAAGAGGCACCCAAGTGGTCTCCTACACTTATCACGAAATCAAGGTCATATATAGTACAGACCCGTTTCTTGAAAAACACTCCATCAAAATCGACAGCACCGTACAGTAGACCCATCTATGGCCATAAAAGTCCTGAGGTACACCCAACTGAAATTTCTTAGAGCAAATTAAAAACTGTACACCAAGTCTAGAGACCAAAAACACAGAAAAGCAACAGTTTCCTCTTAAACAAGCACTCCTTGGAGTACTAGAGAATACTAGACATAAACACATACAGCAATGATACAATAGATAAAACAAATGGACATATAATCAGATCACCTAAAAAAATTTAGGGATGACACAATCACAAATGGACATTTTTTTTTGTTTTATTGTTTTATAAAATTTTTCTAGTCTTTTCTTTTCATTTAGTAATTTGAAAGATAAGGAAATGTGTCACAATTACCTCACCATTACCTCCCCTTAGATAACTCTCTAGAATATAAGGGTCAACAGTCAGCAAGATCTAACTAAAACAGAAACAAAGGTTTGTAAATTATGTCAACATTACCTCCCCTTAAATAACTCTCTAAAAAGAGTTTGGAACTATAGTAAAACTAGCTAGCTATATATATATGATATTTTAATTTATGCAGATTGCATATGTATTATCATAGAACAAATCCTCTATTGATCATTATATATTACAAGGAATAATTTGCCTGGTGGACTACTTTGCAAAAAAAAAAAAAAATAAATAAATAAATAAATAAAAAATAATGATAATGTCGTTCATCAAATTCCGTCTGTGTTTGTTTACAATATCACGTCAGCTGATATTTGGGCTTGACAATATTAAACATAGTCTTTCTTTCGTTATAGATAAAAAAGAATAATTTTTATAGGGGAATATTTTACGTTAAACTGGCTGGTGTAAACGTAAAATATTCCGCAGTAAAAATTATTCTTTTTTTTTTATCTATAAGAGAAAGACTATTTTTAAGATATGATTTTTCGATTTTCGGTACTTATCGGATCAATTTCTGTACAAAACATATCTAAGAACACTGCCAGACATATAAATTAACTTTGTGTGAAATTTGCAAGCCATAGACTCAGCCGTTTCGGATCCTTTGAGGAAGGAAGGAACACACACACACACACACACACACACACACACACACACACACGCACACACACACACACACACACACACACACACACACGCACACGCACATGCGCGCGTGCGCGCACACACACCAACACACACACGCGCGCGTGCACACACACACACACGCACACACACAAAGTGAATTTTATAAATAGATATAGACAGAGAGACAGACAGACAGATAGATAGACAGACAGACAGACAGACAGATAGATAGAGATAGATAGATAGATAGACAGACAGATAGACAGATAGATAGATAGATAGACAGACAGTCAGACAGATAGATAGATAGATAGATAGATAGATAGATAGATAGATAGAATAAAAAGGTTGGAACTATAGTAAAATAATAAAGAAAGACGTCATGGCCGCTTTCAATGTACGATGTGTTCTGTGTTCTTCCTTTCAAAACCACAAATAATACCTCAACATCTAAAAATGGTGTAAAATGTAATAAAAAGGTGTAAAATTAGTTTCAATGAATCCGCAACTTATTAAAAATAGCACGACCGAAAACAGGCAGAGATGGATCATGATATACATTTTCCATAAATCCAGTCGGACACTTTTACTAGTTTTGCAGGAAAGTGTGCAGGTATGTAGCCGAGCAGCAGAACAAAAATCATGACAGTGCAGAACGACCGGATACATTTTAAGACTATTGAAAAGTCTTTTGTTTGTCATATTTGCTAGAAATCCGATATTAGTAGTTATTGGTATGCACGTGGAGGCTGAGCACTAAAGTGATGAGATGGCTATTTGCTGTCATAAAAGTGAGAGATAATATATACATGCAAATGCACTTAAGACTCGAAAGAAAAATCAGTCTATATAAATAAAATAGTAGATTTATGTGTGTGTGTTTAACCGATAAATTCTTGAACTACCGGTCGCATAGCATTTGTAGGAGAATATGAGCAAAGAACACTGGTTAAGATATACACCAAAGAGTTAGTTCCCTTGAGACAGACAGCGAGCCCTGGCTTTGACAAGGGAAGGTACGTTTTTACCTCTTGTGGGAACTAGGCCCACTTGAGAGACTGAGTAGAACTCTAACCACTTCTAAAGTGAGTACCGATTTATTGTTGTTCTATATTGTGATGTTACTTTATTCTTAATATTTGTCAATTCGTAATAAATGTGTATTTATGTACTTGTGAACTATTTGCGTTTATTAAGTATTTGTGTTTGCGAAGTATTTTCAGTTTCAGTGAATCAATCAACTATGAGACCCCTAATAACTTACAACACGCTGAAATAAACAGAAAATAGTAATTATATACCAAGGATGGTTTGTAACGAGCAAAATCTTTACTTGAATGGATAAATAATGCGTACAGAAATATATCGACAGGTTGAAATGCAAAATGTTCACTTCAACTTGCCGACATATTTCTATTACTTTTGAGCATGCGCAAATTCCATCATAGCTAGAATTGTTTTAATTTTAAATCTTTCTTATCTATCTGTCGATAGCTCAAATGGTAGGGAATGCGGCTGGAGCGCTAAATGTTTTGTTATCGATTCTAGCTGATTTCATTCAAGTCATTTTTTTTAACTTTTGCAAACAGTGCTATAAGCGTATACATATAATATTCAATAAAGAATTGGCCCTGTAATAATAAATACGAAATGTACATGAATGAAAATATATTTAAGTGTATTTTACGACCGCCAATGAGGCATTCCTGCTAATCGAAAATAAGAGAAGAAGAAGAAGAAAAAAGAAACAAACAAGAAAACAGAAAAAGAGACTAAGAGAGAAAGGAATAAGATGGAAATATGAAAAGAGAAAGGGGAAAAATAGTAGGGAATTTAATAGTAGGAAACAATGAAGAAAGTAAAAAGGAGAAAAAGAAGAAGAAAAAAGAAAGAACGGAGTAAAAATAAAGGAATAAGAAAAAAAAAATAAAAAAAATAATAAACAAGTATAAAATAAAATAGAAAAATGAAAAATAAGAAAAAATAATAAAATAAAATAAATAAATGAAAAGTTGGCAAAATTAGGAAGATGACTACGAAACGGCGGCGAAATGACAAAGATATAAAAAAAAAATTAAAACAAAACGAAACAAGATGGTGAAATCAAAAGGGTGGCAGGACGGGGGGGGGGAGAAAAGATGCTGAATCAGCAATTAAACAAGAAGATGATGAAGAAGAGAATATAAGAACATAACTCCTCTCCCATCTTACCATTAATCATCATCCCCTTTGCTATTAATCTTGTTGCCAGTTCCAAATCTGCTACAGCAAAAAGGCAGATGGCAGCGAAGATTAGTGTTGTTTTGATAAGCAGACTGGCAGTCTTGAAAAGTTACTCCAAGTATCATATATATATATATATATATATATATATATATATATATATATATATATATATATATATATATATATATATAAATATATATATATATATATAAATTGGTTGAATTATTTATATATATATATATATATATAAATTGGCTGGATTTTATATATATATATATATATATATATATATATATATATATATATATATATATATATATATATATATATATATATATAATCCAACCAATGTACATGTCACTGCGTTGAATGCCTACTGTCTCCCAGTATTTAAGGTGTCTCTGCACATGGATGTGTCAAGATGTCCTGACATTAGGATAGGAGCAAACGCTGATCTAATATTTAAAATAAAATAACATAGTATTCGAAGCCCAAATAAGAACATCTCTGTATTGTTATGGACTGGATTTAGCACTTTTTCTCATTTGAATACTTTGTCACATGTCTTTGAGGTGGGTCCTTTGAACACTACGTTATTAGTACTATTTGGATTCGTCGGACTACTGTTCTCATCTTGAGTGTGATTTTCCAACGTTTCGGTCGATGTAACCTCCTACCTTCTTCAGGTGATGCAGTGTAACCACTGAGTACTTGAAAAAATCAATTGTAAAAAATAATATTCTCTTGAAGGTTGAAGGTTAAATCCTCAGTGTGGGCGACCGGAAAATACAACTGTGAATTACTTAGGACCTCTATCCAATTATGGCTGACGGAACAAGAGTATGCTACCTACCTGAAGCAAATAGAGGTTTCCGCTCGAAATTCCTTCCAAATTCTTGAGTTCAACAGAAACATTCCCGAGTTTGACAAAATACACCTGAAGAAGGTCGGAGGTTACATCGACCGAAACGTTGTGAAAATGACACTCAATATGAGAAAAGTAGTTTGATGAATCTAAAGAATACAAATAACAAATCCTTATCTCAAAAATCCAGAAACGTCACCACGTTATTAGTTTGAATATTTTGACGCCAGTTGTTCTGGGACACTAAGGTATTATAAATTCGATTTTTCAACGTGCATTTTCGAACCTTATCGCTATGTAGTGGAAATACTAGGATATTTAAGTTTGGTTTTCACTCATGAGTTCTTGAAACCTCATTGCCAGTTGTTTTGACCCTAGAAAAGGATCATAAAAAAAGATATGGAGAAAGAATATATTGTACAAGAAAGTGATTACAAAGGTTTTCATTATTTCCAACTGTCAAGTTAGACTAGCTGTATTCTCACATTAAGTTGCAACATTTCCTCACAAGAGTATTAAACTCAGAGTTTTTATAAAAGAGTTCATTACGAGTGAATGGACACGTCCGCATAACAGATATCATATTTGTCACGGAACAAACATTGGATCATCCTTCTTGGGATTTTTTGACCAAGTGTCAAGAACACCCACAACTGACCGAGTTTTGTCCGGCAGAGTAGCTTAGTGTTTCCTGGGGTCCGAAATAATGCTCCCTTCATTGGAACTTTAAAATTCTGCAAGATCACATGATAAAACACAGGTTCCTGAAGTTATTTCTGTATTTTTGTGATGATTTATCCTTTGGTAAAATATAGTAAACTCATTTCTAAGAACTTTTTCTACTGGCTTAACATTGACAAGAAACATGAAATATGTTTAAATTTTAACATGTATATGTTTCTGTCATCAAGTCTGGTTGGCAGTAAAAAACGGCTCAGTTAAGGATGAAAGAATTAATGTTTTTGGCCAATTTTTGGATATTTCTAGGCCAGGAGACTAAGCTGTCAAACGATATTAATTTTTTTCAGTGTTGGTCACGTGTGTTGAAAGTTTTAGCGATACATACATACATACATACATGATGGCATCAAATTCGTTTTCAAACATTGCCATTATTTGATATGGCACATATATATATATAAAAAAAAGATATACAGGAACGCGAAAACAAATCAGTGATGGGCCGCATGAAGGTGGCTTTCAAGCCCTGCCAAACTCTGGCATTCTTTGGCACACGTTGCGCAGACATGTACGCCACTAACAGCACATTTTTGATGGTCACTTCTATGTATAATCAAATGCTGCTTCAAACCGCCTGCTGTTTTGCACATCTGCCCACTGGCAACACAATGATGAGTAGTCTGGCGGATTATCAGCCCAGTTCTGCTCAGACATAATCTTCCATACACCTCACACTCCAGACCAATTTGGCGCCCCAGCCCATCCACTGCTCCTTTCACCCTCCCTTTCTGGATATCATGTTTTAATCGCTCATGCTGGGTTCGATCAGCCTAAAACTTGTCCACACCTCCCCGCAAGGTTCTTCTCCACTCTCCACGATCCAAAGCAAAGCAAGGTTCTTTCATCTATCTCACATTTTTTTAAGGTGGACCTCAAACAATCCTTGAATTTCATTTTAGGCTTTTGAGCCAGACGTCTTTCCTCGGCGAGCTCGCCATAAAGGAGTTGTTTGGGAAGTCGACTGTCTAACATCCTCACCACATGTCCACTCCATCTCAGACTATGTTTGATAATGTGAGCTTCAATGCTTAGACATTGAGTCCATTCAAGAACCTCAACATCACTGATGTACATTTGCCAAACCACACCTAAGATTCGCCGTAGGCACATCTGGTGAAACTGCTCGAGATGTCTCAAATGCTTCCTGTATGTTGTCCAAGTTTCACAGGCATAGAGAAGAGTAGAGATAACGCATGCGGCATAAACCTTAATCTTTGTTGGCATGACAGCTCCGCAAACGCCTGTCCAATTTTCCAAAGGCATCACTTGCTCTGCTGATCCGTAACAATACCTCATCATCCAGGGCAGCAGACATACTCAGTGTGCTACCGAAGTATACAAACTTAGCGACAACCGCTATCCTTGACCCACAGATATAGACTGATGGCTCATAGTAGGCTGATATATTAAAACATTTTTCCAGATTGATAATCAGGCCCAATGCACTGCAGGCAACCGCAAAGGCGCCCACAAGATGCTGCATATCAGCCACCATATGAGCCACCAAATCACAGTCATCCGCATAGAGCAAGTCATGGATCGTGTTGGTGACTACTCTTGTACTTGTATTGAAGTGCCTAATGTTGAACAACCCCCCAGTAGTTTGATAGCGAATATAGACACCATGATGAAATATAATGCAAAGAGTGTGGGTGTTGAAATGCCTCCCTGCTTAACACCATTTTCTACTGAAATAGGATCAGCCAGCTTTCCCCCAACGTTGATCACAGCCTTCATATTAACGTGGAAGAGCTTTAAGATGGTTACAAACTTGTCAGGACAGCCAAGCTTTTTCAGAATCTCCCACAAACAATCGCAATTGACTGTATCAAAGGGCTTGGTTAAATCGATGAACGCCTGATACAGACCCTTTTGCTGTTCTATACATTTCTCTTTTAGTTGCCTAGCTGTAAAAATCATATCCTCTGTCCCTCGACATCTTCTGAAACCACACTGCGATTCAGGCAAAACATCGTCAGCAATGTGCTCCAGCATTCTGTCGAGCATGATCCTACAGAGCACCTTACTGACTACTGATAGCAAAGAGATGCTCCAATAGTTTCCACATTCATCTCTGGCACCCTTCCTCTTGCACAGAACCACCATCAGTGCATCCTGTCAATCTTGCAGAACACACTCATCCCACTAAGCAGTCTGCAACAAGTCCGCCAAGCGTTGCATCATCTTGGGCCCAGAACATTTAAAAATCTCTGCATGCAAACGATTCAGGTCAAGTGACTTTCCATTGTTCAGCTTATGGACAGCTGTTTCAACCTCCTGGAGAGAAGGAACTGCTGCCAAGATATCCTTGACCGGATTGCTAGGAATCGACCTAACAAACTCCTGATCAACATAAGAAGGCCTGTTCATGAGATCATCGAAATGCTCCCGCCATTTATGAAGAATGTCGGTAGGGTCTAAAAGAAGATCCCCACCATCCCTCAAGCGCAAAGGAGTGATAGGTGATCTGGATGGTCCATAAACCGCATGCAGTAGGCTGTATAAAACCTTGGTGTTGTTTGAATCCGAGACAAGCTGTATTTCCTCAGAAACATACATACATACATACATACGTGCATACATACATACATGCATACATACGCACACACGCACGTATGCACTAACAGACGGGTGAGATTTATATAATCGCAGAAGTATTTTAAATTGATCAATTCTAAGGATCTCTAGCAATTTTTAGTAGTTGGATTTCATTAAAATTAATTTTTCAAACGATCTGCATCGTAGATCATTCCTAAAATAGAATAATTATAGATCAAATCTTAAAAACAGTAAGCTACATATTTTTGAAGTATGTAGTTATTCATTACCAAGGAAATTCACTACGTTGGTGCACATGCAAACACATAATATGGATAAACCCTATTCTTGTGAAGTATGTGATTCTTCTCTTACAGAGAAATCCACTATGTTGATACATAAACGAATACACACTAGAGAAAAACCATATCCTTGTGAAGTATGCGGTTCTTCATTTGCATACAAATTACATTTTGTAAGACACAGGTGTTTGTCAGAACAACCTGGCATGAGGATACTTTTGGCTACAAGTAAACCCTGACCAAATATTCAAAATTACATAGTATTCGCAATCTAATTTAGATCTACTTTCTATAGCTAACCCACATTAGCTTTTATAAGGAATGATGCACCTTCTCCAAGTGATGTTACCTCAAATAATAGCACGAAGCTGGATACTAAACCAGACTAGATGAATTCTTGTAAGACCAAGCAACAAAAACATAAAATATACTGCAACGTAGGAAAATGGTTAATGTGGGAGAGGAAAATTATGTTCTTAATTTCTTTACTAACTCAGCGTTTGAGAGATAAAGAACTTTAATGGAACATTCAAATATCTATGTATTTCATATAGAGTTCAAGTGTTAGACTCAGGTAGTGTGGCGCCTTGATTCGGAGAACTTTGACTGAAGTAAAATAAAACAAAAAGAGAGAAATCATATCATTGTGAAATGCGTGGCTTTTCTTTTACAGATGAGTCAAGTTTGTTGCAACATATACGAACACACTGAAAAAAGACCTCCAGTCTGTTGTAGAATGTGGGCAAAAATGGATAGTCACATTCAATGCTGCCAAGACTAAACTTGTTTCCTTCAATAATTACAAGAAACTTTCTCTACCACCAAAAGCAATGGCCAAAGACTCATTATCTGAAAGCACTTCTTTTAAACTCTTTGGTCTAATGTTCGCAGGAAACATGAGTTGGAACAATTGCATTGAGAGTATTGCCAGAACCGTTGCGAAGAAGGTAGGCTCTCTCTACCATGCTAGAATGCTACTAACACCCGAAAGTATACTGTACCTCTATAAGGCCACCATTCGCCCATGTATGGAGTATTATTGTCATATTTGGGCTGGTGCATCTGCTACTAGTCTCTCGCTCCCAGACAAGGTTCAAAAGAGAATCGTCAACCTGACAGGTCCTGAACTGTCATCTAAGCTTCAGCCTCTGTTCCACCAACGAAATGTTGCATCCCTCTGCCTGTCTACAAGTATTTTAATGGTGAATGCTCTGACGAGCTGCAAGCACTTGTATACCACCTCGATGTAAATACTCCTGACAAATCCGACAAGCAGCTAAATCCCACCCCTACACAGTAGAGATCCGTAGATGTAAGAGAGCTTTCTACTCCAGTGGTTTCTTCCCCAGATCTGCTAGACTTTGGAATTCCCTTCCGGGTCCCTGCTTCTCCAGCTGTACTGACATGCAGAAGTTCAAGTGTTATGTGAACACACATCTTGCTGCCCAACTCCCTACATAGTAACCCTGTAGCTTAGGTCCCTGATAGTAGCCCCCTACATCAAAGTGGCAACGTGCCTTGTTTGAGTTGAAAATGTAATAATAAAAAATATTCTTGTAAACTATATGGTTCATCAGTTACATGCAAATCAGCTTTGCTAAAGCATCGGCATATACTAGGACCTAAAGAATGACCTAAAAGCGACATCGTCTTTAGAAGAAATAAACATTATACCGGTTGTGATAGGAGCAACTGGCCTAATAAAAAAGAATCTTCAGAAATACTTAGAAGCAATCCCTGGGAGACCGAGCTGTAATGAAATACAAATAGCAGCCATAAAGAGAACATTATCTATCCTTAAAAGAGCCTGCAGATATAAATTTAAATTGCAATGAAATCAAGTGTTAGCTCCAGGAGGAGTTAGCTCCCTTGATCTCTTAAAGATAGCTGAAGTAAAATAAAAAAGAAGAGAGAAACCATATTCTTGTGAAATGTGTGAATCTTTATTTTCAGATAAGTCAAGTTTGCTGCAACATATGTGAACACATTCTTTACTAACTCAGAGATTGAAAGATAAAGACATTTAATAGAACATTCGAATACCTATCTGTCTCATATCAGAAAAGAGGAAAATGCTGCTGTGAAACCTGACATAGTTATATGGAATAAGTCAGAGAGAGTTGCAACCTTGATTGAAGTGAGTGTTCCTAATGATGGAGGTCTGAACAGCGCTGAAAGGGAGAAACAGACCAAATATCAAGGTTTCATGTATGATATGAAAAGAAACTGGAATCTTAGGGAGATATCAATCATACCAGTTATTATAGGTGCCACAGGGCTTATGAAGAAGAACCTGAAGCCCTACCTAACTAATATTCCTGGTGAACCAAGTGCAAAAGAGATCCAGACAATTGCACTTAAGGGAACAGCAAGGATACTAAAAAGAGCTCTCGGTTGGTTTCAATAAAAAGCAGGGCAATGTTGGCAGCTGGTTTGGCTGCCCCATACCCAGCATTACAATCTTCAAAGGAAGAAAATTAAAAAAAAAAAAAGAAAAAGAAAGAAATAGAAAGAAAGAGCCGGTACAAATATACCGAGATGTATGTAGGTAGGTGGCTGTAGGGATTACACGGTCGTAGTGTATGGTATATAAGTCATTATCTGAAAGTATTTCTTTTAAACTCCTTGGTCTTTCAGGGTGATGTTCCCAGGATTTGCTGCTATCTTCCTAAGATTCCAGTTTCTTTTCATATCATATATGAGACCTTGATATTTGGTCTGTTTCTCCCTTTCAGCTCTGTTCAGACCTCCAACATTAGGGACACTCACTTCAACCAAGGTTGCAACTCTCTCTGACTTATTCCATTAGCAGCATTTTCAAGGTAGGTGGCTGTAGGGATTACATGGTCGTAATGTATGGTATATAAGTCATTTCCAACTGTTCTTTCAGGTTGATGTTCCCAGGACTTGCTGTTCCAATGGATGTTTAATTTTTTACAGATGGTCCAATGGAGGTACTTACATACTCCATCATGTCTCGCTGTATAGTAGCCGTCCCCCAAAAGAACCTACAACTTGGTACCAGATGACTCACACTTTGCAATTCTCTTTCATTTTAATTTTCTTAACACTTTGTTTTTCCTGGGGATGGGGCATTCTATCAGGTGCCAAACATTCTCATATTAGTCTAGTTGCTCCAACCGAGAGACCTTTTTAAGATTCTAGCCGTCTCTTTAAGTGCGATTATTTGTATTTCTCTTGCACTTAGTTCACCGGGTATATTCTTCAAATAGTCTTTAAAATTCTTTTTCATTAGTCCAGTTGCTCCTATAATGGCTGGTATGATTGATACCTTCTTAAGATTCCAGTTTCTTTTCATGTCGTACATAATTCCTTGGTATTTTGTTATTTTCCCCCTCTCTGCTCTGTTAAGGCCATCATCATTAAGGACGCTTACTTCAACTAGAGTTGCTACTTTCATGCTCGTATCCCATATCGTTATGACATACTTAAGAGCCTCGTTTTCTAGGTATGTAGTTGTAGGAATTTCGTAGTCATAGTGGATGGTGTATGACTTATTTCCAACTGTTATTTCTGGTAAACATGTTCACAAAATTTGCTACTACATTGGATTTTCAGGTTTTTACAGATTTTCCCATGGAGATATTTACAGAATCCATTGTGTCGCATTGTATAATAGCCGTTCCCCCCAACAGGACTTTACAACTGGATGTCAGGTGGCTCACACTGTCTACTTCTGTGTGGCAGAACCAGCCCTTGTTATTGCTGAGACCACTCATCTTTTTAAAAGCATTGGTCATCACGCCTTGATCTTGAGCGGCCATTATAATTCTCTCCTGATCATAGTAAAGAGATTCTTTTTTAAGCCAATCTACAAAACCTTCTTTATCTATATATTCCTGTGATAGTCCATCCAGGAAATACTTTACACCCTGTTGGTTGGCCAATTCTTCCATTTTTCTGCAATGGAAGGTCTTAGAGTATTTTTGACGACTCTTTTGGATTATTTCCGTTGCAGGCTTGCTTTCTGTCTCATTTGTAAGACAGTCTTGTGCAAAATGTTTTTTTTTTTTTCATTTTCTTTCTTGGAACATTGTAATCCTCGGTATGGGGCAGCCAAACCAGCTGCCAACATTGCCCTGCTTTTTATTTAAACCAACCGAGAGCTCTTTTTAGTATCCTTGCTGTTCCCTTAAATACAATTGTCTGGATCACTTTTGCAGTTAGTTTACCAGGAATATTAGTTAGGTAAGATTTCAGGTCCTTTTTCATAAGCCCTGTGGCGCCTATAATAACTGGTATAATTGCTATCTTCCTAAGATTCCAGTTTCTTTTCATATCATACATGAGACTTTGATATTTGGTCTGTTTCTCACTTTCAGCTCTGTTCAGACCTCCAACATTAGGGACACTCACGTCAACCAAGGTTGCCACTCTCTCTGACTTATTCCATATAACTATGTCAGGTTTGACAGCAACATTTTCAAGGTAGGTGGCTGTAGGGATTACATGGTCGTAATGTATGGTATATAAGTCATTTCCAACTGTTCTTTCAGGTTGATCTTCCCAGGACTTGCTGCTACACTGGATGTTTAATTTTTTACAGATGGTCCAATGTTACTTACTCTATTATGTCTCGCTGTATAGTAGCTGTCCCCCAAAAGAAACTTGATACCAGGTCATCGCCAAAATCCAGATCTTCGAGAGTATAGGAGAGACTCCATCTGTTGTCCTTCTCATATCCCAATTGATGACCAGGTTAAAGAGAACCACTGACATCACGCATCCCTGCCTGTTTTAACATCAAAGAACGTGTTGCTATACCTGACTGAGCATCGGAAATTCTTGTAGAAGCTCTTGATCAGATAAACCAGCTTGGATGGGATACCATAGTGCCGTAAGGTGATCCATGGGCTGTCTCTGTGGATGCTGTCAAAGGCTTTTGCAAAGTCAACAAAGTTCACATATAGTTGTCTATTCCACTCTGTACACTGCCCAATGATGTTCCAGAGTGCGAAGATCTAGTCTATACATCCTCAGTGTTTTCTGAACCCTGCCTGCTCTTTTCTCAGTTTGTCGTCCACAACATTTGATGGCCCTGTCGGTGGGGCATTAGGATATGCCGACTGCCCCCCTGCAGGGGGTAAAAGTCCCTCGATGGGGGTCCTGGATTTGACCTTAAACTATATCCAGTGGTGAGGCCCCAGCTTGTGGGCTTTGGGGAGTGTGGAGCCACCCTTTAATTACCATTGCTCCCAGGTCCACTCTGACCCGGAGTGGTAGTACCTGTTAGGGTCCCAACTATGGGTTAAATAGAAAGCGACTTAAAAACAACAAATATATTCTATTAAAAAAATTTTTCTTCCGAATCTTTGGATTCGGGATTAAATAACCCGAAAAGGGTTGATATGCCGTAAAACAAAAACCAACCAACAATATTTGACATTCTTGTTACAATGATCTTGGCCAGGATTTTACTTGGCACGAAGAGAAGAGTGATCCCTCTCCAGTTGTTACAGTCGTGTAATGCCCCTTTTTTCGGGATCTTGACAATTACACCTTTGTTCCAGTCTCACTTTCCCATACTGCTGTGAACAGTGGTGGTAGAATTTTGGCTGCAAGCTTAAGGTCTGTCTTGAATAGCTCTGCATCAAGGTTGTTTGGACCTGGTGACTTGCCATTCTTCAGGGTCTTGATGGCAGTTATGATCTCCCATGCTGCGGAGGTGGGAGGGGGGTCGTTGTTAATATCGAGTTCCTCTTCAATTTCTGGAATGTCAGCTATTTCCTCAGGTGTTGGTTGGTTGAGGACTTCCTGGAAGTGTTTAGCCCATCTCTCGTCTTGTTCTTTTTCAGCTATCAGCAGTTTTCCCTGCTTGTTCTTGACTGGGTCATCTGTACTCCCTTTAAATTTCCTGCACACTTGTTCTTACTGTGGTATAGAGAGGTAGATAGGCACCAAAACAGTCATATATTGTATAGTGGGTGAGAGATGTTCTATCAGAGAGTTATCATACGGGTATATATTACATTTCATATTTACATAAGATATCATTTTTTATGAGAAGAATAATATATGCTTTATACCTTTCTTTTTTCAATAGTTCTATCTTCACTGCTGAGCTCCGTGATGGAACATGAAATGACCAACAGCATAACCAATTGAGACATCTGTTCTTCCTTCTTTTGTGAAACCACAGAACAACACTTTATATTTTTAAAATATAAATTTATTTCAGCTGTCTCAAATGGTCTTCACAAAGAGTCTGCATTTCGTGTCTACATGCTTGTTCTTCACAGCCTCATTTCCTGGCTTGAAGCACGTCTGTTCACTTCCGTGACCAAACTCAAACTCTACTCCTTTCTCTAACGTTCCCGACCTCTTGACCTCAGTTCAAGAGCAGTGAAAACATATTTTTCCTTTTAGACGGGTCGTACATGTTTGCACCATGTTGCCAGATCAACAGGAAAGGAGAAAAAGAGAAAAAAGATTTTCACGCAGTCTTTTATATCCTGTGAGGTTGTCAGAAAAGATTTGAAAAATGTGTTTTTCTTCAAGCACTGATTGGACAGAAAGTGGATACGCTCTGTCACGTACTACACTCTGTTTTACGTCAGCACGAAAAGACAAAGTTTTACCTTTTATCTCTACAGAATTTGCGTGGGTGTATACGGCAAATGTGTGCATAACTAAAATGCTATTTATTTATTTTAATGTCTCTAGCTACACCACAAAATCAGAGATCCCAGTGTAGCAGCTGAAACTTGCTACAATATCAGGCAGGTGTGAAATTTCGCGAATTGAGATTTAAATCAACTTTCTCTCTGGCTTGTCCAATCACAAGCCAGCTCTCAATCACGTGACCGAGTACATAAAAGGCAAAATTGACAACTCTTTCCCCACTTTCTTCATGGATTTCACTAGCAGCAGACATTCGCCTGGGCCTTTAGTCCCAGGCTAATATGAGTACAATAAACCAACATGGCGACCTTCAAACACCCACTTATTTCCACATGCAATACCTACACAAACTTTCTTTATCAGGCTGCAGAAGTGGTCTCATCGATACACTGACACACCCATGACAACATGTAAACACACTGAAGACTTTGCTCTTTCTTTCTCTCTTTCGTCCCAATGACTACTCGCTACAAACAAGTATGAACTGAGCTATTCTCACTGTCAACAAGCCGACATATAATTAAATCTACCTTTACACACAAGAACACTTCCAGCTACTAACCTGTTTCTCTCTTGCACACAAAGATGAAAAATAAAGTTGCTTTTGAACATATAATGAAACTCCATTTCGTTGTCTATTATATTCTATATTTTAGTGACCCTGGCGCATGATTGAGGGCTGGCTTGTGATTGAAACAGCTAGGGAGATGGTGGATTTAAATCTCGAGCCGCGAGGTAATGCTCCTCCTTGCTATTGTAGCAAGTTTAGATTGCTACACCAGCAGTGACTTCGTTCATCTTTATTAATACTAAAAAGGGTGATTTTATTTCCTAAAGGACGGCTCATTTCATTAACAAATTGAAAAATAAAAACATAAAAATGGGGTCGCAACAAAAAATAATGTCGTTTGATACTTTGCTAAATAAACGATAAAAGAAATGTACTAAAACTTTGGAAAATTTAGGAATTGAATTTAAAATAAATACCCACACAATTACTTTAAAACGTATTTGAATATTGGTTTAATGAAGTGTTTGATTAAAGGGCTTCGTAGCCAAAGCCTTTTCCTTTGAAACATTCAGATTTTAACTTCCATTTAATATATATATATATATATATATATATATATATATATATATATATATATATATATATATATACTAGCTGTACCCTGCCATGCGTTGCAGTGGCTCAATTTCGTGTAATGTAAAAATTTAATAAAAAGAGAAAAATGCATGTTTCTTATATTCTTAGTGCAGCAATCCACTCCAAAAAGTGAAAAAGAAGGCGAAAATGAAAAAAAATGGTACTCTCGCAAAATTTGATCTGGATCCTCGGCAGTTTCTGTGAATCATTCATGGTTTGGACTCGACCAACAATCAGTGGATGAAGCCGAACGTAGCAAAAATGTTGAAACGCTAAATATTTTTTTTTTTTTTTTTTTTTTTCTGTATACAAAAATGTGAGTTAGTAATTAATATTTGGTTGGGGGGGGGGGGTTACTATACACAGATTCGAAAAAGTTGTCCAAAAACAAATAAATGAAAGGTAAGGTAAGTTACGTTTCTACCTAACTGCATAATTGTTTAGTGTTTTTATGTAATGTAAAATGTTTAATCGGCTCGAAAAAAAGAAATGGTCGCAGACTCTGTTGAATACGTTAAGTTTGGGAAAGTAAGTTGAAAACTAAAAACTATACAAAACAGTGTTTGAAACCCCACAAATATATGTTACCATGACATAGGCTGACATAATCGGTGGGTTTCTGACAGTATTTTGTATAGTTTTTTAGTTTTAACTCACTTTCTCTAACTTAAAGTAATCAACAGTGTCTGCCACCATTTGTAGCTTTCAAATACACCGATAAACACTGTTTTTCAAGCCGACTAAATGTTACTTTAAATGAAAAGGGTTCATATTATTAAACACAGATACAAAAAAGTTGTCAAAAAATAAATATATAACAAATAAATGTTATCAAAGGCAAGAAAAGTAAATGTTCTATCTAACTGGATAAGATTTTAGTGTTTTTATGTAATGTATAATCGGTTCAAAAACATTCAATGTTTATTGGTGTATCTGAAAAATACAAATGGCGGCAGACTGTATCGAATACGTTAAGTTTGGGGAAATTTTTGGAAAATGAGTTTAAACTAAAAAACTATACAAAATACTGTTAGGAACTCACTCAATATATGTTATCATGACGTAGGATGGCATATAAGCGGTGGTTTTAAACTTTTGCTCTATACAGGTGACGACTTTTCAAAGTCCCTTTTAGTGATTACCTGGTTTGAGGATATTTGTACAACTAAACGGCAAATCTGCTCCAAAAAATCCGGTATTATTTTACTTTAAAGCCCGTTTCACGTTCGTATATAACGAAATATCTTATTGTAGATTTTAGTGTGCTAAAAACGAATCTGCAAACCGTTTCCATAGCAAAAAGAAAGTTTTCATGATATTCATGAAATTACTTTTTCGAAAAGTGGGTGATCACTTTTCAATGTAAATTTAACTTAGAATGAGCACCCACTTTCTGGCCACCTGAGAGAGGGGCATTTTTCTGTGTGTTTCTTGGCTAAAAAGTTTTTTGTTTGATTTCTTTTGCATGGTAATAACCCCTGAACTCTGGGACTATTTTCCATTTCACAGCCGTAGCCTTCGTTTACGCTATGCGTGAGCATAAACGAAAGCTGTTTAGCCAATAAACATGGGAAAAAATCTCCCCCTCTCTCAGGTGGCTAGAAAGTGGGTGCTCATTTTAAGTTAAATTTACATGGAAAAGTGATCGCCCACTTTTCGAAAAAGTAATTTCTTCATATCATAAAAACTATTTTTTTTGCAACGGAAACGGTTTGCAGATTCGTTTTTAGCACACCGAAGTCTACAAAAATAATTTTGTTATTTACGAACGTGAGACGGAAATGATGGAAAATTATATCAAAAATCCGGGGGAAAATAGTTTTCAATAAAAACAGCAAATGAATTCGATAGAAAAAAAATGGATGCTATGTTTTTTTTTTTTTTTTTTCTGTGTGTTTCTTGGCTAAAAAGTTTTTTGTTTGATTTCTTTTGCATGGTAATAACCCCTGAACTCTGGGACTATTTTCCATTTCACAGACGTAGCCTTTGTTTATGCTACGCGTGAGCATAAACGAAAACTGTTAAATATGCACTCGCGTACCAAACTGCCTTGTCAAAAAACCTATAAGCTAATAAACACGAAAATAAATGCCCCTTCCCCGGGTGGCCAGAAGGTGGGTGCTCATTTTAAGTTAAATTTACATGGAAAAGTGATCACCCACTTTTCGAAAAAAAATTTCTTCATATCATGAAAACTATTTTGGTACTCATTGGGCGTTGATTTCCATGGCGATCCGCAGAATTATTTAATGTTCGTTCCCTTAGTCCCCCCCCTAGTCAAGGCTAACGCATGTGCACGTAACATTATTTATTTATTTACTTATGTGGCGGAGTTATACAACTATCACCCCCATGCAAATTTCTATACTGATAGGTTTTTTGAAATTTTTTCACGGGATTATTATTGATTGAACACTAACCAGATTATGAAAAAAAATTGAAAAAAAAAAAAAAAAAAATTATTTCAACATTTGAAAGGGGTACTCACGTTTTAGTTACCACGTTCTGGTAAATCGGTCACCCATTTTTTTTTTTTTTTTTGGCTAAATACGGAAGTGTCTTCGGGAGATATAAAATGGTCGCATGTTGACAAAGCAATGTATCAGGAGGCGTACGGGATGGAAAATTATTGGTAAATTTTTAGATTAGGTCCACCTCCTCAATTTTCTTTTAAATGACGCCTTGTAATGGTTTTCGACTATGCTGAATACGAAAATCGCATTGAAATTTTGCAGAAATAAGTAGTTATCAAGATATAAAAAGTTGTATTATGCATTATAATCTTTGGCGGCCATCTTTTTTACACGCGTGCATTTGTTTATGGCGCGTGCGCGCGTAAAAAGATGGCCGCCAAAGAATACAATGCATAATATAACTTTTTATATCTTGATAACTACTGATTTCCGCAAAATTTCAATGCGATTTCCGTATTCTGCATACTCGAAAACTTCTAAATGTCGTCATTTAAGGGAAAATTGTTGAGGTGGACCTAATCTAAAAAAATACCAAATTATTAAACATTTCGGTACTCATGCAGAGAGTGATCTGTGCTAAAATAATAATGTTATTATTTTAAAAGCCATTCTTAACATGGGGAGGGGAGGGTGTTTTGTACCTATTCTTACAATTGAATAAAAAAAACATATCATAAAACTTTAATTAAACGTGGAAATACGATTTAAAAAATAGCGCGGATCACTCTCTGCATTCGCACCAACATTTCTCCAGCATGTTAGTGAAATTTATAATACTTAAAAAAATTAAAAAAATAAAAAAGTTTTGAAAAAAAAACCCAAAAACCCTCACCTTTCATAAAAACAAATTATTTAAAAATAAAAATAAAAAAAACACCCACAAACTGACTTTTAACAAAATAAGTAAAAAAAAAAATTTTTTAAACTCGAAACTTTATTTTCATTAAAACAATAAAAAAAGTCATGTCCAATCTATTTTTTTTTCTTTGAGAAACAAATATATTTCTGACTTACAAATGCGGTAGTGACTCATATTATTTTTACTTTCTATGGTTTTGATATACCGCGTTTTTATTGCTTACAAAATGGGTGACTGATTCATCAGAACGTTGTAACTAAGAAGTGAGCACCACTTTCAAATGTCGAAATAATGATTTCTTTTTTTAATTTTTTTTTTTTTAATAATCTGTTTAATTAGTGTCCAATCAATAATAATCCAGTGAAAATAATTTCCAAAAACCTATAAGTATAGAAATAGGAGAAGAACTACGGCACTTTCGAACTTACTTTTACAAAGATTATTTACGTTAACTCTTTTCATAAATAATTAAAAAAAAAAAAAAGTAACTAAGCCATTAATTGATAATTTGTCACGTGTACAAACATTTATTTATTTATTTACGTAGGCTTAACTCTTTTCATGAATAAGAAAAGTTTTACTCTTTAAGAATAATAAAAGGAAAAAATGCAGAGAGTCCGCGCTATTTTTTAAATCGTATTTCCAAATTAAAGTTTTATGATATGTTTTTTTTTATTCAATTGTAAGGTTAAAATACAG
>NC_136502.1:102486584-102606584 GCF_053919585.1 Euprymna scolopes
TTATTTGGCATCAATCAACAAATATTTTCAGTTTTTTATTTTTATTGTGCTCAATTTTTAAAAACCCTTGCAATGTATGAAATTGCACAAGCAAATTATTTTATGAAAACATTGAATTCTGGTGATAAACGTGATAAATTGATTTTATTGCATAATTAACAGTGACTTTTTCTTTCTTTTACTCAACAATCTTTAGCGTATGCGTTTGTGTGTCTCAAAATATGCATTTTCTGTGTAATAATCAACAGCGACTTTCTTTTTCTTTTCAATGTATATGTGTTTGCATACTGAACACGTTTTCTGTGTAATATATTATATTGCATAATCAACAGTGACTTTTTTTTCATTTCATTGGACAATCTTTAACGTATGCATTTGTGTATCACAACATGTGCATTTTTTGTGTAATATTATCTTGTATGATAAACAGTGATTTTCTTTTCCTTTGCAGAACAATTTTTAGCATATGTGGGTGTGTCTCAACACATTTTCATTGTAATATTGTATTATATTATATTACATGATTAACAGAAACTTTCTTTTCCTTTCACTGGACAATCTTTAACGTATGTGTATTGGGAATCCCAGCTTAATTGCTATATAGGTAGTTTTAGAAATGGAAAGTTATATAAGCATATTTTGATTTCCCATCAGCGAGTTAGCAGGGTCAGAAGGTTAGGTTTGACAGGAATCAACCTTGAACGACCTAGATAGAATGTACCAGAAATTAAGGGGCGACATGGGAATTGTGATCGTAGGCTTCCAGTTGACGACCACATGGGGAAAGTGGTTTTGGGCAACAGAGAATGCAGACAACCAGGGTCCGAGATGTAGACTTGCCTTGAATAAAAAAGATTGAAGCTTTAAATTCCATCTTGTTATTCATTTATGAATCTGTCTGCAGCACCGCAAGACCAGTGACCAAGAAGGCATCATCCACTGGCCAAGGCAATCAGGTATGTTCGCATTACATTTGCACATACATGTCTTGGAAACTTCCAAGGCAAAAGAACTGTAGAAGAATAAGAACACACACACCTACACCACATATAACAGTGAACTGTACGTAAGAGCATACACACCCACACACGTATATATAAGAAAAGTGAATAACACACAGAAAACGATAATAAAAAGCAAATGTTTAACAAGTAGTAATAAATAAATAATAATAAATACGTCCTTTTTGTTATGGTAAAATGTCTTTGCATGCCTGAACATGTTTTCTATGTAATATATTATGTTGCATGATTAACAGCGACTTTCATCTCATTTCATTGGATAATCTTTAATGTATGTGTTTGCATGTGTCTCAACATATGTGTTTTTTGTGAAAAAGTTGAACCACATACTTCACAACAATATGGTTTCTCTCCTGTGTGAATACGAACGTGTCTCAACCAATGTGATTTCTGTGTGAAAGACGATCCACATAATTCACAAGAATATGGTTTATCTCCAGTATGTGTTCGTGCATGAATCAACATACATGATTTGCGTGAAAATGAAGAGTCACATATCATACAAGAAAAAGGTTTCTCATGCGTATGTGTTCGCCTATGATTCACCATATTTGATTTGTATGAAAAAGAAGAGCCACATATTTCACAAGAGAAAGGTTTCTCTCCACTGTGTGTTCGCATGTGTTCTGACATATGGGATTTCCGTCTGAAAGAAGATCCACATATTTCACAAGAATATGGTTTCTCTCTAGTATGAGTTTGTATGTGGCTCACTAAATTTGACTTCGTTGTGAAACACCAACCACATACTCCACAAGAATATGGCTTCTTTTTAGTGTGTGTTTGCATGTTGAATTTCAGTATGAAAAATATGACTTCACAAGAATATTATTTCTATTATGCATCTAATTAAGTTTGTTATTGTAGTGGATAAACATACCACTGGACCAGTAGACCAACACACAAGTGGTCCAACAGACTAGTGATCCAGTGGAAAAACAGACCAATTTACCAACAGACCTGTAAACCAATAGACCAGTTTACCAGCAGATTAGTGGACCAGCAGACCAATAGATTAACACATAGGTCGACCAATAATTTAGTGAACTAGTGGTCCGACAAACCAGTGGGACAATGGTAGACATGTTTACCAACTGAGCAGTTTAAGCACAATTTATATCTGTGTCTTTTTCCATATTCTAAAATATAATATAATTTATAATCACATACTACACACAAATATGGTTTCTTTTCAGTGTGTGTTTGCATGTTGCATTTCAGTGTAAAAAATATGACTTCACAGAAATATTATTTCTAGTTCATTTTGTAATGGGCCAATATATTATTACACCAGCAGACAAACACATAAGTGGCCCAGACCAGTTTATCAGAAGATTAGTGGGCCAACATATCATTGAAGACAACACAGAGGTTGACCAACAATTTAGTGACCCAGTGGAGCAACAGATCATTTTACTTATAGTCACGTTTACCAACAGAGCAGAATATATTTCTGTGTACTTTTCTTATTCAAATAATTATAATTAAGACAATGTTTGTGTTTCAGTGAAAAATTAATAATCTATCTCATCCTTATGAAATTCAAGTACTTGTTACAGAGTGATGTAGTATCACGGTTGATTAACTGAGTCTAATGGCGTTGGATATATACTCGAGAGTCAAAACAATGAAAAGGATATGCTGTTGTCACAGCTCTAATTATTACTATGCTATGATCTATGGATATTTACTTGTAGGAATGATCGTTTGAACTGGGTTATAATTAAGACAATAAATAAATCCATATTCTAGTACTTGCTACATCAGCTAATGTAAGAATTCGGTCCAATATTAATAAATTTTAAATTGCTAATGGATAATCCTACAAAACATTTGCTTCACTCCTTATTAGGTTCTAATTTCAGTTTTCGTTATTAACAAGATTTTTATTTTATACCTTTCAAATAATTCAAATTTTTAGTGTTTAAACATTTGTATATTTTAAAGGATCCAGGAGTGTCTAAGTAAGCTCTAAATTCAGTTTTCATTATTAGCAGGAGTTTTATTTTATTCTGTTGGGTGTTTAGAATTCTGCATCCTATGTTGGACAATTGTTTTAGTTAGTCTTTTTTTACTAAAAGACTGAACATAAAATGGAATTGTTTTTCTTGATAATTTAACCAAATTTTTTACTTGATAAAAACATAATTCACAAGAATATGATTTCATATTCAGACTTTTGAACAACAGGAAATTTAAATGAAGAAATTTCCAAATATTTTTCTTAATACATTTCCATATTTCACGTCACCATTGAAATGAAGAGCCATTCAAAATCCAATAATGGATTTGTGTTTTGGTTGATGGAGATCCTGAAAATACAAAAAAAGGAGATATATTTCATTAAATATATTATACATGTTGTTTACAAACAAAATTATATTTTAAGAAGCTGAGCAAGTGTAGACAAACTTATTTTTTTATAATATCAACTTATGTTTATATTTTATGGGCCAATAAGAAAAATTGAAGTTATTACAGAATATTTTATTAAAAATCCCACAATTTCATTATTGATCAAATTTAAAATTTAAAGAGAAAATTTGTTTCAATACGGATTTAATTTGCTTATTTTAACATAATAAAACTAAAAATGCACAAATCCTTATTTATTGAAATCTAAATCTTATAATTAGTTTTGGGACGATACATCGGAATCGGGAATCGGAAAAAAAAAAAAAATTGGGGGGGGGGTATCAAAATCGGTATAAGAAGCGAAAAAATTGGTGCCTATTTTCTAATGCCAAAACGATTCTTTTAATTGTGTTTTTTATTTGATTTTGTTGAAAACAAAATCTTCCATTGCTGGTAATAATGATAAAATAATAAATATTTATTGATTTTAAAATATCAGTAAACTTAAAATTTATAGATCATTCTCCACAAGTGTATTTTGACATTTAGGAAAATATCTACATATTTAACATGTGCTGTTTTTTTTTTTACAAAAATCAAGGAAAATAACAATCTTATAGTTAAATATTTAGAGAATTATAAAGAATTGGAATCAGAATCGTATTGGAATTGGGAATTAAGTATTTATAATTTAAGTTGAGAAAATTACTCAGTTTTTTTATACCAATGTTAAGAAATATTCAGTAATTTGATAAGACTTATTTTCCAATCTGATAAATTATATTTCATGAGTTTTCATGCTTTGACCTTTGGTGATTGACTTCGTTTTTAGACATTTATCACTTTGGTTTACATGAATACAAACTACTAATGGTCACTTATAGCCTTGATTCTCACACCAATTAAAAACTTAGTTTGCAGCCATTGACTATAACTGATTCAAATGTTTGGTGATACACATGCAAAGTCTACACCAATATCTATTCTTTCTGCATTTATTTACTATGCATCTAATGCAACATTTGTACATCACATTGTCTGAAATTCAATTTCTCATTACTTTCTTTGTTGTCTGTCTGTTATTGATATTTGCTTTTCGTTATTTAGTTTAATATTATGATTATCTCCGATTTGATTGCTATATGTTTGTACATTGGGAGCTACTATGATAGCTTTGTATTTTTTGCTTCTAACTAGCCAATCTTGACTTGTTTAATCCCTAAAACTAGGCTTTATCATATATATTGTATAACTGTAACATGTTTTGTGTTTCCCAGTGCACAAGGTTCTTAGAAATGTAATTGCTAGGATGCTTGAGGACTATATTTTGCCAAAAGGGAAAACATCATAAAAACATGGATCAATAATGCTGCACAGGATGTTTGATCTTATTTGTCTGGACTATACATATATGAATGTGTGAAGAAAGCAGAACATATATGTATGATGTGAATTATGAAATGCACATAACACCCATAAGATTGTTGCTTACTGTTTAACATTTGAAAACACTGAATGTCGCAATGACCTTTCAGATAGAAATTCAATTCTTTTCTAGTAAAGTATTTACTGCTCAAAACATGTGATAACTTCAAGTTGGTTTCCCAACAGTTAAGAACTGCTATAAATAGAGATTCAATGCAATCATTTCTCATTCTTCAATATTAGTTAATCCTTGGTTGAATGATGCATGTTATGAGAGGATTGAAAATTATTAATCTATATATCTATAAAAGTGAAATTGTCTGTGTGTCTGTATGTGTACATTTCCCTACCAAACTACTATAAGGAATAAATTTAGATTACTTACAGGGGCGGTTTATTAAAAGTACTTATTGGGACTAAGTTTGAAGACAGCCATGCTGTATTGGACAGGAGATCAGTGACCTTGTAATGTTTTCCAAAGGTCGGGCATTCTTGGAAAGAAACTGTTCATAGAAATTCTGCCTGATGTTATGTAGACTGAGGAAAGAAAAGAAAGTTCTTTTCAGTTGTCAACAAGACAAGTGCATCTTATATAACAAAAAACAAAGTGAAGATTTTATTATATTTTTAAATTACTATAACTATTATAATAATTACAAAAAATATAAAACATTCAACATAGTAAAAATAGATACTTCATATTATTTTGATTCTTTGGACGGCTCATCTCATGTTGACAGTTGTTTGCACATTTCGATCGATGTAGTCTCTTTCTTTAGGTGTACGTTATTGAACGTAGGAATGTTTGTTAAATTCTAGAATCTTTTTGTTGAAATCGAGAATCTACACAGAATTTTAAACAGGATCCTTGATTTAATCCATGTTTTTGTCTGTCACTCATTCAGTCCTAAATAATTTACAATTGTAATTTTGAGTATCACCCGCACCGAGGATTGAAACGCAAACATCCAAAAGAATGTAACTTACAACTGAATTTTGCCAAGTATTTTATCCACTATACCACGGACAATTCTAGCGCCAATTTTAGGAGCCTTAAACCTGTTTTGTTTCTAATGAAAACATTTATTACTACATATTATTACATATTTTGTTGAGAATCTTGTACAGATTCCCACATTTGACAAGATTGCTGAGCTTGATAACATACACTTGAAGAATAGTCTGAAGAATTTAAATAATATGAATTATCAATCCTCATTAGAAAAATTCAGGAACATAAAAATGTTTTTTGGTTAACAGGAACCATTTAAAAAAAAGGTAAAACTTTTTTATTTTCTCTTATTATTTGAAGTAATTTGTATTTTAAATTCATCACAGTTATCTCTTCAAAAAAAGTTTTGGATTTTAAAAGTGGGTTTCAGTTTTACTATCAAAATTTAATCTGGGAATATTCATGTGAAGTTTTCCTGCAGCTTAAGATATGACCTGAACTTGAAAATTCCAATTAAAAGCCACAGGAAGTTTGCACCATTTCTTTGCTGGGGTCTTTGTTTAGATGTAAAATTGGAACATTGGCTCATTCTGGGCATCCATATTTTCTTAATTTCTTGCAGAATTCATTTTAGATGGCAGGACAGTTTGGTCTAATTGTCAGAATTAGTTTATACTTTCTTGCCTCCCTTACCACATAAAACGTGATTTTGTCCATGGGTTAGAGAAGGCACATGCTTTATTTTGTTTTGTATAAGGGAGTAACCACTTATCAAGGTCTGAAGACCATTCAAGGATAAAGGTTAATGAGTGTAAAGTGGTCAGTGAAACAACAGCTAAGTGATTTGTAGTGATGGAAATTTGGTAGAATTTGTATTATTTAAAACGGCTTAACAAGAACTTGTTTACATTGGATCTGAAGATGACCATGTTGTAATCAGTTGGAAATGAGTTTCACAGTACAGAGCTCCACAGGTGGGCAGTTCTTGGAAAAGAAATGAATTGTGTTCATGGAATTTACATTTAGTTTTACGCACAGATAGAGGAGGGAAATTGTTCACAGTGGTGGTAGCCAGACGAGTACTTGTGAATCTTTGTCAGGGAGGGACCATAGATTGAAGCTCAGTTGAGTACTTCCATGAAAATAATGATAGAACAAAGATTGACTAGCAACGTCTCTCCTATGACCAATTGTTTGAACTCCTTATTTTTTCTCAGTAACATGTTCATTCAGGTTTGGGTGACGTGTCTGTTGCTGCTCCTCTCCTGCTAGTCACTGGTTCCTTTGTTAGTCCACTAGGTTTATGTTTTTTGTTATTTGTGGTGAGTTGACAGGCTGTGAATATGAAGCCTGTGTCTAACACTGAGTGAGTCTAACGCAAAAACTATAACGGGCCTTTATTTTTAAACTATCCCACCCAACATGAAAGTGGATCGAATTTCACTATTCAATGATCAATATTAAACCAAACAATCAGAGATACTTGTATTTTTAGTAGTGGTAGTTTTCGCACTCATGCAGAATATGGACCTGGCTAATTTTTACATAGGATTTTTAAGTTAAATTCAATTTTTACATTATATTTTGTTTAATTAGACCATTAGGTGAAAGTACAAAAGAGTTCAAATGGCCCCTATACAAGTTAAGAATGTGTTTCTAAATAATGTTATTATTTCAATATGGTTCGTATTCTGCATAAATACTAGTTTCTTCCAGACAAAATCCAAACTAACTGGAAACATTTGTTTAAACGAAGGGGTCACCAAACTACAGCCCATGGGTTGAATCCGGCCCACAACATCAGTTCATTTGGCTTGCTAACGGTACTTGAATTTGCTTGATAAACATATGAAACACAAAACTTTGTGATAAAATTTCAATTTGAATATTATGTTTGGAATACTAGATTTTCATGCTTGCGGAGACCTGATTGCTTTGTTCTTAGAATTAGTCATTAAATTTATCCCACCTCTATCCTACCTTTGGTGAGCTGTAGCTTCACCAGTGACTCCTGAATCCTCTTCTTCTTGATTACGTCTTTAATTCAATGGTTTTTGATTTTCAGATTTTGCTTTTTTCACCTTTCATTATGGCTACTAAAAAAAGATTCACAAATCTCACTAACCTTTCTTGCTGCTTAATTTATAAGATTCGGATATGTGTCTGATGTATCTTTTTGCTGTCGTTGCCTTCTTTGATAACTTTTTATTAAATAAACATGTTGGTTGCTTTTGTTGTTATTCATTGCACATGCACCACCTTCGTTTTTCGTCTTTTTTCTCAGAGCTTCTGTTCTGGCTTGCAAGTATTGAATAGAATGGTTATGCGGCTCACATGGGTTATTCTTTTAGTTATCTGGCCCGTAGTAAAAAAGTTTGGTAACTGCTGATTTAGACATTAAAAAAATTAAAGCAATACTTACTTTTAACTTGTAAACCTTCTTTTCCAATTTTCATCCAAAGAATAAACGATTATGACATGCATTAATTAAAAGATTTTCACAGATGGATGTCAACATTTAAACTGGGGCAATCTCCAACAATGTGCTCACAAAACAAAGATGGCAGAAATGGATACAGTTGATGTAAATATGAAACAAAAATCACTAAGCATGAAACAAAATATGAAACTATATAGAAATATCTTATTTCCAAAAATTATTTTATATCTTGTGTTATAATTGTTTTTAAATGTTTAAAATATATTCATATGGAAATATTTTCTTTTCAAAAATTCATTTAGTTTTAACACTTCTTTCATTTATTCTTTATAAGAAACTTGTGATATAAATATTTAAAATAAGTTGTTTTTTAATTTTTTGTCATAATGCAAGAAGTGTTAATAAAAAACTTTCATACATTATTTATGACAAAATTATGTGATTAAACTTGTATAGACATTACAAAAATTATTCTAAGATATTTAAAAATTAAAATTTTATATTTTTAGTGTTTTATAATAACAGAAGTGTAAAAAAATGTTTAATAATTATTTTTTAAAAAATATAAAAAAATATGATTTTGTGATGACAGAATTGTTAAAACAAAAAATATTTAAAGAAATGTAAAAAATAAAAAAAGTTATTGCAAAAAGATTAGTTGCTTTGTGAGCCCCAAATATTCACAAGTTATATTGTATCTTATCACACAGAACAAGTGTAATTTTATATAACATAATAAATCACTTTGATTTTAGGTTAATTTAACAATAAATCCTTGACCTCCAGGCCGTTTTTACAAGAATAATGACTTGAGTTAATGATTATAGCTCATAACTAATCACCAGACATCCAGACTGTTTTTATTTCATATATTTGTCTTAAAGCTGTTCTAAATATTCTAAATAGTAGCTAAGTTTTTTATTTTTATTTTTATTTACATGGAGTCCACCACTTATCAAGGCCCAATGGCCACTCGGGGATAAGGTTTATTGTGTGTACAGTAATCAAAGGGATAGTGTAGCAATAGTATTGGAGAATTGGTAAAGTGTCATTACTTAGGGGGCGGTTCATCAGGAACTTTTTTGTGTTGGACTTGAAGACATCCAGGTTGAAGTCAGGAGGGAAACAGGCAAGCGGAACAGCGTTCCATAGGCGTGCAGTTCTAAGAAAGAAGCTTTGTTCATGGAATCTATGTTTTGATTTGGGCACAAATAAGGAGTGGGGAAAATTATTGACGGTGGTTTCAGCTAGTCGGGTGTTTTTTTGTAATCAGTTTGGAAAGCTGACTGTAACTCTTGAAAATACCTCTAGGTCTAAGATGTACAGGAGTAAAGAGAGGTCTCTGGAGAATTCCGACTTTGGCATTTATATATACAATCTACAAGAAAATCAAGTCATTCTTCTACATCCACATCGTCTATCATAACACATCTCTGTGAACTTTGTCAAAAGCTTTCTGCACATCTTCACCTGCTTCATAGCAATCATCTAATGTTGTCTGTTATAGGTTAAAGAACTTTCAGCTCTTGAACAGCAGAACTCTTAAAATATGTGCCTTGGTGATAGTTCTAGTAAAGACAGAGATTATCGCCTAATATTTTTGAAGGACGTCTATCAGTTCCTTATGAAACATTATGGCATCACTAAGGTCAACTTAGAGACATATGCAGGCAAAAATATAATTGAGCCGCCTATTAGTTTGATTTAATGGATTCTGTCAGTAGTAATACACTGCACATCGATAACTTCATTCAACTATTTATCTGCCAGTAAAGCAATAAATTCATTGATTGTGGCTAGACAAACAGTACTTTTGCTAAGAAGACAGTATTTTACAAAAAGTATAAAAATATTTTTTAATATAACAGATAAAATTGTAAAATAAAAAAGCTTCTTTATTCCATAGAGTCAAAAATTATTGAAAACATAAGCCGGGCATGTGGGGTACTCCTCCACGAGTAAAAAAATTACTATCATGATTCATATTTATGCAAAAAAATTTTTTTAAACCCAAAACATATTTATCAAATAAAAGTGTGAACAAATGAATAGATGAACAAGTTTGGGGCAATTTTATCACTATCATGCCTTCAGGATGAGGGGGGGGGGTCAACAAGAGTTATCTCAGAAAATCCATTCTGGCAAAAATTTACTCTCACCATGACTATTGTTTGTGCAAAATTTAAAAAAAAATACAAGTTGTGAATATTGAGAAAAGTGCAAAAAAAGCGAACAAGAGTGAAGTACTAGGGTCAATTTTTCCTTTGTCGGGAGACGAATAAAATAAAAGTGGATTCTTGCTTTATAAAACTGACCTCATCTAAAAAGAAAGGGAGATATTCAAACTTTTAGCAGTATAGTTATTTACACACTTTATTGTGTTACATTGTGCAGTAGCCATCTCATTAGAAACCAATCTATAGAGCCTTCATTATCTATATAGTTCTATGGTAGCTTTTAAAATATTTGCCATGTTGTTCAAATCCTCCATTTTACTATGGAAGGTATTAGTATATTTCTGGCAGCTTTTTTGTGGAATGTTTTTGGAGCTCCCATCACATTTATGAGTCGGTCTTGTCCAAAATGTTTGTAATGGAAATTGCTTTACTGACTCTGTTTGAATCTATTTTGCACTTGGTTCACAAAGTATATTCATCAAGTGTTCCTTCTTTCTAAAAGAAATACTGACTGGCTTTTCTCCTTTTGTTTCACTTCCCTTCAGTCATAGTTCTCAGAAATTAAGCCCTACCCTTCCTAGGGCTAACACTCGAACTCTATATGAGATGTGTCACGCATGTCACAACATAATGGCTTTCTCACTAAAAAAAGAGCCACATACTTCACAAGAATATGGTTTATCTCTTTTTTATTTTTCTTATCAGTTTGTTCAAGCTGGGGATCAGGCAGCCTACCGGATGCCAAACATTTACCTGCTAACTCAGATATCCCAACCAAGAGATCTTTTTAAGATTCTGACCATCCCTTTAAGTGCAATTGTTTGAATCCCTCTTTCACATTATTCACCGGGTATATTTGCCAGGTAGTTTCTTCAAATTCTTTTACATGAGTTCAGTTGCTCCTATAATTATCCCCTGTGTGCCCACATAGGTTTAAAGAGTGTAGTTTTTACTGTAAAAGAAAAGCCACATAGTTAACAAGAACATGCCTTATCTCCAGTATGTGCTCTTTGGTGCCTCAACAGATTTGACTTAAATGTAAACGCCGAATTGCATATTGCACAAGAATAACGGCTCTTTTCATTATGTGTTTGCAGGTGTCGCAACATACTCCGTTTCAATCTATAAGAATGGCCACATACTTTACAAGCATATCGTTTCTCTTCAGAATGCATTTGAATGTGGTTCAATAAATGTCCTCTCAATCTAAAAGAAGAACCACATATTTCACAACTATATGGTTTCTCTCCGGTGTGTGTTCGCATATGCTGTATCATACTGGATCTTCTTGCAAAAGAAGAGCCACATACTTCACAAGAATATGGTTTCTCTCCAGTGTGAATTCGCCTGTGATTCAATAGCGTAGTATTATCACTAAATGCTGAGCCACATATTTCACAAGAATATGGTTTCTCTCCAGTATGTGCTCGCATGTGCTTCAACAACTGTGATTCGTCAGCAAATGGAGAGCCACATACTTCACAAAAATATGGTTTCTCTCCAGTATGTGTTCGCATATGACTTAACATACTAGATTTCCATGAGAAAGAAGAGCCACATACTTGACAAGAATATGGTTTCTCTCCTGTATGCGTTCGTGTGTGCCTTAACATACTAGATTTCCTTGCAAAAGAAGAGCCACATACTTCACAAACATATGGTTTCTCTCCACTGTGTATTTTCATGTGCTGTAACA
The DNA here is from genome assembly GCF_053919585.1 of Euprymna scolopes. Taxonomy (NCBI): domain Eukaryota; kingdom Metazoa; phylum Mollusca; class Cephalopoda; order Sepiida; family Sepiolidae; genus Euprymna; species Euprymna scolopes. The sequence goes on from NC_136502.1 coordinate 102,498,652, forward strand.
AAGTTGATTTCTGTGTAAAAAAAGAGCCACATACTTCACAAGAATATGGCTTTTCTCCAGTATGTTTTCGCATATGCCTCACTAAATGTGAATTGCATGTAAAAGATGAACCACATACTTCACAAGAACAAAGTTTATCTTCTGTATGTGTTTGCATATGCGTCAACATAGAGGATTCCATTGTTAAGGAAAAGCTACATATAGCACAAAAGGTATGGCTTCTTTAAAACAAAAGTACATTAACTTACAAGAATATGATTTCTCTTGATCTGACTTCAAGTTTACTTGTTTCTGAATTTTATTATATATATTAAGATGAAAAAATACTTTTGGGCCATGATCTATGGATATGAAATTGTAGGAATAATCTATTGAACTGAAAAAAATTTTTTGTTTCAGTGAAATATTATTCATACATCCAAACCTATCATATAATTTTTATGCTTATAATATATTATATATATCATATATATTATTCATGTGACTGAACAATAAAATTTAAATCTTAGATGCAGTTAATAAAAATAATTATAAATGTTGCAATAGATGACTCTATAAATTCTCGAATTAGGCTAAAATGTCATCATTAGCCGGATGTTTATTTTATTCTTCTTAAGTATTTTGAGTTTCTTAAATGTTATATTTAAAAAAAAATTACCCATGGGTACTTTAGTATCATGCACCCTTGTTCCAGCAAGTCTTTTACTAAAAACTGAGTGAAAAAAAATACATATTCACATGAAAAGGAAATTTTTTAATAGATTTTCACCAAGTTTGATTTGATAAAAAAATCACACAATTCATAAAACCAAAATGATTTGTTTCAGACGTTTTAACTAAAAGCAATTTAAATAAATATTTCCAAATATTTTTTAAGACATTTTGATATTTCAAGTTACCAAAGGAATGAAGATCCATTTAAATCCAATAATCGATGTGTTTGTGTTGATTGCTGGAGATCCTGCAAATATAAAAAAAATTACGTACAGTAAAAGAAATGTTTTCATATTCTTTGTGTAAATAAAATTATTTTGAACATATTGAGCTTGTGTAAATGCACTTATTTTTGAAAGCATTAACTTAGATACATTTGTTCTTTGTAGGTTATGGAGAAAATTGAAGTTATTACATTCTTATTAAAAAAATTACATAAATTTATTATTTATGAAATTCATAAATTAATAAACTTCTTTTTCTTAGATAATATAATTGAAAAACAAAAATTATTGAAATCTTAAATGTAATCATTTTTCTGTTTTAAAAAAGTATAAAGTAATTTTTTCTAAAAACACAAATAATTTTTTGTTGATCTTTGAAAATAAAACAATTATAATAAGCACATTTCTTTGCAACATTGATTTCCAAATAAATATGATGTGTTTATCTCTTTTTTTTTCTTCCTTTGAAGATTGTAATGCCGGGTATGGGGCAGCCAAACCAGCTGCCAACATTGCCCCGCTTTTTTATTGAAACCAACCGAGAGCTCTTTTTAGTATCCTTGCTGTTCCCTTAAGTGCAATTGTCTGAATCTCTTTTGCACTTGGTTCACCAGGAATATTAGTTAGGTAGGACTTCAGGTTCTTCTTCATAAGTCCTGTGGCACCTCTGATAACTGGTATGATCGATATCCCCTTTAAGTTCAAGTTTCTTTTCATATCATACATGAGACCTTGGTATTTGGTCTGTTTCTCTCTTTCAGCTCTGTTAAGACCGCCATCATTAGGAACACTCACTTCCATCAAGGTTGCAACTCTCTCTGACTTATTCCATATAACTATGTCAGGTTTCACAGCAGCATTTTCAAGGTAGGTGGCTGTGTATGCGTCTTCATATGCTGAAACAGTATAGATTTCAGTGTCATAAGAATGACAAACATTGTAGGTGATAAGGTCAAAGGAACATTGGGGAGGTCACATGGAACTGAAAATATCTCTGACTGGTGTCTGATCACCAAAGATATGTTTTGTTTGTTTGAAATCAAATATATCATTGAACAAGGATCATGTTGGGATCAACCTGTTTGAGTGATGTTAAATATTATTTGCAGATGAGCCTCTTTGAATGCAGATGTAGTCAACTTATGGCAGTTAAACGGTAACCACTAACAAAGACCAGACTCAGTCAGGATGAAAGGATTCCAGAAGATAAAGAGAGGCAGTGGAGAAGAAGGCAGTTGGTCTTTCTGAGGGCTGCAGTTTATCTGGGAAAGCTGGGTCCTTTGAGATTAGTTACCAGCTAAAGGACTATGTTAACTGGACATGTTTTTCGATTTCGTCTGGAAAAAATCTCGACTTATGAAAATAAGTACTACTTGTAATCTCCAAAAAGCAAAAACAAATCATTTGTTTATGAACTGGAATGTTGAATTTTGTTTAGAGGGAGAATTTCTTTTAGCAATGCTGATTGGATCAGGCAACAACATTGGACTAGCATAATGGTTGGGATAATCACTACCCATGTAGTGAACACCCAATCATACGTCTATATGGGTAATTTCTTTTCTATTTCTCTCTTTTATTCTTTGAACTCAATGAGTTGAACAAAAATATCTCACTAGATAAATTTGGCTAGATACCTGTATCTAACTAGCTAACATTAGTGAGAGAACAATAATTTATAAGGGAAAAATCCCGTATGACACAATAAATGATTGCAAGCCAGTTGAGTAATGAAGTAAAAAACAGAATCCCTTGTATAATGGGAGCCTCAGGAATTTCACGGATGGCTTCAGAAGAAAAGAATAATAAGCACCCCTAGACAGAACTCCAAAAATCGATAATTCGATGATTTGCTAATAAGAGACAAATGATCAATACTGACTAGAATCTCACAAGGTTTGTAACCATGGGGAGCTGGGAGAGAGAATTGAACGATTGACATTATTGGCCTTTCTGAATAAAGATATCCAAATAAGTTGTCCACAGAGAGTTATTAAGGAGTCAATAACATACTTTGGTTGAAACTTGCAACTTTAGTGAGAAGCTAATGAGTGAATTGGGAGCATCAGAAAAGATGTAGCCTTATAATGAGAAAGGATAAAGGAGTGGCAGCAGCAAACCCAACTTAAGTTAGAGCAGAAAAATTGGAGTTGGAGAATGGAGTTGGAAGTGAGAACTGGGAGAGGAAGAAGGTGTCTCAAGGAGAAATAAGAGTTAGAGCCAATATGCTGAATGTCTCAAAGCAAAGGGCACCAAGCAATGAACTGCTTGAATAATCAAAAAGTATTGCTGATTTACAGCTGTAATGCCCAATTTAGATATTAGGATAGGCTGTATGTGGCAATAAGGAGCAAATTACATGGGATAGGGATGACAACCGTGAGCAAAACTCCCAGCCCTCAAGACAAAGGCCTCAGGAAAATTCCTATGGGCCATCCAATGCAAAATAAAAAGCTTGGTGGCCCCATTGAAAACTCAACAAGTCAATTGTTAGACATATGGCCAGAAGGATTATTTTCCATGAACTGCAGTTCATTGAAGTATTAATACAGAAATATGACAGGCCATGTGAGAAGATTCTGTGCTATGAAAGGGCAAGGTGGTTGCAATGGAAAGGACCATCGCAAAAGACATAACTTTAGCTGTACCCTACAAATAGGATGTCTGACAAAGGTCAAAGTAGAAAGAGATGAGACAAGTTTCAGGGAAGTTCCAGGGTTATTACTCTACAGACTGATATGAAGGACGGCAGTATCCTGTGCATGAAAAATGCCAAGACAGAAGGCATAGAGAGGTAAAGGAGGTGGACATAATAAAAAAAGCCATGGCCAAGGGAAATAAATTGACCCTGAAGTTAATAGCCAACATGATATGCAAGACAAGTGAGAGCACTTGAAATATGCCAAACCACTGAGTGGTTAGACAAATTCACCAGGAGAATTTGAGTGAGGAAAAAGTTGGGCATAAATATGGTAGAATGAAGGACAAAGTATTCTCAACAAAAGGTGGTTACTGATAGCTAACCAGAATGTAATAGCCAACATTGATAAAGAGTTGGGATTAACCATGAAGGTGTAATTGAAGACTGGTGATCACCATCACACTATTAAGTTAAGATCTTATGGGACACAGATTCAGAAATGGAAATTATTTAAAGAGGTGGTAGATGAAATAATGAAAGCAGGAGTAATCAAGAGATATGCTTTTGGATCATGATTTTGTTAAAACACAAGATTAAGCAATGAAATTTGCAATATAAGAGTATTTTTGTGCAAGGAAATATGCTACTGAAAATTGCCAGGAATTAATAGTTTCCAAATAATCTGCAGTAAATGCACATAAATATGCTGCAATTCCTTAAAAATGCCATGTATTCATTAAAAGAAAAGATGTTAGAGAACTCAAAGCTGAATTGTAATGCATTTTACAAAAATCTGAAATCGAAATCTGACTGTTTAAAAATTAATATATTGCAATATATCTTTGGTATTATCATAAATTAATACCTTTTGTTACCCCCTTCCTATCTGACCACCTCTCCAAAATATGTGATTCTACCTTTATTGACAATTATGTGTGAACACCTTGAAAAACTTTAATCAAAGATATACAAAAATTATTTTAGAATTTAATGTAAAATGATTCCCGATTTTGAGCCATTTCAGCATTTTAAGGCAGCTGACTGATTTTTTTTCTATGGTAGATAAATCCTGGGTGCTTTTTTTTTTTTATTTTTCTAAAAGATGTGTAGTTTTAAGAGGGTCTTTGTGCAATTATGAGAAAGTGGGGGAGGTTGCCACTCTGACGTTGGGTTACTGATAGGGCTAAAGGAAATTACATGTGGACATCCTGAAGACTTGATAGAAACAAAACAAAAACAAATTTAGAATTTAGAGTGGGGGTTGGTTTCACATGAATATAAAATAATTCACCATTTTGAGACCATTCTAGCATTTTAGGACAGTTGACCAATATAATTTTTATGGGAGATAAATCATGTGCACTTTCCTTTAAGGAAAGATCTTTTTTATGTTTATATGTAGCTTACCAAGAAATTTTGGGAAGCTTTGCCACTTGGACTTAGCATTATTGTTAGGGCTAAAGAAGTACGATTAAGGGAGTTTTTTGTTCTTTTTAAAGAGGGCATTTGACACCCATTGCGAAACTTTACAAGAATTATGACAACCAGACAAAAATAAATGTTATTTAAAACAAGTGACATCACTCTAACAGAAAATGCAATGTTTGGAAAAGTATCAAGTATTTTTTGTCCCACCTATTTAAATATTAAAAACAAAGAAACAACTTTTTGTTAAAGCTGACAAATTGTTCACAAATTTTGAATAAATTGGATTTTTATTTTTAATTACATTTCGTGTCTTTTTCTCCCGTTTTTATTTCTTAACTAAGCACTTCCTACAAATATTTAAATATCGATTTTTCTTTTCTTTTTTTTTTCTTCTTTTGATAATCGGGTACATTAGTTTCCATTCAATAATAATCCACTGAAAACGTTGTTAGAAAGACGAAAATTAAAAAAATATATAGAAAGGAGTTGTACTGCTCGTACACGTGAACCCAAAAGATCATTCAGTTACATTTTCGTTTTTTTTCAAAGCAAAAACACAATATTAAAAAAAAAAACAAACACACACACACATATTTAAAAAATTAAGTGGTCAAATTTTTTAAATATTTATATGGTTGATTACAAAATATCTCTAACTAAACATGTAAGAAATTTTTTTTATAATCAGACTTTAAATTTAAAAGAAAATTTGATCTGGAATAAAAATCAACAACAAAAAAAAAAGTCTGTTTACAGTGGCTGTGCTATCGCTACTGCTGCTGGTGATGATGTTATTACTAATACTACAGTCTACACTCAAAATTAAAACATTATTTTTTCCGGATATCATATTTTTATATTGCTATTGACCACAAGAGAAAACCACATGCAATTATTCTTTTAACAGATTAAAACAAAAAGATTGTTTTCTTTAATAGTGGGTGATCGAAGAAATTTTTATTTTTTTATTTTCCATACATGTCATGTTGAAATCTTTTTTTTTAACACAACAGAATAATGAGTGCTCAAGTGTATTTCGGACACCCAAAACTATTAAAAGTGACATCTCTTCTGGCTAGTTTTCAAATCTCATGAAAAAATTCTTAGTACAAACGCATTACGAGCATTTAGAAATCAAAATCTCACAGAAAACGCCATTTTATGATGTTAACATTTTTATCGCATTATTTGCTTACTCTTAAAATATATAATGTACGTTATTATTTATAAAGGGTGGCTCGGTGGGAAGGGAAAGACACTCATGGGTGTGAACGGCCCGGCCTGGTGTTTGTTAATGAAGAAAATAGGATTCTATTCCTAATAGCTTAAATAGACATTCCAGTCTCGTTTATCTCGCTGAACGAGAGATTGAGACTATAGAAAGAGTCACCTTTGTAGGCTTGTTGTTGTTGTAGTTTGTTCTTGTCGTTGTTAGAGATCTATCAGACCGGTACGACAACTGTTAACAGCGCGTTATATTTACAAGAATACGTTTGCTTGTAAGCAACGAGGTAATTTTTGTTGCAAGCTAAACGTCTTTTCTTCCCCCCCCCCCACTCGTCGGTAGGAAATATCGACAATATATATATATATATATATATATATATATATATATATTAATTATTTGATCTTTTCAGATTTAAAAAATGTTGAAATTTTTATTGACTTACATTTATTTTGTTTAGTTTTTGTAATATAAAATACGGGAGGGGGGTACCTAAAAAAAAAAATTCCTCTAATATATTTAACGAAACCTACTTTTGATATGTATGTTTATTTCATAAGGAATAAATATAGAAATTTTCAGGAAAATATGACTACTATTTGATTTTTGCTAGATTTTTAAAACATGGGTATGTTTACGGCTTCAAAAGCGTCACTACATAGGAACGTTGTTTTAAATCATCGATAATGTAAACACGATTTTTGTCTCGCGTTTTCATTATTTTTGTATGCTGTAATTTTTTAAAGAAATATTAGCAGTTAATTTGAAGCTTCTTCTTTTAAATGATAAAAGAGTTAGGATGATAATATTAAATTAAATTACAGTTACATCATGTTACATATGGGAGGGGGGGTAAAACTGTGGCACGCGTATGTAATTTTAAAAGCTGTCCCTTTTAGTCATGCAAGGGTTAGAGGCTATCTTTACAACGTAAACTGCATATCTGCTAACTTATGTTGCGTTTAGCAACATTTATTTATTATATATTTGTTTTCGATAATTTTTTTGTTTGTTTTCTACACTGCAAAATGCCCGTTTTCTTCCTGACAATATCTAAACCAATTGAAAACACAACTGTTCAAATATCCCTGTAGTAAACCTCTCCCCGAAAAAAAAAGAAAAAGGCGATTGAATTAAAGTAATACTTACTTTTTTGCTTGAAAACCTGCCTCCGAATGACTTATCTAATTTCAAAGAAAAAACGATTGTAAGATGTGGAGATTAAAAGTTGGAGGCGAGGTAAGGGTGGAAGTCAACATTCAAGATGGCGACTGGAAAAGCAGATTCGCAGAAAACGAAAGAGGAGGAAATAAAACTGGGCTTTTTTTTTTTTTTTTTTTTGTGTGTGTTGAATATTACTAGTAAAATTATTATTTTCTTTTTAACCGCAATATCTAAATGGATAAAAAATTAAACGTCTTTGAATTAATAATGTTGGAAAAAAAACCTTTTCGATCGAGTACGTTGGAGTAAGCAAGGGATGTCGAAATGTCATGTGTCGATGATGAATGATCTTTTAAAAAAAAGTTTTAGAAAACTTTTTAAATTGCATTAAAAAAAAAAAAAAAAAAACGGTGAGTCCGAAGAAGCTTCGTCCCCCCCCCCCGACTCTATATTTTTTTTATTTTCGATTTTTTAAGCGGAATATTATCGAATGGATATCAGACTAAGAAAATGTCAATTTAAATATTTATGGGGTGTGCAGTGTGCACTGCTGTGTGCTTGCTGTGCTCTGCTCTTTCTCTAATGCAACGTTTAAATAAATTGTTCTCCCATTTTTTAACCACTCGAAATTTTTAGGCCAAATTTTATGAATTTAGCCATTTTTAAGCAGTTTAGCCTTTTTGAATTTCGCCTTTTTTTTTTTTTTTTTTTTTTATTTCGCTTTCTCCGATTATTTTATGTACATATTTATGGTTATTTTCGAGTTTCGTCATCCGACATTTACAAAATATATAAATACGATTTTTTTTTTCCAATTTTTTCTTTTTTTAAATACGCATTCTTCAAGTTGTGTCACCCGACATTTACAATCCAAGGGCAATGAAATGTGCGCTAGAGTACCAACTTTACCTTTTAAAAGTTGACTTTTAGGGATATTTGGGTCTGTATTCCGGATTATTTTCACTGGACGATGTACGCGAATTCAATTTTTGCGTAATCGGGTCTGTATTCCTATTGTTTTCACTGATTGCCATGTTATTTATTTATTTATTTATTTATTTATTTATTATTATTATTATTATTATTATTATTATTTATTTATTTATTTATTTATTTATTTTTTTAGAGCTATCAATAGTGTGCCGAGATCTGGCAGATGCGGGATGAAGGGTGCCCCTGCCCCACTGCCCCATATGCTATAGGTTGGTGGTGTTCAATGGATTGAGTAACATTTTTATTTCTTTTACTTTGTTGCAATCAGGGTGCATACCATTTGATTGTACGTTAGGCACCGCCAAAAATGGCCGCAAAATCAAGTTGTTGTTGTTTTTTAAAACGAAATTACATTTATTAAAATCCATTATTTCTGAGTAACTTTTTTTTTCCGGAAAGATAAAACCCTGAATTTTATCATATAGAAAACAGAATAATGTAAAACTTTTTCTACTATTTTTAATTAAATTTTAAATGTTAAATTTTCCCCAAAAGTTAACAATTGACATTTTTTGTCTTGCACAAAAAACGTACATAAATATTTAAAAAAAAAAAAAAAAAGGTTTTTGAAATAATTAATTTATTTATTTATTGTCTAACTAAGATTTAGGATGATTTTCTAAGAGAATATGCAAAAATATTATAATATAAGTACCTGGATTTCAAATAATTCCACTTATTCATATATGTAAATAGTTATTTCGCGTCGACCTAGAGTCTAGATTGACACTGTTTACATTTGCGTTTGATAAGAAGCAAACTATGGAAGACCAAACAGGCCAAAAAAACTTATTTTTCAGTGACGAAAATTTCAATGTATTATTAAGCTGAGGCTAGCCAGTACCAGATGGGTGACCATTTGTATGAGTTTGGTTTTTAATGTGTATGTGTGTGGGGGCCAGGCTCCCCAAAATTGGGGGGGGGGCAATTTAAAGCAGAATAAAAAAAAATTATTTCAGCGCGTTTGGTCCACCGTAGTCGAAAGGCGGCAAACGTTTTCAAATGGGATCGAAAAAAATGGTGTTATTTTTAACACAAAGGGCACAATATTTATCGATTTTTTTTGTATCGATTCTTCAAAGCATGCCCTGTTTACTAATGGTCATGCATTATTCGGCTCGCTAAAAAAAAATTGTTAATTTATTTATCAAAAATTTTAAAATGGCTTTTTTCGTATAAATATTAAAAAAAAATTTTTTTTTGTTTTGCTTAACTTAAATTAATTATTTTACTTAACATATTCACCGAATTTCACACTTCAAAACTCAAAAACGGGATAATTAAACACAATCGAAGTTCTGATATTCAGACGTCAAAATAAGGTATGCAAACAATTTTTTTTTTTTTTTTTTAATCTATAATTCTGTCCCTTACAACAACACAATATGTTTTGTTCAGTTTCAGATGATTATTTTAAGCATATTTGTTCCCACTTCAAAACAAGGGGGGTTTTGTAAGCAAAAAAATATATATATATAAATATCGTTTACGAAAAATAAGTACACCGTTATAAAGTTCATTCTTCTCTTAATAATCGCTGAAAATTTCGTATTGATCGGATAGTTACCTGATTTTTGGTAGATTTTTAAAAAGACGGTCCGTCAAAAAGTACTGACCTGCTCCCCCAGTTTTGGCGGTGCCTATTGTACGTATTTACAATGTCTCCCCACGGGACAGAGTTAGACACCAGGGTCGTTTTTTTAACGTGGAGAAAAGGTACAAAAATAAAAATTGTCTCAGTCGTGAAGGATTTCTCCTCCACCGAAACAGAACAAGAAATGGAAGGGCAGCATCTGAAGAACAGATACTACACTTTGATCTTACCATTTGATTGTAGATTGCACCAAAATATTGCATCTGCTGTTTCTTGATTGCACACTGTTCACACTTGAAACATCCTCATTAGATTGTGCAGGTGCTTGTTATGCTTGTTTTTTTATTTATTTGTTGTCTATTTTATATAAGTAGATTGTAGTTTGCTTGAAGCATTGTTGAAGAAAATTATAAGGTAAAATTAAAAGCCAAGAACAATGCGAGATTTCTTTTTATATAGAGTAAAATTAAATGAAAACAAGAAATAAATTTCTTTTTTTTGTTGTTTGGTTTTTCTTTTTCACATAAATTTTAACTCTAAACAACAGTAAATTTTTTTTTTTCTGTTGTATTCAATGGTGTTATAAATCTCAATATATTTCAGACCTATTAGTCCTTTTTCAAGAGAAGACAGCGGAAGAGTGTTCAAAATTGGAAAAGCAGCCGCAGAGTTTGCCACGTGATACCGCGAAATATAGAACAAAAAATGACGTTAGGAGAACGTTAAAATAAATCAGTTGGTGTTTGAAATACTTGTTGCGTTTGAGAATCAAGGGAGATGACTATTCAAGCAAGGGTTTTTTTTTGTTTGTTTTTTTTATTATTATTTTAATTATTGTTTTTCTTATGTTTTAAACTTATATTATAAAAGCGGAGCTCAATTCCAGTCTATTGTTTAGTGTGGGAGTATTTTTTGAAATAATTAAAGATTCGAGGATACGAAGTTGACCTACGTTTCTTGTAGAATTCAGTGCATATGGCACCATTTTTTTTTATTTGTATTTTAAAATCAAGTAGAGAACATTTCAAATCTGCACTACCTCTCAAGGACAAACTAAACTATGCACATGCCGAAATCTCACGCATACAAGACAAATGCACTAACATCTCCGACAAACATACACACACTAACAATTTCCTACAGACCCACTCACTAAACGGCTACCCTAATACGATCCTATCCTCACTTAAAAAGAAAAAACGCAACACCCGACCCTTCTCTAACAATTGTTTTCTAAAACTACCCTTTCTCAGTGACAAAATCTCATCTTCAATCCGAAAAGCCATCTGCAGCGAGGGACTCAACATTCAACTCATCCACACTGGATCTACTTTAAGACAACAGCTCAACCGAAAACATCCATCGCATACACCTTCCCCTTGTTCACTCTCTAATTGCCCAATATCACACACAGGTTTATGCTTTAAGAACCACGTTGTTTACGACCTACAATGCGCTAAATGCAGTGCATCTTACATCAGAAGCACTACCAGATTGCTTCACCACTGCATTAAAGAGCACTTAAACACTACTGCTTCGTCGTTCTATAAACATATTCGCACTTGCATTAATTCAGAACCAGATTTTCACATCAACATTCTTGCTTCTTCAAGAAACGTAGGTCAACTTCGTATCCTCGAATCTTTAATTATTTCAAAAAATACTCCCACACTAAACAATAGACTGGAATTGAGCTCCGCTTTTATAATATAAGTTTAAAACATAAGAAAAACAATAATTAAAATAATAATAAAAAAAACAAACAAAGAAAAACCCTTGCTTGAATAGTCATCTCCCTTGATTCTCAAACGCAACAAGTATTTCAAACACCAACTGATTTATTTTAACGTTCTCCTAACGTCATTTTTTGTTCTATATTTCGCGGTATCACGTGGCAAACTCTGCGGCTGCTTTTCCAATTTTGAACACTCTTCCACTGTCTTCTCTTGAAAAGGGACTAATAGGTCTGAAATATATTGAGATTTATAACACCATTGAATACAACAGAAAAAAAAAAATTACTGTTGTTTAGAGTTAAAATTTGTGTGAAAAAGAAAAACCAAACAACAAAAAAAAGAAATTTATTTCTTTTGTTTTCATTTAATTTTACTCTATATATAAAAAAAAAATCTCGCATTGTTCTTGGCTTTTAATATTTTTTTTTTTTTTTTCAATGGACGATGACATCACCAATCAGCCTCAGAGTACCAGGGCACTTCTCCGGGGTCATGTCCATTTTCTAGGTAAACACATCTGGAGACATCAACCGATCAAAATGTGAGTCTGCACAAGGTTTGTTGGATCAGTTGCTGGTTTTGGCATCCAACTTTTAGAAATATTCAACACCAGAGAGCTTATGTGCAAATTATTCCAATGTAGGGATCTTGTAATAGCATCTCATAATGACCCTTTTTTAAATCTTTAAGATCTAAACGGGTGGAGTTTTCTGTTGCCTTTATGCACGTAAACCAAACTGCTGACCCATTCTGTAGGATTGGTTACTTGGCATATGCCTTCTTTCAGCACATTTTTCTATTCAGTCTCAATTTCATTTCTTATATGGCATGAAACGTTTTCTAGGTGCATGTATAACAGGGTAGAAGTCTGGTTTCAGGACAATACAATTTTCACCCACAAAATTACATTTACTCTCAAAACGGTCTGGGTACATATTTAACAGACCTGCACTGATATTATTGGAACTGTGGTCTCCTGAATTGCACAATGTATGATTATCAGTTTAAGGTCTCTAATCAAGGATAGTTCTATGATAGTAGGTTCTTCTGTTGTTACTACAAAAAACTTCAGTTTCTTCTGTTCCGATTTGTGTGAACATCATGTTGCATAATATTAGAATTATTATATGCTATTAAAACAGTTGGTTCGTCCTTTGTTGCACCAGAAAGTGGCTGTCCTGTTGGACTTTTCAAGAGTGGAAAAATCTTATAGAAGTACATAACGGAAGTGAATTGTCTTCTGCTGTGTTCAACTTCAGCTTTCAGAGAGTAGGTACTTGGGAAATTAGAGAGTTTGATTAGAAGCTTTGTGAAGCTCTCTGTCCAACAGTCACTTTGTTTCTGGATAGTGTCAAAAGACATTTGTTCAAAGTTTTAAAAATATCCCTTCATTGTCCCTCTGGCAGGCATTTACAGAGTACAGAAGGTTGCTGTGCCTTTGGTGCTTATGCTGGTTCCTTTGTACTCCTGGACATCCTGGTTTATTACTGACTTCTTTCTATTTTATGAGTGTTTGCAGCTGTCTTGCTGATTTCTCATTTTTGTTGTTGCAGACTTTGGCCCAATGATTTTTGTTTCCGCAAACCGAACATACAGTATCCCATGCTAAACATTCTCCATTCTGATGTGATTTTTTGTATCTATTTCTTATCATCTCCCTTAATTCACCAAGTCTGTTCTGGTCTATGGAAGGTTCATGTGTCCTGCCACAGATCATAACTTCATGCAGTGTCAAATTTTCAACCCTCACTAGAAGCTATTTTTGAAGTTCTGGATGCTTCGTTTCAGATGTGACCTGCTATATAAATCATTCCTCCATTTCTGGAATTTCATTTCCTGTAATTTACATCTGGTAAGAAATCCTCGAAATTCTCTGATTTCCATTGTTTCTATTGACGCAGATAAAATCGAGCAATGTGGAAGTCCACTTGCGGTTGCAATCTTACTTCAAATTTTCACCAAATAACTTCTGAATTATTTCTGTTGGCTTCATTTTTGAATAGCCACATGTATCTTTTAAGGCCTTCTCCCTATAATAACAGAACGTGGTCAATCTGTTTATCTATTTTGAACCGCAAAATAAAGGTTACAACAATGCTTAAAAAGATTTAATGCTTTTGTTATGTCTGCGGATATTCTATACATAATCGGCTCATTTGTAATATTTAATTGCCAGAGGATAATCATAAAATTAAAAGATTTTCTATCTTTATTTTTTACAAAATACGAAATGAAACTTACTTGCACATTTGGTTTCTGTAAAACAATTCTTTCATTAATTTTATATATTAGGTTGATGAGAAAGTTCTTAGGAATTTATCATTTTGATTTTAAATAAGTTTTCATTATAATACCTTTGATTCATATATCATTTTAAAGAGCGTTTTTTCGTTCTATCTAATCGTTTAAATTACAGTCGGTTTAAAACAATTCTCTCTTCTTTTCAGTACGTTGAATACAAGATAAAAAAAAAAGAAGCAAATTCACACAATTTTCTTATTTCTATTCAAGCTAGGTTGAAAAGTTGCTGAAACACCTCGCGATATCAACAAAGCATTTTGCCCAGGAACCATACTGAATGCACAGCAGAATGGTGGTTTAAGAAATTTCATGGCGGCGGTGAGAGTCTTGAAGGTGATAAGTACAGTGGTCAGCCATCAGATGCTGACAACGATCAATTAAGAAGTCAAAGACAATCCACGCACAATTGTTCAAGAACTTGCTTCTAAATTAGACATAAACTATACAACGATTTCCAGCCACTTGAAAGAGATTGGAAAGACAAAGAAACTTGATAAATGCGTGCCTCATGAATTGAATGACAAACAAAAGAAACGCCAGTATGATGTGTCATCTTCCCTTCTTTTAAGCAATAAGAACGACCTGTTTGTCGACTGGGTTTTGACTTGCAATGAAAAGTGAGTTCTTAACAACAATCAGCAATGCTCAGCACAGTGGATAAATGCCGATGAAACTCCACGACACTTCTAGAAACCAGATTCGCACCAAAAGAAGGTCATGCTGACTGTTTGGTGGTTTGCGACCAGTCTCATCCATTATAGGTTTTTGAATGCAGGTAAAATTATTACGGCAGCAAAATACTGTCAACAAATGGATGAAATGCATCAGAAACTTTGACAACATTTGTCCATTTTTCAATCAAATCGATTGATTGATTGCCATAGTTAGGGACACACTGCAGTACACCGGAAGAAAACTTTACATGTCTTCCCACAGTGACTTAGTCTACAATACATTGTGATCTACATTGCACTGTAGACGACTTACTGTTGATTTTATAAAGTTATTTTTATATATAATGGCTTGAATTAAAGGTTAAAAATGCAAAACTCAAGTATTATGCTTCAATTATGCTCTAAACAGAAACATTGATTTTAAATGCGCCCCTGTCATATCAAAGAACCTACTGTTAATTTTATATGTCGAGCCTTTAATCTTGTGTGGTAATAAAACTTCTCACATGCACTTGTGATGTTAGGTTGTGTAAGGTGTTAACTTTGGTCAAATATTTTATTTTTTTTTTTTTACTTGGCGCAACTACATTTTTCTATTTCAAAAATAGCTCTACACTTAATAACATATTCCTATTTACTTGCCTCCCCACGAGGGCAGAGTTGGACACAAGGTCGGTTTTTAATGTGGAGAAAATCCAGTTCCCCCTAAAAGGAGCACTCTGGATAGGAACAAAAATAAAAATTGTCTCAGTCATGAAGCATTTCTCCTCCACTGACTGAGGACAGCAAAGATGAAATGTAGAGTCAGAACAAATACTACACTGTGATCTTGGCTCAAAGAACATATTAAAAACATGCTACATACATCTCCCTGTACCAGCCAGGATTAATTCTTCTTCTTGTAACAGAACCGCTGACGCTGGGTTAGCAGCAGCAGCCATATGCAAATGACTAAGCCGGATGCACTGCATGATAGCAGAGATAAAAAGAACAGCTGTATTCAGAGAAACAGGTATTCCAGACATGTTTAGGACAAAAAGGATTTGAGACAGGTTCGAGGCACAAGAGAGGAGAAATGGATGTGTTACACATGTGACCTGCCAGTGACAGTGAAAGATGTGACCTAAACATGGTTGGACAAAGACTGAGTACCACGTATTTGAGACAAAAGAGTCTTGTAAAGCACATTGGAGTACAGAAAGACTTTCAAACAAGAGACAAGACGTTATTTTGCAAAGTACCTGTAAATAAATGTCTGCTGTTTCAATTGAAAAAAGTGAGTTGAATTCTTTCCTTGTGACTGTCTGCATACAACATGTGGGTCCCAAGTGTTGACATATAACGACTATATTACATTCTGAGGTCATCAGCTTGTCTTCATATCATTTTCATATTATTTCTCTCCATGCAACACATATCCTCAACCCTCGTTGTGCAAGTTTAACTTCCACACATTATCTCAATGCACACAGATGTCTGATAGATTTTGAAACGATTACATATATAATGGATTTTGATATGTCCATAATTCTATCGAAACTAAAAAACAATAGAAAAATGAAACTGTGGCCACTGACAAACGCTAAAAAGCAGATAACTCTAATTGCTACATTCTTTCTCTGCTTGAATTTTCTTGGAATTCATTTTCCTCTTCACTCGAAAAAGCCAGTAAGTCTTCACACGAGCTTGTCAACTGAAATTATTTTCGACTAATGAAATTAGTTTCCAATCCTAAAAAGTTACATGTCAAAATAATAAGCCAATACAAACTTGGAAACTCCTTTAAAAACGATGAAAAAAAAGTTCTAAACCAGAATTCTCAAGCTTAAACAAGACCCTAAGAACGAACACTCAACAATCCTTTCTGTGCTTTTGGTAGTAGAAGTCTAGATGGAAAGAAATCTTCAATGATTCACATACAAGCCTTCTTCAACTCGTGCACAGATTCCTACAAACTAGTGACAGTCAGGCGAACAGAAACAGATTGTTATTCAGTTATACACGCAGTAACAAAACCAAGGTAAACCAATGCACATACATACTCAGAGCCACGCTGCCAAATGCTCGCATACATATATTATTTCCACACATATATTCAAACTATGAACATTTTGACTTGTAACTACTGACTCAACTTTTTTTAACCAAACACGAATTTCAACACATGACCACTGCCTGTTTGGAATAATTTTAATATTCTTATAAAATTGTAGATATAAAAATGTTTTGTCATAAAATTTTGTTTTTCTGAATTTTTCATTCACAAAATTCTCTTTATTTTTTTTAGCTAGCACTTGCTAACTGGTGACCCTTCTACCTCTCTTAATTTTGCATTTAATTTCATTTTTATATGCATGTATGCTTGTATACATTTTGTCCCTTTGCTAAAACATAACTTATATACTCAATTTATATCAAATGTTAGCGTGGTTCGTGGCAATATCTCAAGACGCTAATAAGGCTAAGGTTAGGCCATAAAACAATTCTCCAAAATTGTCCTTTGATGTTATAAATGCCAAATGTATAAAGGAAAAAGGTGTGGAAGGTCTGAAGAGAAGCATCCTGATTACTCTAAAAATGCCAACAAAATACACCAGAAATATTTTTTTTTCTGAGAGTAAGAAAGAAAAGTATTGAATCGAATCTAAAAGTATTGAAAGAAAAACTATACTCTCATGTGGTGTCTCCAAATCTTCAACTTCAAATGCGTATATGACTTGCCAGACCAGATTTATTCCCCTTAGAAAGAAACTGATTTCTAAACCAGAATGATCTCCCTTGGTAAAAAATATATATATATATATATATCAGGCTCCCAAATCTTGTGGAACACTAGATTTTGGTTGAGAATTCTCAGGGCACACAGAACCAAAAATAAAGACAAGATTTCATTCTCAGTTGCCGGCATGATGCTCTACAAACAAAACCAGCTTTAGAAACAATGTAAGTCTTTGTGTTGTCTATGTATATTCTTTTTATCATGTAAAGGATTATGCAAATTATTTTATTTTAGTTGAACATTCTGTATTTAAATCTTACGTCTCATTTAATTTCTTTGAAGTTTGTTGAAGACAAATTAACTACCATTTACTTTCCAACATACGAGGAGCATACAATAAGTCATGGCCCTGATCCACTTTAAGTCGTCTGATCTAGCTAAAATATTTTCATCTACAATGGTTTATATCTCTATGGGTAATGTGGCAAATTACAACTCTGAATTTATTGTGGTTTCTGATGTACAGGTGTTTGAACTGAGTCGGGTGTGAATGAAACCAGTTGAGTCTTGCATCTTGATCCGGTTTTGTATTTGAAAGGGTTCATGCCATAGGACACTTTTGCTGAAACATATGAAAACGAATTTGCCTGACGAGAGCTTAGTTATTAATAAAACTCATTCAACACCTAAAGGAAAAGACAGACTTTTTGCCTGGTGAAATCTTAGTTGTTAATAACTATAGATCGAAACATTGTCATGCCAGTGTAGCAAAACCTCAGCATTTCTGTATAAATATACATTAATATAAATAGCTCTATTTTTTTTATTAAGCACTATTATTATAAACCTAGTTGATATTCTTTAGATTTTATTCCATGAATACATTCTTTACCTAGCTGCTATGTATAGATATATAGATATATGTATATGTATATACTAAGTCTTGAAAATATATATGCCAATTAAGCTACATTAAGAGGCAGATGCTACACTAAAAGACCATTGCCCTTGAGGCAATCAGTTTCTGGTCCATGTAGGGACAACCCTGCATACCAAGAGGCATTACCAGCTCTCCCTCCCCTCCTCTCGGGGGAGCTGGTCCCCCTTTTCCCTTCCCCTCTCCACATTAAAAAACGGCCTTATGCATAATTTGCTCTCATGGGGAAGCAAATAAATACAGCTGTCAGCAGCCTTTCGTGCTGGGACGTCTTGAAAGCAATCAGCTTTGATCAATGTGGGGGAAAACCTTCATATCAGACAATTGCTATTCATTTGAGAATCCCCTTTTTTGGGGGAGCTTGGTTTCCCTAACATCATGGGGAAACAAATAAATGAAACGGTGGAAAGCTGAACTGGCCTTCAGCCAATGTTCATTTCTGCACCTGCGTAAACTCATTTCTGCAAATCAACTTTTTAATCATTAAAGTTGAACGATTTTCACTTCCTCTCACGTCTTAGCATAGCGGTAAGATCTCCACTTTTCTTTTCCGCCTTCGCGTCACAGGTTCGATCCTTCCTGCCTGCCTACTAACACTTTTTTTTTGTGCTCAATACACAACTCCAAATACCAGGGCAACGCCGGGTATACCCACTAGTCTTATATAAAAACCAAAAAAAAAAAAAACTAATAGGGAATTAATTAAAATGAATGTTTAAAAGAATATGCAAATAGCTAGATCTTTTACAGATGAATACAATTCCATGACCCATATATAACAAAGTTGTTTTTTTCTTTTTAAATAAATAGAAAAAAGGGTTTTTAATATAAATACCAATACAAAAAAAAAATTTTATAGGCATATAGATAGATATAAAAGTGACCTTGTCTGTCTGGGTGAATAATCGTCTCTACCAAATTTGTCTGCCAATTTTTGATCTTCAACCTTGAAACATGATATATACAGGATTTGGGCCTTTGTGGAACAAATTTTATTTGGTTTTTAATCAGTAAAAATATCTGCCAACAGATCAAAATTGAAAACCAATAAGAACTTGGCAAGCATAAGTCGACTGAATGTGTTCTTCTATGCATATGCAAATATACATTTATAAGTGAAACAACGTTGATTTTGAACTTTTTTATGTGTACAGACGTGGCTCAGAGTGGACTGAATAATGCTGGAGAGATACATGTTTTGGTTTTGATTCTAGCTGATGGCACACAAGTTGTATAAAAAAAAAACTTTGGAAATCACTTCTATATATTGGGTACAATATAATAATCAAAAGAGAATTGGCTCTTTAATAATAAACAGAAATTTGCATAAATTGAAATATCATATGCAAGCGTATTTTACAACAGGTCACACCAGGGAGGGGGCATTACTCTATATTGGGTACAATATAATAATCAATAGATAATTAGCTTAATAATAATAAATACGAAGTCTGAATGAATTAAAATATCATATTTAAGCGTATTTTATGCCTGAGCAACGGCAAGCAGCCTACTAGTATATATATATATATATATATATATATATATATATATATATATAAAATGGGTTAATAAATTCCAACGAAAGAAAGATGTATATTTAAATAAGGGAGTAGTCACCAATTTGAAAATACTTTCTGACGAGGACGCATCACAGACCGTCTGAAACGCACGTAAACGATTTCAATGACTTAAAAACATTATTACAATGATCCAAACATAATTCTCAATGAAAAACCAAGACACGGAATAATAAAAAAATACACATTGTTGGTGACTACTCCCTTATTTACATATATATATATATATATATATATATATATATATATATATATATATATTACTGATGGGATGATTTCAGTATTTTTCCTGATTCCGATACAATTACTGATTCCATACTAAATTCCCAATTCCAATACGTTATAATTTCGATTCTTTATAAATCCCTAGATAAATATCTAATCTATAAAATTGGTCTTTTGTCTCGATTACTGTAAAAACACATTTTAAATGTGGACATATTTACTCGAACATAAAAACACTCTTGTGAGGAGGAGATCTATAGATTTTAGTTTTACTGGAAGTTTAAAAATCAATAAATATTTATTATTTTATTATTACTACCAGCAGTGGAAGATTTTTTAAAAAACCAAAATCAATTAAAAAAAAGATAATTAAAAGAATCGATTTGGCATCAAAAAATAGGCACAATTTTTTCTCATTCCAATACCGATTCCAATACTCCAAAAAGTTTTGATTTTTCCGATTCTCGAACTATAACTGCATGGTTTTTGTTCTTTTTCTTATTTGTTTATATAAGTTAAAAAATGTATATGGCGATTAAGCTACACTTAAAAAAAAAACACTAACCTAGATTTAAAACAGATCAAAAAACTAAATATCCAGGCTAGATAGAGCAGACACAAAGAAACAGGTCAACCAGAGGTCAAATAGGCCTTTGTTCGATAAGTGCATGCTCATTGACTGATAGGAAGGGCACGGTGGATACTAGAAAGCTGATTGGCTAACTAAAATCTTAATAGAAGATGCGCATATAAAAACGACAAACAACCACAGAAATCGCGCATAAGCCTGAAGAGTCCTAGAGTGGATAAAAGGCAGAATATTCAGTGTAGCTTAATCGCCATATACAATTTTTAACTTACTAACTAGCTCTACCTACGTATTGAGCATTTTGAAGTAAATACTTAAAGTTTACGCATAAATCTATACCTACATATATTAATTTTATGTGAGTAAATTAAGTAATTATATATATATATATATATATATATATATATATATATATAGTCATCCACATACAGTACTGTTTCGTTGTATCACAACTCATCAGTGCGGCTAGACAAACACCTTTCCCAACCGTGGATTTAATCTACAACCGTCGCATTGACAGTCAGCAGCTCTCACCATTCAGCTACGAATCAGTGCCGTAAATATTTCTCCTAGAGTGTGTATTAAATCCACACCCTCCCGTCGCAAAGTGCTCAAACCATCAGCTTGTTTACAAACAAATTAATAGTGGGCTTCGCTTAATCGCTTTAAATACTGGTCGGGTGACAATATATTTACAAAGTGCTCAACTCAAAGAGGGGAGGGGGGCTTTAATTGTCATCCACATACAGTACTGTTTCGTTGTATCACAACTCATCATATATATATATATATATATATATATATATATATATATATATATGAAACAATAGGAGTGGGGGATAGAAGGGACTCTTAGTATGGCATAAAGAGTCCCTTCTACCCCCCAACTAATCGATTGTATTCCCTTATTGAATAAATGAACCAATCTATATCCATTAATATATAGTTCTGTGACTTCATTTCCCACTCCTATTGTTTTAATATATAATCTCCAATGATACTTGTTGGCTTTATAATGTCCAGATAAGTCCCCTCTCATAGAATTGAGCTCGCTCTTTTCCTCTAACGCCCTAAGCTATATATATATATTGTTTATTTATTTATTTTTTATAAGCGATTCTGCTGTATTTTTTTTTCACTCCCTGAGTGCTTTAAAGAGAGAGGTTATCTGCCCTTTGTTTATATTCTAGTCGCCCCCACATATTTGAGACGTATTATTTTTGTAATTAATTTATTATTCAAATATTTTCTACGTGCATAAAATTAAGTTCTCTATAGACATGACATGTTTCCAAGTTTCACTTCTCATCAGTATAGCTAAACTTTTCATATATATAATAAAAAAAAATACTGTCCCAACGGGTCACAGATGACGTAGCCCCTGTTTACTTG
Source organism: Euprymna scolopes (assembly GCF_053919585.1). Taxonomy (NCBI): domain Eukaryota; kingdom Metazoa; phylum Mollusca; class Cephalopoda; order Sepiida; family Sepiolidae; genus Euprymna; species Euprymna scolopes. Next base: position 102,520,788 of record NC_136502.1, read on the forward strand.
CATTCTCACGTGGGTAGAATTAGATACAAGATCGGTTTTTTAAAGTGCACTCTCGATTGCAATAAAAATGAGTGTCTCAGTTCAAAGAGATTTCTCCATCAGTCCATCACTAACTGAGAACAGAAAAGATGTGTCGTCAAGAACAGATACTACACTCTACTCCCAGCCAAAAGATGGTCTGTATGTATTAATTTTCTTTCTGTCTTCCTCCTTTATCTTATCTTTTTTTCTTTTTTATCTTTCTTCCTCTCTGTCTCTGTTTCTGTCTGCCTCTCTCCTCTCTCTTTTTTTCTTCTTCTTTGAGACATGCTATCTCTTTGCAATGGCACTGGTGATGCCGGCTCCTGCAACTGCTACTATTGGTTGTCATAGCAACAGGAGACTAACACTCACCCCCCTTCCCAGTCACAACCTTTCTACCATAAGCACTATTCCTACTGCAACCACCACTACTCCATATGCTCTGCCTTTTCCTACAGCTATCATTACCACAGCCACAACTATTACCATTATTACCTCTTCAAGACACTCTGGATCTAATCTAACGGAGCAAGTTATTCCGTGTGTGTGTGTGTGTGTGTGTGTGTGTGTGTGTCAGTATCTTAAAGAAAAACAACACATATCTTGCGGTTTCTGTTACTTATTAGCACCAGTTTTGCTTATCGGAGAAAGAAGAGGGGAACAGAAGAAAGAATCTGCTATAAGAGACTGCACTCATATGTGTCAGTGTTTTGCAATAATCTGTTTAACAAGGACCCGTGACATAGTGGATAAAGTACTTGATAAAATTCAGTTGTAAAGTTACGCTCTTCTAGTGTATCTTGTCGAACTCGGGAATCGGCACAAAATTTCTAACGGAATCCTTCATTTAATTCACGGAGGTAGCATGCTCTCATTCTGCCAGCTGTGACTCGCTAGAAGTTCTAACATTTTTTTACAAGGGAGTCATCACTTATCAAGGTCTGAAAGCCACTTGAGGATAAGGGTTAATGAATATAAGGTGATAACGTAGTAATCGTTAATGGGTAGATTGGGTAGAATCAGGTTATTTATGGAGACCGCTCAACAAGAACTTGTTTATATTGAACTTGAAGGCAGTTCTAGGATTCTAGAAAAGAAGCTTTGTTCATGGAATTTACATTTAGATTAAGGCACAGATTGAGAGTGGGAGAAATTGTTGATAGTGGTTGTAACTAGTCGAGTGTTTTTGTGAAAGTTTGGCAAGGTGGGACGATAGATAAGAGCTCAGACGAGCACTTGCCATGAAACTAACGATAAAGCAGAATTAGACCCAGAAGTCAAGATATGGTGCTTTCCCAAGATGAGAGTCATTCATTTCAATTTCAATTAGGGTCGCTTTCTTAGCGTCTGAAACTGCCAATGTCTGCAACAGATAGATGAAAATTCCAGGTCCTGAATACATAAGTTCAGTCATTATAACAATGCAATTTGCAATCCACTCTGATCCAATCTGACCAAATAGGAGACATTACTTTTTGAAATGTCCCTCGTATGTTAATTAAATGCTGGTCAAGTTTTGTGGCAAAATACAGAACTTCAGTTAAGACAATTTTATAGACTGTTACGGTCTTGTACAGCAACACCTTCATCTTCAGTAGTATATTTCTGCAAACCAAAAATTGTTTGATGAGGACGTTGGAAGTTTTGTAGTTTTTACTAATATCTATCTATTCGTTTTGGAAGTCTGCGAGTGAAATTCTTTTGCAAACATCGCCTGTTGACCAAATCGCCTAGTGACTCTTTGCTTCCTGTTTATATGAAAATAATTTGAGAGAATCCACCCTGTGATTTTTATCCGATTCTAGTTGCTTTAGATATTTATTAACGACTAGCAGGGGCCGTCCAGCATTTCGCGTTCGTATAATACGCTTAAATATATTTTAATTCATTCAGATTCGTATTTATTATCACAGAGTCAATTCTCTATTAAACATGACAAAAAATCCTATTTTATTAAAAGCTATGTTCATGTATATGTTGCTGTATGCAAATTTTCTGCTTGCACACTTAGCTGTCATCATTAGAGTCAGTTATCTGTTCTATTCTACTGGCAAAACAATTAAGTTTAATGCGGTAAAATGCATTCAAAAGAAGCCGTTTGTTTGGCATGAAAGAAGCGGGAAGAGGTCTCAGCATCAGAAGGGTCGCCATGGATTTGAAGCTGTCGAAATCAACGGTCGAATACACACTGAAGACAAACTCAGAGCTAAAAAAGAATAGAGGGCAGAAAAGATCAATTGGCAAGAGGACTGAAAGGAGAATGAAAAGGACTGTGACACTGCTTTTGACATCTGAAGAAAAAGTTACAGCAAGAAAAGTGAAGGAGAAATGTGAATTGGATGTAAACGTCTGAACAGTACAAAGAGCGCTGCATAGGATTGGGTTGAAGTATGCAAAGGCTAAGAAAAAGAACACAAAGGAGCAAGACTGAAGAGTGCTAAAAGGTGGTTAACAAAGCATGTTGGCTTTAAGAAGGTTATATTTACTGATGAGAACCGTTTCAAGTTTGATGGGCCCGATGGATGTTGTAGTTGGTCGAGAAGGAGTGAGCCTGTTGTACTGAACAAACGACAGATGGAAGGAGGAGGAGGAGGAGGAGGAGGAGGAGGAGGAGTTATGGTTTGGGATATGATCTTTGCTAATGGAAATATATGGCTGAAGTTTCTGAAAGGACGACAGAACAGCGAAAGCTACAAACAGTTGCTGGACGAGAAAGCGCTACCAAGGATAAGAAGAGAGATGGAGAATGATTTCATTCTACAGCAAGACAATTGCAGCATCCATGTGTCAAAACTCATGAAAGAATTGATGGCTAAAGTGAATATGACTTCTTTAGAATAGCCGGCAAAAGATCCAAATTTAATGGAAAATGTTTGGGAAATGCTTGCGCAACTTGTCTATGATGGACCTGAAATAACGAAAGACGCTCAACTATGGGAACAAATACTAGATGCCAAAAAAAAAAAAAACAACTAATAGAAACACGTAGAGATGTTATTGTGCATATGTCTGATCATTATGAAGAGAGATTGATAAAAGTTATAAGAAGAAAGGGGATATTACAGACTATTAATAATTTTTCAACGATGTCCGAAAAATAATGTCGTGTGTGTTTTGTAAAAAATGATGAAAATTAAATATTTTTTCTTACCTAATCGATTTTCTTCCATTTTTATTACAGGTTTTGTCTTTATATGTTTCTGCTATTCTATTGAAGGAATTTCACCACTCCATGGTATGCGGAAAGTTGAATACTAAAGTGTCCGAAAAATATTGCCGGGTCCTTGTAGATGAGAAAGATTTAAAATGAAACCACTTGAAGCTATAAAAGAATCCACAGATATGATATAAATATGTCGGTAAGTTGAAATAGATAGTTTGCATTTCAACTTGCCGACATATTTCTGTATGCGTTATTTCATCCATCCAAACAAAGATTTTACTCGTTATAAACCATCCTTGGTGTATGATTAGTATTTCCTGTTAATTTCAGTGTTATCTGTTTAAGAGTTTATCGGATAAATATTTACCAAATGACAAACGTGCCTACATACATAATCTATTGTTTTATTTATATTGATATAGATATATTAATTTTGACGCTTTTCTTCTACTGCTGGCTTCAAGAGTAGCGACAGAGATGTGAGTGCCATAGATGTGAATGACAGAGATGTGAGTGAAAGAGATGTGTGTGACAGAGATGTGTGTGACAGAGATGTGAGTGACAAAGATGTGAACGTCATAGATGTGAGTGACAGAGATGTGAGCGACAGAGATGTGAGTGACAGATATATGAGTGACAGAGATGTGAGTGACAGAGATGTGAGTGATAGAGATGTGAGTGACAGAGATGTGAGTGACAGAGATGTGAGTGACAGAGATGTGAATGACAGAGATGTGAGTGACAGAGATGTGTGTGACAGAGATGTGTGTGACAGAGATGTGAGTGACAGAGATGTGAGTGACAAAGATGTGAGTGACAGAGATGTGAGTGACAGAGATGTGAGCGACAGAGATGTGAGTGACAAAGATGTGAGTGACAGAGATGTGAGTGACAGAGATGTGAGTGACAGAGATGTGAGTGACAAAGATGTGAGTGACAGAGATGTGAGTGACAGAGATGTGAGCGACAGAGATGTGAGTGACAAAGATGTGAGTGACAGAGATGTGAGTGACAGAGATGTGAGCGACAGAGATGTGAGTGACAAAGATGTGAGTGACAGAGATGTGAGTGACAGAGATGTGAGTGAAAAAGATGTGAGTGACAGAGATGTGAGTGAAAAAGATGTGAGTGACAGAGATGTGAGTGACAGAGATGTGAGCGACAGAGATGTGAGTGACAAAGATGTGAGTGACAAAGATGTGAGTGACAGAGATGTGCGCGACAGAGATGTGAGCGACAGAGATGTGAGTGACAAAGATGTGAGTGACAGAGATGTGAGCGACAGAGATGTGAGTGACAGAGATGTGAGTGACAGAGATGTGAGTGACATAGATGTGAGTGACAGAGATGTGAGTGACAGATATATGAGCGACAAAGATGTGAGCGACAGAGATGTGAGTGAAAAAGATGTGAGTGACAGAGATGTGAGCGACAGAGATGTGAGTGACAAAGATGTGAGTGACAGAGATGTGAGCGACAGAGATGTGAGCGACAGAGATGTGAGCGACAGAGATGTGAGCGACAGAGATGTGAGTGACATAGATGTGAGTTACAGAGATGTGAGTGACAGAGATGTGAGCGACAGAGATGTGAGTGACATAGTTATGAGTGACAGAGATGTGAGCGACAGAGATGTGAGTGACATAGATGTGAGTTACAGAGATGTGAGTGACAGAGAAGTGAGCGACAGAGATGTGAGTGACATAGATATGAGTGACAGAGATGTGAGTGACAGAGATGTTAGTGACAGATATATGAGCGACAGAGATGTGAGCGACAGAGATGTGAGCGACAGAGATGTGAGTGACAGAGATGTGAGCGACAGAGATGTGAGTGACAGAGATTTGAGTGACAGAGATGTGAGCGACAGAGATGTGAGCGACAGAGATGTGAGCGACAGAGATGTGAGCGACAGAGATGTGAGTGACAGAGATGTGAGTGACAGAGATGTGAGTGACAGAGATGGAAGCGACAGAGATGTGAGTGACAGAGATGTGAGCGACAGAGATGTGAGCGACAGAGATTTGAGTGACAGATATATGAGCGACAGAGATGTCAGCGACAGAGATGTGAGCGACAGAGATGTGAGTGACATAGATATGAGTGACAGAGATGTGAGTGACAGAGATGTGAGTGACAGATATATGAGCGACAGAGATGTGAGCGACAGAGATGTGAGCAACAGAGATGTGAGTGACAGAGATGTGAATGGCAGAGATATAAGCGACAGAGATGTGAGTGACAAAGATGTGAGTGACAGAGATGTGAGCGACAGAGATGTGAGCGACAGAGATGTGAGTGACAAGGATGTGAGTGACAAAGATGTGAGTGACAGAGATGTGAGCAGCAGAGATGTGAGCGACAGAGATGTGAGCGACAGAGATGTGAGTGACAAAGATGTGAGTGACAAAGATGTGAGTGACAGAGATGTGAGTGACAGAGATGTGAGTGACAAAGATGTGAGTGACAGAGATGTGAGCGACAGAGATGTGAGCGACAGAGATGTGAGTGACAAGGATGTGAGTGACAGAGATGTGAGCGACAGAGATGTGAGTGACAGAGATGTGAGCGACAGAGATGTGAGTGACAGAGATTTCAGTGGCAGATATATGAGTGACAGAGATGTGAGCGACAGAGATGTGAGCGGCAGAGATGTGAGCGACAGAGATGTGAGTTACAAAGATGTGAACGTCATAGATGTGAGTGACAGAGATGTGAGCGACAGAGATGTGAGTGACAGAGATGTGAGCGACAGAGATGTGAGTGACAGAGATTTGAGTGACAGAGATGTGAGCGACAGAGATGTGAGTTACAAAGATGTGAACGTCATAGATGTGAGTGACAGAGATGTGAGCGACAGAGATGTGAGTGACAGAGATGTGAGCGACAGAGATGTGAGTGACAGAGATTTGAGTGACAGATATATGAGCGACAGAGATGTGAGCGACAGAGATGTGAGTGACAGAGATGTGAGTGACAGAGATGTGAGTGGCAGAGATGTGAGCGACAGAGATGTGAGCGACAAAGATGTGAGTGACAGAGATGTGAGCGACAGAGATGTGAGTGACAGAGATGTGAGTGACAAAGATGTGAGTGACAGAGATGTGAGCGACAGAGATGTGAGCGACAGAGATGTGAGTGACAAAGATGTGAGTGACAGAGATGTGAGCGACAGAGATGTGAGTGACAGAGATTTGAGTGACAGAGATGTGAGCGACAGAGATGTGAGTGACAGATATATGAGCGACAGAGATGTGAGCGACAGAGATGTGACCAACAGAGATGTGAGTGACAAAGATGTGAGTGACAGAGATGTGAGTGACAGAGATGTGAGCGACAGAGATGTGAGCGACAGAGATGTGAGTGACAAAGATGTGAGCGACAGAGATGTGAGCGACAGAGATGTGAGCGACATAGATGTTAGCGACAGAGATGTGAGTTACAAAGATGTGAGTGACAGATATATGAGCGACAGAGATGTGAGCGACAGAGATGTGAGTGACAAAGATGTGAGTGACAGAGATGTGAGTGACAGAGATGTGAGTGACAGAGATGTGAGTGACAGAGATGTGAGTGACAGAGATGTGAGTGGCAGAGATGTGAGCGACAGAGATGTGAGCGACAAAGATGTGAGTGACAGAGATGTGAGCGACAGAGATGTGAGTGACAGAGATGTGAGTGACAAAGATGTGAGTGACAGAGATGTGAGCGACAGAGATGTGAGCGACAGAGATGTGAGTGACAAAGATGTGAGTGACAGAGATGTGAGCGACAGAGATGTGAGTGACAGAGATTTGAGTGACAGAGATGTGAGCGACAGAGATGTGAGTGACAGATATATGAGCGACAGAGATGTGAGCGACAGAGATGTGAGCGACAGAGATGTGAGTGACAAAGATGTGAGTGACAGAGATGTGAGTGACAGAGATGTGAGCGACAGAGATGTGAGCGACAGAGATGTGAGTGACAAAGTTGTGAGCGACAGAGATGTGAGCGACAGAGATGTGAGCGACATAGATGTTAGCGACAGAGATGTGAGTGACAAAGATGTGAGTGACAGATATATGAGCGACAGAGATGTGAGCGACAGAGATGTGAGTGACAGAGATGTGAGTTACAAAGATGTGAGTGACAGATATATGAGCGACAGAGATGTGAGCGACAGAGATGTGAGTGACAAAGATGTGAGTGACAGAGATGTGAGTGACAGAGATGTGAGTGACAGAGATGTGAGTGACAGAGATGTGAGCGACAGAGATGTGAGTGACAAAGATGTGAGTGACAGAGATGTGAGCGACAGAGATGTGAGCGACAGAGATGTGAGTGACAGATATATGAGCGACAGTGATGTGATAGACAGAGATGTGAGTGACAGAGATGTGAGTGACAAAGATGTGAGTGACAGAGATGTGAGTGACAGAGATGTGAGTTACAGAGATGTGAGCGACGGAGATGTGAGTGACAGAGATGTGAGTGACAGATATATGAGCGACAGAGATGTGAGCGACAGAGATGTGAGTGACAAAGATGTGAGTGACAGAGATGTGAGTGACAGAGATGTGAGTGACAGAGATGTGAGCGACAGAGATGTGAGTGACAAAGATGTGAGTGACAGAGATGTGAGCGACAGAGATGTGAGCGACAGAGATGTGAGCGACAGAGATGTGAGTTACAGAGATGTGAGTGACAGATATATGAGCGACAGAGATGTGAGCGACAGGGATGTGAGTGACAGAGATGTGAGTGACAGAGATGTGAGCGACAGAGATTGGAGCGACAGAGATGTGAATGACAGAGATGTGAGTGACAGAGATGTGAGTGACAAAGCGTGCTCTGAAATTTTACGGATGAGGCATCGATCATCGCTGGCAAAAGTGCATTACGAATGATGGTGACTATGTAGAAAAATAAATTCTGGAGCAAAAAAAAAGAAAAAAAAAGTCGCTCGTTTTAAAGATACCATTCCCGTCTTCATAACTCTTAAACGTTTAGGCTTTTTAGTTAAAAAAATAAGAGGTCTTACTTTTGAAAGGCGTTATGAATACAGATAAGGTCTTGTTAATGCTTATTTTTTTGTTTACCAAACTTTTTTTTAGACGTTGTCTCAGTTTGACCGTTGTTATTTCTGTTTTTTTTTTTTGTTTTTGTTTTTTCAATTTAACGTGTTTACCAACATGTGGGGTTATGTTTCCCTAAGTTAATTGCGCTCCCTCCCGCTTGCTCAAATGAAGAGTAATTATTTCCAAATCAGTAGCCATGCTACACGCAGTGCTATCCTAAACTGTTTAACCGTTTGCTGGCTTTTCATATAGATTACAAAATGATCATTTACAAATTGAATTGTCCTGTAAATTAATGAAACATTACTCTTAATCCTTTCAGCGTACTGTAAGCACCTCCAAACCGTTTTGTAGAACGTCATCATCATACACATTAAGTAGTGACGTCATCATTTCGTGTGTTTACTATAGTTTGGGTTAATTTCTATGATTATTCAGGCAGAAATTTATGAATAAATAAAATGTACAATAAAAAATGGACGAAAAACAATATAAAACTTACCTTTATAAAACAAATAGATTGGCAAATGTGTACTTCAGCGGCGTAAATTATTTGACAGACAAAAATTTATAAAAATTATTTATTTTATACAAAACACATTATTAGACCCTAAGGCTGAAATAAAACACACAAAAATTTAATTTTTATTATTTTTTCAACATTTTTTATTAGACTAACTGTACAACAATCGAGGCCGCCAACTTGTTTTGAAAATTTGGCCTTTCTAAGGATTGCCAGATTGGCCTTTTTTGAAGCCAAATTTGGCCTTTTTTTACGCTGTTGCATGGAACCATGGTTTATTGGAAATCTGTTATATAAAAAATATGTTTAAATTTACTATTGCGTAATATGTGAATTTAATATCATTTAAAGCTTTTTAAAAATAATTATGTCTTAGAATTCTGTTTTTTTTTTTTTAGGTACGGGCAAAATAAATGCCGATGCTCAAAATGTATAAACATTTTGACCCCTCCCTTTACTTAAAACTTCACGAAAAATCAGGAAATTAACCAACTTTAATGAAATTTTCACTATTTATCAAATAATGATCGCGAAATATAAGGAACTAATTATTTTTATGTAAATCCTAGTGAAAATGTATTATTTTGTTTAAACAAAAATACCTTTACTAAAGTTATGGTTTTCAGTAGTAAATAAAAAACGCAAGAATTTATTTTTGCTTTTTTTATATAAATAAAGCATCGTAATTTGTAACAATAAAATAAAAATAAAATAATTTTTACAGGAACATTACGAAAAAAGCCTCTAAAGTCCGTATAAATGAATTCAATATAACTCGAAGAAAAATTAATTTCTCGAACTACCAATAGTATCATTGAATCCAGCATTGTTTATTTAATATTTTCACACAAAAAATTATAATTGCAAAAATTATTTCTACTTTTTTTACGCTTACATTTTTAACGTAATCTTTACATCTAAGATTGTAATGTTTCCACTGCACGCAAGAATGTATAATTATCAACGTAAAATAATGTTCATATAATCTTGAAAAATAAAGTAAAAAAAAAATTAAATTGAAAAACAGGAACATAGAAAAATAATTTAATTAAAAAAATGGCAAAAATCATACGAACGTTCCATCTCGGTAAGTACGGATGCACAGAGTTAAAACGAAAACCAGTCTGTTTTGCCCACCCTCCTCCTCTTTTCAACTACCCGCCCGTTTGTGATCATCAACTTTAAATCTCACGTAAAAATTATGGTAAATTTTGACGTAAGTCTGTATTTTTTTAGTGTGTAATTTTTTCAATGATTATAAATTGTTTTCTCAACCAATTGTAATTCTGTATTAATATTAATAAATAATGGCGCTAACTATTTTGTTCAAAGAATAAATTGTCAGTAGTATAATTAATGAATTTAATTAAGTTTTATGCATTTTTAAATGAAGGAAGGAGGATCTTCGACTCAAAAAAGAAAAATAAAGTCGCTCGGTATGCCGGAATAAAGACATAAATTATGTCTAATTTGTCCTTCCATACATATTTCAATTTTGCCGCGAGAGTTCATTTTGATACGAATGAACGAGTCTCGTTCCTACCAGTGATACATTTTTGGATAATTATTACTTTTTTGCAAAAGTTAAGTACATTCATTGTATTAATTCATTATCTTAAGACTTTAACTTAATACTTAACTTGAAAATAATCCCAGAAAACATATTTTTCTTGCTAGAAAAATGTAAACGCGATTTTTGTCATAATGAATTTTTACGGGAAATCTAGATTTGAGACAAAATTATCTGTGGGAGCCTTTCCTAGTCTCACACAAAAACATGCGTTCACATTTCAAGCTATATTACTTGTCACATACATACGCGCACACAAACATACACGTGCACGTCCACACACGTACATATATTCATGTTCGCGTACATACACTCACATTCACGTGTATACGCACACACGCTAACGTACACACATGTACTCACACACGCGCACACGTACGCACACAAGGACAACGTCACTTCCCCTTTCAAAGGAAATCCACACATGCGCAAAAGACCACCGGAAACAAGTATAAAAGCAAGAGCAATAAGCAGCATCTTCCTTTTTGCGGACCAGCTCTCGAGCTGAGAGGTTCGGCTAACCAGCCGTCTCCCTTTCGGGAGGCGCACGCTCGTGCGCGTCACGTCCCCTGCTACTATGTATGGGGCACAAGCTAACAGACAGTATGTACACTTTACACGTTTTCTATCTCCATAGCCTGGATTGACTTTTTCTCATTCTCTCTCTGTATATATACTACAATACACTTTCCTCCTCACCAGCTAACAGCGAGAGACGCACACCAAACTGGATTGACTTTCTTTCTTTCTCTCTCTACAACAATAGACTTTCTCCTTCTCACCAGTAAACAGTGAGAGACGAACGCGGACATGAACACGTGTTGTACCCTTTTCTTTCACTTGTTTCTTCACGAAATAAATCTTAGTTCGTTTAATTCAATTTAACACGTAGTTCGTCTCTTTCTCAATTCAATTCAGTTTCCCTATTTTGAATCACCACTACATATTCCATGTATTTCTTTTTATTTCACACACTGTTTTCTTTGAGAAATTAACTTTAAACTATAATCTTTCAAATACAATAAAAAAGTACTCAAAAATTAAAAAAAATATTATAATTAACCGGCGTTAAAAACCATACCCCCTACCGAAGCAGCTATTAATTGCCCGTACCTATGTTTTTGGTTGTTGTTGTTGTTGTTGTTGTTGTATTTCAAATAATTATATTACCGAGAAAAAAAATTAAGAAAATTTTTTTATTTTATTTTTTAACATAATAATGTTGATTTATGTCCAATTTTATTTACAACTTTAAGGTAAGTTAAAATATAAAACTATTTTTTTAATTATTTGATCTTTTCAGCTTTTAAAAATGTTGAAATTTTTATCGGCCTACATTTATTTTTTTTAATTTTCGTAACATGGAATATGGGGAGGGGTAGAACACCTAAAAAAGCGTAAGTTTATTTAATAATTGTGTCATTATCTTACTGAGGATGTCAATGGATTATAAAAGACATAACGATAGATCGGCTTTTACATAATGGCGTCTTTTTTTAACATTTGTAAACAAGGTATGTATTTGCCCCCACCGAGCAAATTAGGCACAAGGCCGATTTTTTTATCTAAGGAGTGAAAGGGAAATGGGAACCAGCCCCCCGGGAAGTAGGGGAGCTGAAGAGTGACAATTGGTATGAAGTGTTGCCCCTACATTGGCCAAGGTCTTATATGTGGGGTTGCCCCCACATATGGTCTTTGCTTGCAGTATCTGCCGAAACAGATGGTATTTATTTGCTCCCCCACCGAGCAAATTAGGCACAAGGCCAATTTTTAATGTGAGGAGTGAAGGGAGGGGGAAGGGAAAGGGGGGACCAGCTCCCGAGAGGTGGGAAATGGGAGCTGGTTAAAGGTCAGGCATGTGGAGTTGCCCCCACATCTGGTCTTTGCTAGTCATAGCTAGTCCTAGCTAGTCATAGCTTGCAGTATCTGCCGAAACAGATGGTATTTATTTGCTCCCCCACCGAGCAAATTAGGCACAAGGCCAATTTTTAATGTGAGGAGTGAAGGGAGGGGGAAGGGAAAAAGGGGACCAGCTCCCGAGAGGTGGGAAATGGGAGCTGGTTAAAGGTCAGGCATGTGGGGTTGCCCCCACATCTGGTCCTTGCTAGTCCTAGCTAGTCATAGCTAGTCATAGCTTGCAGTATCTGCCGAAACAGATACTACACTTTGATCCCGGCCCTGAGGCCAAGAACAACAGGTTGTAAACAAAGCAAAAACGTACACCGGTAAGGGACGCAACTCGAGACGATGAAAACTCTTGTTAGTCCTTCATGCAACAATAATGAATAAATATCGAAAATTTCAGGAAAACATGACTATTATTTGATTTTTGCTAGATTTTTTAAACGGCTTAAAAAACGTCACTACATAGGAACGTTGTTTTAAAGCGTCGATAATGTAAACACGATTTTTGTCTTGCGTTTTCAATATTTTTGTATGCTGTAAAAAAATTTTTGAAAAAAAATTAGCAGTTTATTTGAAGCTTTTTCTTTTAAATGGTAAAAAAATGTTGGGATGATAATATTAAATTAAATTACAGTTACATCGTATTACATACAGGAGGAGTAAAACTGTGGCGCGCATTGGAGGTACCTATCATAATGTTTCATGAAAGTTTCAGCAACCTCTATCCTTGAGTGGGTTTTGGCATTGTTTTCTTTCGTTTGATTTTTATTTTATTTTATATATGTTTTTATTTTTTTATTTTTTTATTTTTTTATTTTATTTTATATATGTTTTTATTTTTTTATTTTTTATTTTTTTATTTTTTTTATTTTTTCTTTTTCTTTTTCTCATTTTATATTCTACATCCCGTCGTAAATCTTTTCTTTTTCTAGCAAAATTATTTCTTCCTCCTTTTTTCTCCTCCTCCTCCTTGTGTTCTTGATCTTTCATTTTTTTCTCTGCCCCACCCCTTTTTTTACATGAAGGTCACAACTTATCAAGGCCCAGAAGCCACCCGGGGATAAGGATTATCGTGTGTACAGTAATCAATGGGGGTAGTGTTGTGTTATTCGTTAGTATTGGAGATTTGATAAAGTGTCATTACTTAAGAGGGCGGTTCATCAGGAATACATTTAAGGGGTGTTAGAATTTTTTCTGCGCCAATAATAGTGTACCCCCCTATTTACATTTATTATTTATATTCTGGTTCTTGTATTCGATTTTTTGTATTTCGTATCTTTTATGATTCTTAGTTTCGTAAATTTTGGCTTTGTATGAAACTCCCTTTAATTTGAAGAAAAGGGAAATGCTTGCTCCTTGATGACGTCACGAGCTCAGCGTGAATTTCAGCCTCTTTTGAAATTCCGGCGACGAGGATATTGGACTTCGTTTCATTACCAGGCGCTGAAAATGGAATTTTGACGAGCCTCCTTCAAAGAAGAGAACCCGGCAAGAATACCCCGGACATACGACGAGGCATGCTTCTGAAAACTATCTACGTGGCTACGGTCTGCACATATTTGGAAGGAGTGTAATTTTTTTAAAAAGTCATTATTTTGCGTGGCTACGGTTTGCACATAAATGGAAGGAGAGAAATTTCTAAAATGACTTTAAACGAGAAAAAAAAGAAAAAGGCACGTGCCTGACTGGCTTTCAATTTGTGAGTACGCTCCTAAAATTTATTACATATGAGAGTGTGATTAGAAACTACTATTTTGAATCATAATATTGTGTTAATTCATGGATACAACATTTTAATATGAGAACCAATGTTATTTTTTTCATTATATGTTACCTTGGCGTTCTTGGAATTTAATGCCCTCAAAGGGAAAAATTTGCAACTATTTGTAAATAAAATCTCTCCTTCATTTTGAAACAAGACCTTTATATTTTATTCTTTATCACCCCTCTTTTTATTTCATGCTTTTATTTTTTTCTAACTAGTTACTTTTGCGTCAAATTTATCTGGAAACAAGATAAATTTTCGACAGAGGGCTGTTCATCAGGAATTTGTTTACATTGCACTTGAAGACATCCATGTTAAAGTCAGGAGGGAAACAGGCAGACGGAACAGAGTTCCACAGGCGTGCACTTCTAAGAAAGAAGCTTTGCTCATGGAATCTACGTTTTGATTTAGGCACAGATAAAAAGTGGGGAAAATTATTGACAGTTGTTTCAGCTAGACGGGTGTTTATTGTGAAAGATTGGCGAGGGGGGACCAGAGATTGGAGCTCAGACGAGCACTCGCTGTGGAAATAACGATAAAACAAAGATAGGCTCGCAACGTCTCTTCTTCGGCATTATTTTCTCCCACCTCCTTCGTCAACAATTTTTCTCCTCCTTCTCCACCACCACCCTATCCCCCTTTCCTCCTCGTCAATCTTTTATCACTATTAGTCTGTTCTCCTCCTGCTCATTTCCTCCTCTTTTCATTTCTTTTCATTCTTTCTTCCGTTTCCTCTGGCATTTCTTCCTAATAATTATTTTTCATATCTTATTCATCCTATATTTTTTTCCTTAACTCCTCTCATCCCCTTCTTCTTCTTCTTCTTCTTCTTATTTTAATCATCCACTTTTTTTCTGCTTGATCAGCAGTTTTTGTTGCTGTTGTAACTGAACGCCACGTCCTGTTAATAATCCGGGTTTATTAGTTCTTTTCTTCTGCACTGTGTCTGTGTGTCCGCCATTCTCTCTTCAAGTTTCGACTGCCTGCTTTCTATCGCGCGCACGCGCACACGCACACACACACGCACACACACACACACACACACACACACACACACACACACACACACACACACACATTTAAACACTTGCTCGCGAGGCAGAAAATGACTGGAAACAGACTTAAAGTAGATCATATGTTTGACTTCATTTGAGTTCAGGATGAAGCAATTATAGCACATGTGAACATATTAGATGTTTCAAGCTGAACGGTGTCAGCCGAAAATACGTTATAAACTATAGCAACTACTACTGCTACTACTACTACTACTACTACTACTACTACTACTACTGATATAATATATATATATGGTTGTATAGATTGGTTTTGTAGATGCAAATCCAAGAGTGCTCAATGGAGGACAGAGCAAGTATATAGTCTGTTTATTATATAAACATTATTGGTTACATATGTGCATACATGTTTCAGTGGAATCCCAATTCAAAGAAACCACTCCATCAGATCCAAAATGGAGCGACATTGAGATTCAATATCGCTCCATTTTTGGTCTGATGAAGTGGTTTGGTGTTGACATTCAAGCCAATTTTGAAGTTGTGAGGTGGCATGATGTGGCCTTTACTTGAAACCACACCAAAGACCATAACCGTGATCTGAAACTTTGTTTTCCTGGGCATGTCTCTGTTATTTGTGGCAATCCAGCAACGCATTTTGAGGGTGCTGGCAATGGTCCTGTTGTCACAACTTGGATCAGTAGAGAGCATGAGTTGTACAGTGGCGCATCTCCGATCTCGCTCGTTGTGTCACTTTCAGATTATGAATAACAATATAGCTACATTCCAAGTTCCAAGGTTTTATACATCTTACCATGCAGTTTTTTCAGCATATCAAAACTTTCATACATTTTACAGACCTGTTTTGTTACACAAAAACAATGATTATGTATATGTCAATATTGAATTTTTCCTTACATATACTCATCAGAAAAAACCCCCCAGAAATATTACTTAGAAAAAATAAGTATGATTATATGTCTGAAAAAATCCGATAGAAGAATTAGCATCACACGTACTCGACTGAACTCCAATATATGCCCCCCTTGCCAAATATTCACAAAAACACTCGACTAGCTGCAACCACTATATACAATTTCCCCCCACTCTCTATCTGTACCTAAATCTAAATGCAAAATCCATGAACAAAGTTTCTTTCCCAGAACTGCCCACCCATGGAACACTGTTCTGCTGGTCTGCTTCTTGGTTGAATACAACATAGTAGCCTTCAAATCCAATGTAAACAAATTCTTGTTGAGTCGTCCCCATAAATAATCAAATTCTATCAAATTTACACCGTTAATGATTACTAAGCTAGCACCTTACATTCTTTAACCCTTATCCTCGAGTGGCCTTTGGGCCTTGATAAGTGGTGACTCCAAAGTAAAAAAATAAAACAAAATAAAAACATCAACAATATTTTTCTGGCCATCAGAGAGAATGATACGATGAACAATACCTGTAAGAAGTGTTCTACCGAGTCTGAATTAACACTTATTAAGGCCCAGATGTCACTCGAGGATAAGGATCAATGAGTGTACAGTAGTCAATAGGACAATATCGTAGTCATCGTTAGTAGGAGAAAATTTGTTAAATTGGATTAATTAAGAGGACGGTTCATCAAGAACTTGTTTACATTGGACTTGAAAACGACCATATTGTAGTCAGCTGGAAAGCAAGCAAACAGAACAGAGTTTCACAAGCATGCAGTTCTAAGAAAGAAGCTTTGCTCATGGAATCTACGTTTAGGTTTAGGCACAGATAAAGAGTGGGGGAAATTATTGATAGTGGTTTTAGGAAGACGAGTGTTTTTCCGTGAAAGTTTGACAAAAGGGGACCATAAACTGGAGATCAGACACTCATGAAATTTTCTCACTGCCTGATAAGATAAAAGACATACAGGATTTTCTGGTGATCACATCTGTAAAACAACTGCGAAGCTTTTTGGGGATGGTAAATTTTTACCGCAGATTCATTCCGGGATGCTCAAACCTGCTCAATCCCCTGACAAATCTCCTCCAAAGAAAAAAACAGTCATCATCCTAAAGGTCGACCAGGAAAAAGCATCTCAAGCAGCAAAAAACTGACTGCTTTAGCTAACTTTACCAAGTTAATGCATCTCAATGTAGACAATCAGACTCAGATGTGACAATCATGCACGGAACCGCTCAAGAATTGTACGCCAATGTTTTAGGTGGGCTTACCTATGGCGAAAATGAGTTCGTCCAAGGGCTATAAAAACCTATTATAAAGTCATTCAGGAAATAACTGCTGAGGTTGCTGTGATAACGTGTTGTGTTGTGTCACTTCGTTTGGGATCATGCTGTGTCAAATCAATCGAGTTGTTCAGGATTGTGTTATGTTAAATCGACAGAGATCTTCAGGCTTGAATTGACAGAGTTTTTCAGGATTGTATTGGGTTGTGTGGACGAAATTGTGCGGAACTGTACTGCCGTGTGTGATAACAATTTTTTTCTTTTGTCTCTTAAGAAGCAACTATGACCTTCACCTTCACTGAGGTGCACGACTTATATGACCTCCACCTTCACCGAGGTGTGCGACTTGACACAAAAAAAAAAACAACTTCTTAATCAACTGCTAACGCACGCGTCACTGTACCGTCCAATGACAACAACAACAACCTTCTCACTCGACCTGCCCTTTATACCACTCTCTCAATCCCTCCTCTTGCACATGCACCCGGAGATTCCTGACAACCTCGAGACTTCCGCTTATAAAAACCCAAGTTTTGTTGTCGCGCATGCCTACACAAGGCACAAACACGTGGGCGTTTGTTTTGTTGGTAAATACTACACTACCCCTGATCTGATGATCACATAGAGTGCACTCCGGGGGTGGCCTCTTAGTTCGCTGGCTTCTGCGAAAGGTGGTATTTACAATCTCGGATTCAGGTTCTGCTTCTGGTTCTGGGTGTGGTTCTGGTTCTGGTTCTGATCTTGCCAACTACAGACGAACTACAACGACCACTCTCTTGCTCGGTGACCTCACTTATCAGCAGCTCATCATCTGACGATTCATCGCTCTCTGTAGTTGTGGGATGTACTTCATTATCTGGGCGAAGATTGCGCACATGGCGTGGGGTTCCATCAACAAGGACCGACTGCTGGCTGACCACTCCAGATATTCGTCCTCGCTTGAACTTGGTGGTTCACCGGTTTCCAGGGGGTCTAACCCAAACTGGATCCTGTACCGTGTATTTGTCATGACCCTCCTCGTCGATTGGCTGGACAGTGTCAATGCCCTCTATCCTAACATGGTATGTGTGTATGGCATTGGCCGGTGCTGTTGTTAGTGTCTTCCCATCCTTTGGTGTGATGTTATACCAATACGTGGCCTCCGTAATGGTGCATTGCTTTCTGGCAGCAATTCTCTTAATGCTGCGATGGCTCCTCTCAGCAATGCCATTCCCTGATGGCACATGAGCACATCGCCGTCGTAGTCGGACACCCCACTCATTCAACAACTGCCGAACTTGGTGGCTACAAAAAGCAGCATCGTTGTCCGTCAATATCTCTTCCGGCGCACCTCACTCAGAAAAGATAGATGACAGTTGGCGGACAACATTCGCTGAGTCCTGCCTGGTCATTTGCCGCCACACCGCAAGACGAGTGGGTCCACAGTCGATAAGGGTTAGAAAGGGCTTACCACTGCAATGGGTAATATCTATCGCTACTCGTTGCCACACATGCTCAACCTCCAATCGCCCCTTCTGCCATTGCTCAGGTGCAGGATCGATAGACTGGCATGCCTCACAGTGCTTGATGATCTGCCTGACATCTGCCCTTGTCACTGCCGGGTCCACACACCTCACAAAATACAGAGTTCTTTTGATACCTGGATGTCCACTCTGCACATGAATTCTTTGTATTTAGCATGAGCTAATCGCGCCAACTGCGCAAGATCGAGCAGCAAACTCCACGCCTGTCTTCACAGCTTCATACCATTTGTGAGGCACACGGGTTAGTTGGTCTGCACGATTACAGTGTGATGCCACGAGCGTTACACTCACCGACAGGTCACACTCCGATACCAGACTCTTCAGGGGGTTTAGCCTTCGCCGGATTAACATCTCACTGGCTGCCTTAGTGTGGACTCTCGTTCGTCCCGAAAGAGTGTTGGACACCCAGTGGTAGACGCAGAGAGAATCCGTGTACAAGTGCAACTTCTTTGACTGCCATTGCAGTGCCAGATTTAAACCCTTCACAACAGCATCCAGTTCGCCAGGTTGATGTGTTGAGCATCATTCACGGGTCGCAGCCAGTACGCGTCTTCAGTTACGTTTCCACGTTGCTCCAATAACACTCCCAATGCCAAAGAACTAGCGTCAACCCACACCTTCACAGTGTCCCCATCGACACGCCATTCTCCACGGGCAGGGTCCTCCTTGTCAACTCTCTCTAGGGTTTCCGTTGTCATCAGAGTTAGAAGAGCATCATCAGATACATCATCCCAACCTGTAGTTACTAAACTTGCCCTGGATTTGATGACGCCCACAGCTGCTCGGAGCCAGCCACACGCTGATAAGTGACCAATAAGTTTCCCACACAAGGAAAAAATAGTCCACCGCGTAATAACATCAGGGATGTTTAGAATCTCACTGCCACACCTCCATCGTAAGGTACCATCTTTCCTGCAGACGTCCAATCCTAATACCCGTGCTCCATCCCTCAGACGTTCGGGATCCTTGCCCTCCAACCCGAATTGAGCTAACTTTTCTCTGACGTGCAACGCAGATTGTATATCTTCATTGACGTACACATCGTCAATATAGGCCGATGTTGCGTCCTCAGTGGTCTTTTCCTGGAACAACACTGCATTTACAATGGTCTTCATGATTTGCGGTGCCACATTCAGCCCAAAGCCAAGTCAAGTAAGGCAGTATCTCTGACCCTGGAACCACACTGTCTGGAACGGCCACAATGTCTCATCCACTCGCACCTGTAAATAAGCCTTCCATAAGTCTACTATAGACACATTGGAGCCCTTCTGGTACCATTCTCTCAGCTTGCTGGTGCACACATTAGCATCGGCAGTGTACGTCTCAATGTATCTATTGAGTTCATGATAGTCCAGCACCGGACGAACTTTTGATTTGTTATGCTGGACTACCGCCATTAAGGGAATCAGACCCTTGGGTGGTCCCGGCTTGTTAGGATAGGGGATCAGCCATCCATCCTAGATCCATGCCTCAAGCTCCTTCTCGTATTCATTACGGGCCTTGTCGGGTATCGAGTACTCTGCAATGCTATTCTTGAGTTCGGTTGGCGCCCTTCCTTCTGTCTACTTCCACAATGCAGTCCATGCTTTTTGGTGATGGTCGTAGTCCACCTTAAAATCAGGCCGATCAATGTGAACTGCAGCACACACTGGGGTTTCCAAAAACCGCACAGTCCCATCTCTTCCGATAACAACTTCCCCCAGTGCCTTAATAGCATCATATCCCAACAGTACATCGAATCCCAGAAAATCCCCTCGCATCACCAGCACATTAATGTCTGCGGCCACACCAGAGTCTGTGTGGACTTTGACAGTTCTGGCTCCACAGCAAGCTTGTGTATTGCCACCTATTGTGGTTACTTTGATGTTCTGCTTTGTCCAGTTTCGACACAACTTGGCACTCATGATGGTGTGTGAGCACCCGGAGTCGAGAAGAGCTGAACAAGGCACTTGGTCCACGTATACATTTATTGTCGGTTGTGCCTCAATTAAATCTTGTCCGGGGAACAGGGCAGCACTGACGTTCTGCCCCCTGATGCATTTCCCGCACAATTTTGGGATAAATGTCAATAACTACCACATTGGAAACAACGCGGGTGCCCCCGCCCCTTGTTAGTACAACTTCTTGCAAAATGGCCTCGCTGGCTACAGCAGAAACATCTCCTATTAGTCTTCGCTGCCTGCACCATCATTACAACCAGTTCCCTCAGGCCCTCCTCATCTCTGATAATGGCTCGAGCGCGTTCTAACAAATGTTCCATGGGCGTTACAGATACACTGGTGGAAGCACTCAACAGTTGCTTAACATGGGTGGGAAGGCCGGCCACAAACACATACGCCAGTGTCTGCTCTGACACTCCATTGCCAAATAGAACTGCAAGTTTCTTCAGCTCCATGAAAAAGACGTCCACGGTTTCTCCTGGCATGAGCTTCCTAGAGGCAAATGTTTCGTAGGCCGTGCAGGGATCCATGGCAAATGCCTTGTATAAAGCATTTTTTATAGAGGTAACATCAGCCTTCTCCATGGCACTAAGTTGCTGATACACACTCAGGGCGCCTCCAGCCAATCTCAGGGGAATCATGGTATGCACCCCCTTTACTTCACAGAGGTTGCAGGTCAGCTCAACCCTTTCGACCCAGTCCACAACAGAAGTGGATCCATCGAATTCGGGTATCAGTTTTAAATCAAACTTTGCCCCAGCCATAGTTGTCCAGGAAAAGAGACAAAACGAAATAGCTGAAATAGCTTATGACCTCCACCTTCACCGAGGTGCACAACTTATATGACCTTCACCTTCACCGAGGTGCGCGACTTGACACAAAAAAAACAACTTCTTAATCAACTGCTAACGCACGCGTCACTGTAACGTCCAATGACAACAACAACAACCTTCTCACTCAACCTGCCTTTTATACCACTCTCTCAATCCCTCCTCTTGTGCATGCGCCCGGAAATTCCTGACAACCTCGAGACTTACGCTTATAAAAACCCAAGTTTTGTTGTCGCGCATGCCTACACAAGGCACAAACATGTGGGCGTTTGTTTGTTGGTAAGTATAACAGCAACATTAAACAACAAATGCAGGAGTTTGAGTAAAGCCGATTGCATTCTTCTCCACTAAAATATGACCAGCTTAGTCCCGATACAGCACTTTCTCTAAAAATACTTTTGGCTATATACCTCACCATTAAACACTTTCGATATCTACTGGAAAGCCAGAATTTCACAATTTTAACCGACTACAAACCTCAGGAAACTCGGACAAAGACACTTGGACTATATCTCACAGTCAACATCTGATATACAATTCGTCAAGTGGAGGAGACAACATTGTTGCTGATGCTCTGTCAAGATTCGATGTTAACACACCAAAAGGCAGCCACTCAGCTAAGACATGATAACAGAGGCCCAGTAATCTGAAGTCTTATCCAATGCATCCTGGCAACTGAAAAAATTCCTGGTCCTTTTTAGCAACAAAACATGATACACTGTGATACAAGACTAGACACTCCAAACTCTACGTACCTCTGGCATTCAAAAGGCAAATATTCAACCACCTACAATAATAACCCAATACACACTTCACACTCTGTAAACGGCTGCTCTTTAAAACTTCCCTCTAGAGCCAGCGATAAATAGGAGCGACTCTTGCAGCTTCCAGCAATTTCAGCAGCTCCAGCTCACTCCTGCATTCCAGTGGCCCCAACTCACTCCTGCAGCTTTCAGCAACTCTTTGGCAACCTTCTGCTCACTTTTGCAGCCTTCATCTCACTGCTGCAGTTTCCAGTGACTCCAGCAGCCCTAGCTCACTTCCACAGCTTCCAACGACTCTGACAGCCTTCAATTCACTCTTGCAAACTTTCAGCGTCTCCAGCAGCTTCCAGCAGCCTTCAGCTTATTCATACAACTTTCAGCGACTCCAGCAGGCCCGAGCTGTCTTCTGCACCCTCCAACACTTTGAAAAGAATACTGTCCATAGGAGGTTTTGACGGGTTACATCAATTAATCCCACCAACTGGGGTAAGGCTCCAGGGAGATCAGTTATAACTGGAAACCCTGTTCACAATCAGCTCACACGATTTGATTTACACTCGTAACTGACCAGGGAGTGGAAGAAGGTTTTGACGGGTTACACCGCTCAGTAGTGTCACTTATAAATGGGAACTCTATTGCTCCCACAGTTTGATGTAGAGTTACCAAACTTGTATGATAACCCCACTATTGGAATGTGTGTGTGTGTGTGTGTGTGTGTGTGTGTGTGTGAGAGAGAGAGAGAGAGAGAGAGAGAGAGAGAGTGTGTGTGTGTATTATGTATATATATGTATATATATATGTATATATGTATATATATGCATAAAAAT
The DNA here is from genome assembly GCF_053919585.1 of Euprymna scolopes. Taxonomy (NCBI): domain Eukaryota; kingdom Metazoa; phylum Mollusca; class Cephalopoda; order Sepiida; family Sepiolidae; genus Euprymna; species Euprymna scolopes. Next base: position 102,543,905 of record NC_136502.1, read on the forward strand.
AAAATAAAAATACCAGCGATGGTTGACGTTATGTTGTTTTGAAAAAAGAAAAACCGAATGAATTTATGAAATGATCAACGTTTCGTCCCTATTGCAGAGGACATCTTCAGGATATTAAAAGGAAAAATGCAAAAGAAGAAAACGGTCATAGACCATTCGAAAATGTATATACATACATAAAAAGGTATTTGCTTAACATCTTAAGGCATATTTAAATCGATTGCGCTAGTCGATTGCTATATATATTTCCTCTAACATGTCTCCAAATTACAGGTCTTCTCATCCTTTGCCACTTTTTCCCGATTTGCCACTCTGTATAAAGCCGGTGTAACACTTCAGCAAAACGTTGAGATGTATTCTTGAACATTACATCGTCCATTTTCGATTTTATCTCAGAAAGTCATATTAATTTTAATATATATATATATATATATATATATATAAATATATATATATATATATATTTATATATATATATATATATATATATATATATATATATATATATATATCTTTATAGTAATTGAATTTATCAAGAAATTGGATTAATCTTCATACAGAAACTTATTAGAGTATATAAAACTCAACATTTCGCTACTATATATCATTTTAATTCTTTCTTATTTTTCAATATTTAATATATTATTACATATATATTTTTTTTATATTACATTTTCACCCCAAACAAGGCACAGTGCCACTTTGATGTAGTACTATCAGGGACATAAATTGCAGGGATACTATGTAGGGAGTAGAGCAGCAAGATGTCTGTTCACATTACACTTGAACTTCTGCATGTCAGTACAGTCAGAAAAGCAGGAACCCGGAAGAGAATTCCAGAGTCTAGCAGTTCTGGGGAAGAAACTATTAGAGTAGAAGGCTTTCTTGCATTTGGGGATTTCTACTGTGTAGGGGTGGGATTTTGCTGCTTGTCGGGGGTATTTATGTCGAGGGGGTACAAGTGCTTGTAGTTCGTCAGAGCACCTACCATTAAAATACTTGTAAAACAGGCAGAGGGATGCAACATTTCGTCTACGGTACAGAGGTTGAAGCTTAGCAATACCTGTTAGGTTGGCGATTCTCTTTTGAACTCTGCCTGGGTGTGAGAGACTAGTAGGAGACGCACCAGCCCAAATGTGACAAAATTACTCCATACATGGGTGAATGGTGGCATTGTAGAAGTACAGGATACTCCAAGGCATACGTAACTTTCTAGCATGGTAGAGAGAATCCACCTTCTTTGCAGCAGCCTTGGCAATGCTCTCAATGTATCTGTTCCAACTCATGTTTCCTGTGAACGTTAAGCCGAGGAGTTTGAAAGAAGTACTTTCAGGTAATGTATCATTAATCATGATTATTGGTGGTTGAGAAAGTTTCTTGTAATTATTTAAGGAAAGAAACTTAGTCTTGGCAGCATTGAATGTTACCATCCATTTTTGTCTCCATTCCACTGCAGACTAGAGGTATTCCTCTAGGGTTTCCGCTATTGCCTTAGATATGTGTGTATTCGTTTTCCCCGCATGTCTATTATAGAGTGTGATGTCATCAGTAAATATACCCATCTCGGAGACAATTTTATCAGTCAATATTCACCAAGTATTCTCCCCATCTTTTAGTGTGGAAGGTCCATGCCTCCTGTTACTCTTTGATTGAACGACTGTAGATATTTGTAAGATGCAGCAGGCAGCACAACTCATAGCTTCTCTATATCTCACTCCCTATCACAAATTGTTACTTTTCCAACCCGTTTCCCTGATCAGGAAGAACAAATCGCGTCACTTTTAGATCTGTTTTTGACCACAGTTCCTGATGATTGTATAACGAAAGCCGACAGCCCACTTGGGAACGCTGATCATGCAGTGATAATGGTTGAAATCGCCCTAAACTCTAGACCCAAAACTGAAGAGCCAGTGCTCAAAACAACGAGATATTATAAAAAGGCTGACTGGGAAGCAATCAGAGATCTTATCAGAGACGCCCCATGGGGAAATATTTTTTCTCTTCCTGCTGAACAGTGTGCAAACGAGACCACTGAATGGTTCAAAACCACAATCGAAGCGCATGTTCCCATGCGGAAATTCTATAGCAAGCCCCACTCTCCCCAGTGGTTTACTTCGACTTGCGCAACTGCCATTGCTCAAAGGCAGCATGCATTCCGCAGGTTTAACCGACATATGTCCAGTTCAAACAGACAGAAGTACATAGATGCTAGAAGTAACGTTAAGAAAGAAATAGCGACAGCTAAGAGGGAATTTACGGAAACCACTAAAAAACGCATCGAAGCACAAAAACAAGGAACTCGTGACTTCTGGAAAATCTACAACAGTGTAGTAAATAATGGGCAATCAACAATTCCCCCACTAACCAACAATCACGAGGTTGTTTGCTCAGCAACCGAAAAGGCTAACATGCTTGCCAGACGGTTTGCCTCAAACTCCACACTGGACCCTTCCAACCACCCCCTACCTCAATTTCCTGTGCGGACAGATGCCACGCTCGACGATCTGAAAATCACCCCTGCTCAGGTGCATGCTATCATAAAAAACCGTGACACTTCAAAAGCGTGTGGACCCGATCTCATCCCAGCTGTGCTATTAAAAAAGTGCTCAGCCGAAGTAGCTTCAGTTCTCTCCAAACTCTACAACAAATGCCTTAATGAATCTTGTTTTCCGGGCTGTTGGAAAACTGCTTCTGTGGTACCAGTATTCAAGAATTCTGGCGAAAGAACTGACTCATTAAATTATCGCCCTATTAGCCTCCTCCCACTTTTTGCCAAAATATTTGAGACCTTAATTAACCATGCTCTAGTCCAGCACCTTACAGATGCTAAACTTCTGACCGACCAACAATATGGATTTAGACAAGCCCGTTCCACAGCAGACATCCTCACTGTAATCTCTGAACTCATATACCATTCACTGGACAAAGCAGGTGAGGGCAGAGCGGTAGCTCTAGATATATCTAAGGCTTTTGACAGGGTATGGCATGAGGGTCTCCTCAGGAAGATTAGATCATACGGTATCACTGGTAGAATACTTAACATAATTAAATCCTTCTTATATAAGAGAAAAATCCAGGTTGTCCTCGACGGTAGTACATCTAAACAATATGATATAAATGCGGGAGTGCCCCAGGGATCTATCCTTGGACCTCTACTGTTCCTGATATTCATAAATGACCTCCCCGACAAAATTGCCTCTGAGATGGGTATATATGCTGATAACACCACACTCTATAGCAGGCACGACAGGAAAACAAATGAACATATATCTAAAGTAATGGCAGAAACATTAGAGGATGACCTCCAATCAGTACTGGAATGGGGACAAAGATGGATGGTCACGTTCAATGCCGCCAAGACTAAACTGGTTTCATTCAATAATTACAAGAAACCTTCTCTACCACCTATAGCAATGGCCAACGACTCTTTATCTGAGAGTACGTCTTTCAAGCTCCTTGGCCTAACGTTCACAGGAAACATGAGTTGGAACAATTACATCGAGGGCATTGTCAGGGCCGCTGCAAGGAAGGTTGACTCTCTCTACCGTGCTAGAAAACTACTAACACCCGAGAGTATCCTGTACCTCTATAAGGCAACCATTCGCCCATGTATGGAGTATTGCTGTCATATTTGGGCTGGTGCATCGGCTACTAGTCTCTCGCTCCTTGACAGAGTTCAAAAGAGAGTCGCAAATCTGATAGGCCCTAAACTGGCATCTAAGCTTCAGCCTCTGTCCCATCGACGAAACGTTGCATCCCTCTGCCTGTTCTACAAGTATTTTAATGGTGAATGCTCTGATGAACTGCAAGCACTTGTGCCCCCACGACATGAACACCCTCGATAGACCCGACAAGCTGCAAAATCCCACCCCCACACTGTAGAGATCCCTACATGTAAAAGATCTTTCTACTCTGGTAGTTTCTTCCCCAGAACCGCTAGACTTTGGAATTCCATTCCAGGTCACTGCTTCCCCAACTGTACAGACATGCAGAAGTTCAAGTGCAACGTGAACCAACATCTTGCTGCCCAAATCCCTACATAGTGCCCCAGTAGTTGTTTCCCCTGATAGTAGCCCCCTACACCAAAGTGGCAATGTGCCTTGTTTGGGGTGAAAATGTAATAAAAAAAAAAAAATGTGTATTAGTATTAGTATCAAATATTCTTCAACGGCAAGAAAAAAAAAAATTGACCCCAAATTCAGTTTTAATAAACACTTGTTTGACTCCAAACAATTATCTCTTAGACTTGTCAAATATTTTCAACTTTCAACTAGAACTCAATTGAAACAGATCCTACTCCCAACGGCCCTGTCGGTGGGGCATTAGAATACACCGACTGCCCCCCTGCAGAGGATAAAAGTCCCTCAATGGGGGTCCTGGATATGACCTTAAACTATATCCAGTGGTGAGGCCCCAGCTTGCGGGCTTTGGGGAGTGTAAAGCCACCCTTTAATTACCATTTCTCCCAGTTCCACTCTAACCCGGAGTGGTAGTACCTGTTAGGGTTCCAACTATGGGTTAAATAGAAACCCACTTGAAAACAGCAAATATATTCTATTAAAAATTTTTTCTTCAAAATCTTTGGATTCGGCATTAAGTAACCCGAAAAGGGTTGATATGCCGTAAAACAAAAACAACCAACCAACCAACCAACCAAACTACTCCCAACTCTCGAACTGCGTTGTCAAAATTCACATTTTATACCTTCAAAATAGCTAGTTATTGACTTCACGTCTCAAAGTTGGAAAGTCAGTTGAAAAATCTGATGTGTACAGCCAAAGTTGGTTATATAATATCCGTCTTCATCTTCTGGAAATATTACCAATGTCAGAACGCATCCCGATCTCTGACTTTAACTTTGGAAGGAAAAAAAAATGGCAGCTTAAAGCTAATTTTCATCTCAATCTCCGATCTTTATTCCATTAAAGATTGGAGAAAATCTATGCATCGTCATGTGTCAGATTATTAAGCTTCGAATATTCTACCATTTTTTTTTTTTAGATTTGTTGTAGTATCAACTTTGTTTCATGTTTCGGATGTTTTTCTTTTTCATGGGAATTGAAAAGCAAGAACAGTCGAAAAGATTGCATCAATAAATCAAAGGGCAATCAGATAAATGTTTTAGTTTTTTTTGTTTTGTAGTTTTTTAGTTTTACCGACTTTTCACACACGTCCATTACAGATGACATGCAACTGAGAAACCATGTCAGTGTTTGTAAGATTAATATACGCTGACACATCGGTGCCGGCTCGTTTATGTGCTATGAGCTGCAGTCTCAATCCGAGGGCATGCGCATAATACTGACGCACTCTGGAACCTTTCGCTTTGCATGAAAAATTACATCCAAATATCGGCGTTCTTCGGAATATTTCAGAATTCAAAAAAAATGCTAATTGTTAATTTATACTATTTAATTTATTCAGACTACTATGCTCATCTCAGTTGTTACACAATTCACAACGTTTCAGCCGATGCAACCTCCCATCATCTTTATGAAAATGGCAATCTTCTTGTTGAATTCAGAAACCTATATAAAAGCTATTTCTTAACAATAACTAATAGGGAATTTGGCAACGATTTCTTATTTAATCCACGAGGTAGATTGATTTTGTTCTGTCAGTCATAACTGGATAGAAGTGTTAATTAATTATTATATTATTATCATTGGACATGTGGCGCAACGGATAAAGACGTTGATTAACAGTCAGCCCTTAATGGACTGGAGATTGAAGGTTTAATCCTGACTGTTGGCAATATAATCTAAGAATAATTTAATACTTAATTAAGATTTCTAACCTGACAGAGGGACAACAGTTTATCCTCATTGATTAACTATGAGCAGCGTCCAAAAAGTAATGCCTCCCATTTTTATTCCGCCCAAACGAATGAGAGGCGATTGCAATTTTTATTGTTATGATGACTGAACTTATGCATTCATGACCTAAAAATTTCATATCTCTGCTGCAGATGTTGACGGTATGAGACTCTAAGAAGGCAACTACTGTCATGAACGTGCATCAGAAGCAGAGATTGAATTTCTCCATGCAGAAAAAAATTGAACCGATTAACATTCACTGGCGCCTGTTAAACCTTTATGAAGGCGATGCAAGTTAGGAGATGGGTTCCTCGATTTCAGAGTGGCCACAGAGATGTGAATGACAAATTGCGTTCTAAACTTTTATGACCGAGGCATCGAAAGAGGTTGGTAAAACTGCATTGAGAATGGTGGTGACTATGTAGAAAAATAAATTCTTTTCAACGTTTTAGTTTTGGAGCAAAAAAACAAGAGGCCGTATTTTTGGAATAAGCCTTGTAGAAGATTCAATTTTGAGTTCAAAAATATGCAACTGAAGAAAATAGGAGATTACATCAGCCGAGACATTGTGAAAATAACAAGGTAGATGAAAATAGTAATTCGAATAATCCAAATACTAGATAAAATAAATGACTTCTTAGGTGGTAGAAATACACCAATTATCTAGGTACATAAATAAATACTTATTAACATAACTGAATGTAGAACCAGCAACATATCAATTATGTTGTCGGCCCACTTCTTCTGTGGTCTATGAATCTGAGGACTTTGCTCACCTTGACCTTATACGAATCTTCCGTTATCATTTGAAGAGTCGTATCAAGGCCGAGAGAGTTAGACTCTCTTTGTCAGACTTTGTTGAAAGGTGGGTGTCAGTTGCGCGTATGTGTCGGGTGAGAGAAGCAAGTCTTGACTGGTTCTTGGATGTTCCTTAGGAAAAGAATTTTGGGTAGCAGAAACGAACGTCAGCTCTGACTCGTTTTTAGTCCAGAGTAGGTCACGATTTAGGCAAGAGTAGGACCATTTTTTAGGCTCCTGTGTTCATAACCTAGCTAGTGTGTGATAGCGATCATTTGGCTCTTTTTAAGTTTGTCACCTTTGTATTTTAGCCCCATTCCCCTCCCGAAATTAGGTGACAGATCGCTTGATTCTCCAGAGATGCGGGTTCCCTTTCGAAGTTTTTGTAAGAGGTGTTTTAAATAAAGCATTCGGACCTGCATCACCTTTTCGACTGGCGAATTAGTGCACCTGCCACAGTTTAACAACAGGGGGGTCTTTTGTTACTAACATTTTAAATACTTCATTTTATCTTTGTATCATAAAATTTTTATATCCCAAACCTCCATTTTTTCTTATGGGTTTTAATTAGTTTATCATGGTATGATGTTCTTATGGTGACTGGCGAAGGATTTATATGCTGATGGATGTATAATATGAATGTGGTATTGTGGTGGAAGTAGAGTGAAAGTAGGAACTAGTTAGGTTAGATTAGTTAGCATTAGTCAGAGAAGACCGTCCTTCCCCCCCCCCCATGTTCGGCCTTGTGCCAAATTTTTCTGAAAATTTTGTATTTTTTGAAAATAAACACATACCCCATTACACATCCAAAATATTGCAACAGCTAGTGATCAAATAAAACATGTTTGTTGTAAAATGCAAATACCAAATCATAAATAGCCAAGTTAAATTATACATTGTGTCTTGAACACTCAACCACAGCGATCCTCCAAGGTCGAGGACATTTAATCTAATTTCGTCTCTTGTCGTCCCACGGTGACTACCTATCAATGCTCTGGAATCAAAGTTGGTACGACAACACAAAGTAAAAACGAGATCTGAGGAAGATCCATTTTATTAAGCTGCGAACGTTGCCTTCCTCTCTACTAGTGGCGGGGTGGGTGAGAAATATGAGGATTATAGGCCAAATTAACGGCTAGCACATCCACCTCTGGATTACTATGTCACACGATAACATATTTACTTAATCCATTAATTTCATATGCAATTACTACCACCGTCTCATTAAAAGAACTCAGTGGCCGGCTAGTTATTTTTATAAAACGCTTTTGCTATTCAATGTCAAACAATATTCAATAATAAAATCCATAACGCCTTCTCTCCGTCCTCGTCATCTCCCCGGTGAGATCAGCGGAGAAGAAAAATACATTAAAAAAAGAAGAAAAGAAAAGACAACATCACTATTGCATTTTTTTCGTTTTTTTTTTTTTTTTTTTTATAAGAATAATCCCTTGTTTGTTCATCTACTTTAACTATCATAAACAATCACATTGTTTATTATTATTATTATTATTATTATTATTATTATTATTATTATTATTATTATTATTATTATTTCCTTTTCTTTTAAGGAATCCCGTTTTCTCTTTCGCCCTATCTCTCTCTTTCTCGCCTTTTCTCTTTCTGCTCTGTCTTCTTGGCTGCAGGTTACGTATATACGAGGAGTGTGCAATAAGTAATGCCGCTGACCAACTTCCCATAGCACGAGAGCAACGAAACTTGGCACAGTTATTGGTCTTTCTCTACATAGGAACCACCCAGAGTTATGCATTTCTCCCATTGTTTGATGCAGCGCTGGAGACCGTTTTTGTAGAACACCCCAGGTTGGTCATCTAACCACGACGTGACTTCAGAAATCAAGGCTGCATCATCTTCCAAAAACAACTTCATGACTGGGAAGAGGTGAAAGTCAGAGGGTGCAAGTCAGGATAGTAGGGAGGATGGGGAAGGATTTCATAACCACACACCCGTGCTTCTGATCTGGCGACATGCGAGTTGTGGACCGGAGCATTGTCCTGCAGGAGGAGGGTACCTTTGCTGATCTTGCCCCGCCTCTTGATTTTGATAGCTTCCCTTAATTTCCTCAAAAGTGAAGCATAATAGGCTCTTATAATTGTGGTACCCTTTGCCAGGATATCTGTCATCACTACTCTGTCCTGGTCCCAGAAGACTGTGAGCATGACCTTGCCAACGGAGGGCTGCACCCTTGCCTTCTTTTGAGGTGGTGAGTCCAAGTGCTTCCACTGCATTGACTGGGCTTTGGTCTCTGAATCATAGTGATGGACCCAGGTTTCATCCTGTGTAATCAGTCTTTTGAAAAACTTTGACTCATCTTCTTGGCTTATCTCCAAATTCATCCTCGAGCACTCGAGGCGTTCTCGCTTCTAGAATGGTGTGAGCAACCTGGGAATCCATCTGGCAGACACCTTATGCATATGCAAATGGTCATGAATGATAGTTTCCACAGACGCTGTACTAATCTTGATATCTTGGGCTATTTGCCAAATAGTAATGCGCCGATCTTCCAAAATGGCAGCCTCAACTTGACGGACAGATGCCTCATCAATGGCAGAAAGGAGAGGGCGACCAGGTGTGGGAGCTGTTTCCACAGACTTCCGGCCATGTTTGAATTCACGATGCCAACGTTTTACAAGGTCATATGATGGGGCATTATCACCATAAGTTTCTTTCATTTCATCAAAAGTCTTCTGTGGTGTGCGTCCTTTCAAATATAAAAACCGAATCACTGCTCGACATTCAGCAGGCTCCATTTCACACCTGACTCAGTTCAAATACCTGTAAAACAGAAACCACAATGAGTTCAGAGCTGTAATTTGCCACATAACCGATAGAGATATAAATCATTGCACATTCAAAAATTCAGCTACATCAGACAACTGGAGGTGGGTCAGGGGCATTACTTATTGCACGCCCCTCGTAAGTTTCTCTTTCTTGCGTCTTATATTCGTGCGTACGTATTCATATTTTCTTGTTTACACACACACACACACACACACATACACACACACACACACACACACACACACACACACACACACACACACACACAGATATGTATGTATGAATGTATGCATGCGTGTGTTAGGTTTGTGGGAGAGAACTCCAGCAAAGTGCTCGATTATAAGGAAAAATTAAAATAAGAGCGTAATAATTGTTCTCCTTTTGTGTTGGACTTAAAACCGATGGTACCGATATTTTTCTGATTTTCTGTAACACACACACACACACGCACACATATATGCACACAAAGTACTTATATCACTCTTTTCTTGGTAACCCTTCTTCTCTTTTTTCTATTTCTTTTTCTCTCTCTGCCCTCTTACCAATTCTCCTCTCTCCCTTCTCACTGCCAGCCTCCACCTGGTTTTCAATCTCTTTTCACCTCTCTCTCTCTCTCTCTCTCTCTCTCTCTCTCTCTCTCTCTCTCTCTCTCTTTCCTTCGTTGCTGTGCGGTTCAAATTCTTTTTTTTCCCTTTCCTCTTTAACTTGATCCGTTTTTTTTTCTTTTGATTTAAATTCATATTATATTGTGTATGACAACCCTCTTTTAATTATATCTGAACGATCATTTCTCTTGTGGAAAATCCTGGATCACGAGCACCAGATAATGTGTCTCATTAACTTCTCTCTAATGGAGATCTAATGTATTCTTTTACGTCACGAAATATGTATCAGCTATCGAATGTCAATCAGCAACTCATAAACAACCCACTTAAATCATACCTCGTGTATTTAAAACGCAGACACCATGTGTTAAATAATTACGTCACTAAGTAGCGATTAAGTTAGCTAGTATGAATTTTATTGAGGATCACAATAGTACATGTCAAGATAACCTAGCAGCAAACAGAATGGCATGATTTGAAGGTGGCGTGATTAAGACAAAACATAGTTGAACGATAACAATATGATACGTCACATTTTCAAGTGAAGGAAAAGAGTATTCTAGTTAAGTCTCTCGTTGGAAGTTAAGCGAACGAGACACACAAATGATGTAGAAACTCAACCTAAGGTGAGTGTTACCTCGAGACTCTGTGCGTCACTCATTCTTAAGACTAAATTAAAATAGACGAAGAAATATATAATTAATTAGTTATGCTCTCTCTCTCTCTCTCTCTCTCTCTCTCTCTTTCTCCCCCTCTCTCTCCCTGTCTCTCTCTTTATCCACGAGTAAAGTCTTTTTTCAAATAAAACCTTGAAAACTCAGCAATGTCTCCTTGTGGTATTCATGAATGAAAAGTTTATTTCGTCTAAGTTAAAAACACGAACACGGCCACACATGCAACTGCGGCGACGGAGGATAGCAACGATGCAGAGAAAGGGAAGACCAGCACTCGTGCACGTATGTATAAAAACATTTATTGTGTTGGTTACGTGATTGCTTACAAACAAGCACGAACGTGTATGTGCGATTTACTCATTTAATAAAAACATACCGCGTGCGATTAGACGTTGATGAGAAAGTGCAAAATCATATTTGATGCAAGTTATCATTTTTTTTAGTCATACTCACCCTAAACAAGATATATTGAAGAATAGTAAGGATGGGGAAACCTCAGACGTTATGGCAGAAACGTTAAGGCCTTTTTTCTTTTTTATATTCATGTTCATCCTTATCATCCCAAGCAAAGACATATTGCCATTTGGACGTAAAAATGGTGCTAGTTGTGACCATGTTTAGAAAAGATGATTGAGATCTCGGTGTACATTACATTTAAACTTCTGCATATCAGTACAGTCAGGGAAGCAGGTAACAGGGAGGGAATTCCAAAGTCTTGCCGTCTGATGAAAGACTGTAATGACCTCTCTTTCATCTCCTTTAAACAATAACCTCTTATGTCCAAGCAGCAATATGTCTTGATTGGGATGGACATGAGTATAAAAAGAACAAAGGCCTTAACGTTTCTGCGTTTCTCCAGCTCTACTATTCTTCATCTTACTCCCAGCTTCCCATACTATTTCTATTTTCAATTGTTATAACTGAACAATATACTGCTTCTGCAACTTCTACATTTACTCTGTTCCATGAAAGCTCAGTATTTAATAATTTCTAATTTATGACAAGGCAAAGTAAACAACCCGTCTTGGCATTCTGTTAAAAGCCTTTTCCAGATCAACTCAAAAGCAAAAAATAGGGTTCTTATTTTTTGCTTTGGTTTCGATTATAGCTCAAGAACCTCAATCTATCTATCTATCTATCTATATATATATATATATATATTTATATATACATATGTGTATGCATATATATATATATGTATGTATATGTATGTATACATATATGTATGTATATATATATACATATATGTATATATATACATATATATATATATATATATATATATATACATATATATATATATATATATTCATGGTTTCAGTTTCGATTCAAGCTCATGCACCCAAGTCATATGGATATTTCTTTTTAAATCGCAATTTTATAATACATATAAATCGATAGAACATAATATACTATAAGAACTATAATAATATATACGAAATCTGCAAGAATTAAAATATCATATTTAAGCGTACTTTACGTCCTTGCTAGCTTACATAAATACTTTTACAATTTTAACAAAAGACCTACAGTAATATCAGAGCATCTCCATTTACTCTTTATCAGGATTCAGTTATTGTTTTGGATACATGTATTCAGTTTTTTTTTTTTTTTACATAGAGGTCACCACTTATCAAGGCTCAGAAGCCACTCGGGGATAAGGATTATTGTGTGTACAGTAATCAATGGGATAGTATCGTAGTAATAGTTAGTATTGGAGATTTGATAAAGTTTCATTACTTAAGGAGGCGGTTCATCAGGAATTTGTTTGTGTTGGACTTGAAGACATCCAAGTTGAAGTCAGGCAAGCGGCAGAGAGTTCCACAGGCATGCACTTCTAAGAAAGAAGCTTTGTTCATGGAATCTATGTTTTGACTTAGGCACGGATAAAGAGTGGGGAAAATTATTGACAGTGGTTTCAGCTAGTCTGGTATTTTTCATGAAAGATTGGCGAGCGGGGACCAGAGATTGGAGTTCAGACGAGCACCTGCCATGGAAATAACAATAAAACAGAGACAATGTCTCTTCTGTGGGAGAGAGGTTGCAGGGAAGAGAGAAGGGCATTCCCCACCAAGCCATGAAGTCTATTTTGTACTCTGTCAATGCAGGATAGGCTGTTTTTAGCAGCTCCTGCCCAGATGTCGCAGCAGTACTCCATCCTTGGACGTACTTGGCTTTTATATAAATAGAGAATTGCATTAGTAGTGAGATATCTTCTGGAGCGGTAGAAGGATCCCACCAGTTTCCCAGCGACCTTGGCCACAGATGTAATGTACATGTTCCATTTCAGATCAGGAGTAAAGATCAAGCTTATCAAAATATGGGGCCTCCCCTAGACGAGAGCCATCTATTTCAATTGATGCCAGGGGGATCAGAGCGTTTATGATGTAATGATAGGAGTTTGGTCTTAGATGCATTAAAGGTAACCAACCACCTCTTCCCCCACTCTACCACGCGCTCAAGATCTGAGGAGAGAGAACCAGAGAGAACTTTGTCATTTACGGCCTTTGATGTGTTGCCATAGATAGTCATATCATCAGCATAGATGTCAACAGATGATTTTAGTATGTGTTTTGGGAGATCATTAATGTAGATCAAGAAGAGAGTTGGACCCAGGATGGACCCCTGAGCGACTCCAGCATTAATACTGTGGGCCTCTGATTTTTGCCCATCAGCCACTACCTTTATGAGCCTATCAGAGAGTAATGATTTAATGATTGAGAAAACATTTCCAGTTATACCGTAGCTGGAAATCTTGTGAAGTAGGCGTTTATGCCATGCCTTGTCGAAGGCCTTTGATATGTCAAGAGCAATTGCCCTAGAAATGAAGCCTTTGTCGAGAGATTCGCTAATCCTATGAGATATAACTGTAAGCATATCTGCTGTAGATCTAGCAGAACGGAAACCATATTGCGTGTCACTAAGAAGGTTATTTCTGCTACGGTGGTTGACTAGTTCTCTATTTAATATGGATTCCAGCAACTTACTCATGATGCACAGGAGACTTATTGGTCTGTACTGAGAGGGAGATGACTTATCACCTGAATTATTAAATACAGTGCATACTGATGAGGTTTTCCAGGGTGATGGGAAGCAATTCTCCTTAAAGCAACGCTTAAACAGTTTCGTAAGTATGGAGGCAAGTTCTGGTTGTAGCTTTTTTAACACTATAATTGGAATACCGTCAGGACCAGTTGCTTTACTGGAATCAAGGTTCTTTGCACACCTGTTGAGAATAAAGCATAGTGTCATCAGCAAATATTCCTATCTAAGACACAATTACACCAGAGAGGTTGTTTATAAAAATCAAAAATAATAAAAAGGTCCATGGATCAACCTCCTGGGACAAATAAACATAACTGTCATATTGTTTAGTTGTATGGCCATTGAGGACAACTTGGATGTTTCATTTAGCTAACAAGGATCTGATTATATTAAATATTCATGCACTGTATACTTTTACATTAATGCTGTCACTAAATGTGTTGTTAATTCTAACGAGATTTTGAGTATTTATGTACATTGCTGGAACAACCTTCACCATTTGTTTGTCTCTAATTTATGCAAACTAAACAACCTCTCTGGGCATTCTGTTAAAAGCTTTTTTCAGATCAGTTCTTATAAAAAGTACTCTTACATTTGTCACAGGATATAGCAAGAGTGATAATGTGCTCCTTATATGCTGCTCAATTATTCTCTTGAATCACTTTTAGAACTGGATTCATCAACTTTAAACCTCTATAATTAACTACATCTAGGGATTCTCCTTTATCTTGGTACCAAGTTTCAAATCTTTCAGGACAGCCACTGATTTTTCATCATCTGTCATCATCTCAATACCCATTTCAGTCATATTTCGACAACAATGCCTGAAAGTCTTCCAGCCTTACTCTTCTTTATCTTATTCACAATTACTGTATCATTTTTGAATTCTTATAGTTAAACCAGTTAGTGCTTCTGCAACTTTTAAATTTTCTTGGTTCCATGAAAACTATATTCATCAATTCATCATAGCAGCATTTCCAAGCATTCCTTTTGTCCTGTTTATTTGTTGCTAACATTCCATTATCATTTCAAATAAATTTCTCTCCAACAATAGCCATATTCATCTTTGCTATTTGTTTATTTTGAATACTTCATTTGGTTATCTCTTCATAGTCGATCTGAAAATTTGGCTTTGTCTCTCTTTTTGGCTTTTTATGTTGATCTTTCCCTTTTTTATCTTAGATACACATTTTTATTCACTAAACCTTTTCATCCGCATTCTTTTTCATTCCACCATCATGTCATACTCTGCCTTGAAGGATTTTCCATCCACTCACAAATTTGGCTTTTCAAAGAGTGATAATTGTTAGAAATTAAAAATATTTTCAGTTTATATTCAATAGTATCTATTGAATTTACATATACTGTAATTGTGAAAAAGTATGAACACCCCCTCCTCAATTATGGATAAAATAACTTGTGTCTAAGTTTATAATAGGCTGTGTTTTAGCATTAAACTAGCCTGGGTGTCCGGCGTTGCCCGGGTATTTGGAGGTGTGTTTTGAGCACAAAAACTGATACCTTTGCTGTTGCTGAAGTGACGTAGGTTTAAAGTAAGGCTAGATAATCGAAAAGAGTGGACGACTTTCAAAAATACCAACGAAAAAAGCGCCCCCCTCCTATATACTGTAATTGAGAAAAAGTATGAACACCCCCTCCTCAATTATAGATAAAGTAACTTGCGGCTAATTTTATAATAGGTTATGTTTTAGCATTAAATGACCTAAATAGATTAAAAAAAAAATAAAAGAGACAACCTCCAATTAATGTCTCAATATTTGATTTTTATGTGTAACCTTTATCTTTAAAATATTTAAATTTGAAAGTAAAAACCTGAACAGTTGTAACTATGGCAACATTCCCTGTTAATCAAGTGGCTTAGAACACTTGTATGAACTTTGAATAATTATTTATCCACCTCCCACGTCAACAAAGTTAAACACATAAGTTTCATATGGAGAATCCAGCTCTCTCTGGATTATATGCAAAAATAATTGGATTAGTTTTTTCAATATTCCCTTATGGATGAGAGTTCGATAGACACCACAAGACGTAAAACTCAGAGGGTGGAACCTTTAGACAATTATACCAGAGACTACAGCTTGTAAAGGATAAAAGTTATTCTATGCGGCAGATTACTGAAATATATATTTTTTCATTTATTAACGACACAAAAATCAAATACCCGTTTTGTATTTTAAACTTCTTTTAGTAGACAAGTAAATTCAATGTAAATAGTAAAGTATGAATTAAAGTTATAGTAAAAATATAATCAGACGACAATCAGTACTGGATAGCAATTTCAATAAAAAGGTGTTAAAGACATTGCAACAAGAAAATAGGCAACTTTTAAAAAGTTTTTCTTTTATATTGAATCTATTTAGAAACTGATTATGATATTAAGTATTTTGTCTTGTTTTTAATCGGAATGTACATCAAGAGAAAGTGTGAAATTTAAACACATCATAAGTTTCATAAGGAGAATCCAGTTATCCTTGGGTTATATGCAAAAATAATTGGATTAGTTTCTTCGATATTCCCCTATGGATGAGAGTTCCGCAGATACCGCATCTCTCTTCTCTAAAAGCAAGAGGTGCTAAACGGAGGGTAGAACCTTTAGACAAGTATACCAGAGATATACCATCATGTCAGACTCTGCCTTAGAGGCCTTTCCATCCACTCACAAATCTGTTTTTTTAATGACTGATAATTGTTAGAAATTAAAGGAAAAATAATAGCATTTCCAAACATCCCTCTTGTTCTGTTTATTTATTGCTAATTTCCACTGCACTTCTCTCCAACCAATATCCATTAGTGATGGGACGATTACAATATTTTTTTCTGATTCTGATACAATTACCGATTCTGTTCTAAAATCCCGATTCTGATACAATTACCGATTCTGTACTAAAATCCTGATTCTGATACAATTACTGATTCCGATTCCGATTCTTTATAAATATCTAATTATTTCACTATAAGCTAGTTATTTCCACTGATTTTCGTAAAAACACATGTTAAATGTGCAGATATTTTCCTAAACGTCAAAATACATTTTTGGAGGATGACCTATAGATTTTAACTTTACTGGTATTTTAAAATCAGTAAATATTTATTATTTTATCTTTATTACCAGCAATGGAAGATTTTGGTTTGAACAAAATAAAATAAAAAAAAGAAAATTAAAAGAATCGTTTTGGCATCGATAAATGAGCATTAATTTTTCCGATTCCAATACCAATTCCGATACCCCCAAACCTTCCGATTTTTCCGATTCTCAGTCTCTTCTATATATTACTGTTCTTGCTTTCTTCTTTGCTTCCAGACACACATCCTTATTCAGCAAACAATTTTTTTCCCACTGACTCCTACATTTCTGCCTTACTTTGATGCACTTCTCAACTTCCTTATTCCGTCGCCATGTAACTCCACGTCTTTTGGACTCTTCTCTCAATTCATAAGTCTGATATAATGCAACCAACAACGTATACATGGCGTAATCACGTCGACTCACTGGTTCTCATTAGATCGCCAAAGTTAAGCAACATTGGACCTGGCTAGTACCAGATGGGTTATTATCTAGGAATACCAGGCGCTGTATGTAAGAGGACGTTAACATCTCTCTGCAAGAGTTTCAAAAACCTAACATCGTCATCTCCTCTAACAGGGATATACATGCAACTGGGAACCACTTGTGAATTTTATACTTCCATGAAACTTTCTCCTTTGGAGGAACCTAGTTCAACCAGTCTAGCATTGGTGCCATTCGCTGTGGTTGGTTTGTACCCAACAGGGTATCCTTTAGCATCTTCCATTGTTTTTCCATAGTTCCTATAGTAGACGAACGTTCAATCACTTGGTCTTTTACACTATTTTAGTCCTCTCATTCCATGGGTGATGTTTTTGACAAAAGGGAAATGATAACTGTTCTCCAAGTCAAAATATATCTATTTCACATTTATCGTTGGTTAGTTTTGATTGTGAAGTAGTATTTTTTTTGACTCCTTAGATCAAATAGTTTCATGCTTTGTCTGGAGCGATTTCCATAGAAAATCAGTTCCAGCTGACAGTTTTCTAGCAGTTGAAGGCTCAGTCTTCACTGCAAGTAATAATATTTAAAAATAAAATTAAAAAAAAAATATTTAACAGTTTTTCTCAGTCATGGTTGACAGAACAAAGACAATCTACCCGAGCGAATAAGAATAAATTTAAGGGTTCAGCTTGCACTTTTGGATAAAGACCTAAGTTTGAAAATGTTATATATTCAATGCATCCGATCGTCCAATGTGCTTTTCAGTCTATATAATTTCTACATCGACAATATATACACACTGATAGTGAATAAAATACAACACAGCTGATCTATAAAAATATCTTGTTTATTTCACACTGACAATGGTTTTCAATTTAATATAACGGTTGTAATGGTGAAGGCGCGAGAGGGGTGTGGTGCGGATGTTTTGGCATCGAAGAAAAATGTGTCAGCTTGTCCTCGCTCTGTGACCTACTCTCTGTAACTTGGTTTCTGTTGTGTTGCTTTATATAAACATTCTTTCATCCCAGAATGTTTAAGTTTCCCATTGTCTATTGTCTCAACCTTTTGACCGATATCCTCTTACATTTTTCTGGTCAAATTATGCATTTCAACAGACAATGGTGAAAAATATCGCATTCCTCAGATGGAATTAATTTGCATGTGTGCAAATCAATTGCCTCTCTTCCCAGGGCCACCTGCCAAATATCAAACACTTTGATGAAAGTCATAAATTACATCGGTTTAAACATTGTGAAAATAATAACCAAGATGAGAATAGTCGTCCAAGTAATCAGAATAATCAGAGTAATACCTACTTACGTATCTGCGATGGGCGTTTCGAAAGAAATGTCTCCTATTTTTTATTCCGTCCGAATGGATCAAAGGAGATTGCAAATTGCATTGTTATGATGACTGAACTTATGTATTCATGACCTGAAAGTTTTATTTCTTTGTTGCAGATGTTTACGTTGTAAGACTTTAAGAAAGCAACTCATGATTAATGGTACCACTCCCGTTTTGTAGCTTTTTAACTTCTTGATTTTTTTTTTTTTTTTAAAAGGCGACCTTACTTTTAGAACAACGCTCGTATGACAGAGCACGCTCTCGACGCCCATGCACAGCCATCGTCCATCACTGGCAAAAGGGAATTGACAATTGTGATGACTATGTAGAAAAATCAAATTCTGGAGCACAAATGGTCACTCGTTTTAATCGTACCACCCTCGTTCCTGTAGGTCTTTAACTTTTCAATATAAGGCTTTATGTTTGCAACTACCCTTATCTTTTCATCTGTTTGTGTATGCGTGGGCAGACGTCAATTCCTCACTTAATACACATTTTCCCCAAATTGTTCGTTTATAGTCCCCTTTGAGACGGCAAAGGTACCATGTTTGAGTTAGCTTGATCAATTATTATTTCTTGTTGCTTTTTTTTTCCTTTCGCATTAAGAACTATGCAAGTCGATTAAGATGAAAGATGGCATGGTAGAGGGGGTCTACAAAAAAAGGGGGAAACCCAGCATCATTTGATGAAGGAGGAAAACAGAGGGATGGGAGGATAGATGATGCTGAGATGTAAAAGAAAAGCAATTAACAGGGTAACAGATCAATGGGATGGTGGGGGTTTTGGGTAAGGGATATGCGAAAGAAGCTGTCAAGATCCTGAAAGTTGGATGGTGGAAAGGGTTGGAACAAAACGATGGGAATCAAGTAGGGGGTAACGCATAATGAATTGGCTAATTAGCAACATTAATCCTTAAAAAAAAATCCCTACACACACCCCCGTTTCCTTGTGTTTTGCCGCCAATTCTACCAGTTGCTACCCATGTCTCCGACAATTCCGTGTTATTTTTCTCTCCTTGCAGATTTTCCACGATCTTTTTTCAATACAATTTATATTCGCTGAAATTTGAAACAATATTTATTTGCGTTTCAATCAAGATCTCATTTTTTTTTTTTTTTACAATCTGTCTTTTTTTTACATAAAACTAGGGTCTAAATATTGTTAGCCATATTTACTGCTACCAACTTTAATTAATTTTAGAAACGTACAAGATATCAGACAAGATCATAAATTTGAGTATCTATCTATCTATCTATCTATCTATCTGTCTGTCTGTCTATCTATCTATCTATCTATCTAAGTTATATCTATTAATCTCTTTATCATATCTATTCATCTATCTGTTTGTATGTCTGTCTGTCTGTCTTTTCTATCTATCTATCTATCTATCTATCTATCCATCTATCTATCTGTTTGTATATTTATCTGTCTATTTATTTATCCATCCATCTATCTATCTATCTATCTCACATTAAACTTGAATTACTTAAATTTTGTTTGTCTAAAGCTTTTAACATAAAATACATAGCGTAATATATATAAGTGAATGCAGTCAATGTGCGATAAAAGAAAATAAGAACAAACACAATTATGTATGGGTTACACCTGGAATTAAACAAACAACTGTATTTTGAATACTCAGACACAACCTGGAGACAATACTGGGACATGAACGTGCAAGGAAATAAACTCATCTTAATAAGGATACTCAAGACGAATTTATATCTATGTACATGGAAACAATAAAACTCGCTGGAATTTCAAAGGTTTTATTCAGGGAGTTTACTCATTGGGGGAGAGACCACATAAATTTTATTTTTCTTAAGTTTCTTATTACGCCTTAAAATGGTTGACGTGTAGGCAAAGTCTCGGTACAATATTCACTTAGCTTCTCTTTACATTTTTTAGGCGCATCTCTCCTCTATTACTTCTCGGTTTGACTACTCAAAAACTTTATTCTCTTCCTGGAATATGTAGCATAATTTCTATGTCATAGCATTCGACAGCTGCATTTCTAGAGCGTTTTGTCTAAGTAGTTAACTTTTGAACCTCCGCCACAATCACCTTCGCTACACTGGGTCTATTTCCGTTTTCCGCCAGGTTATCTGGACATGTACTCATGTAACCCTTACTAAAATTTATACTAGTTAACATGATCTCTACTTACCGACGTTTTGCCTCAATATATAACAATGCTATACCAAATATTTCAAGTGATAGGATAAGCGCACACAAAAGAAATTAGATCGTGAATATATAACTGTTATGGAGGAGGTTCATCGAAGACTTGTAGCTATTGGTCCATTTGGCCATCGAAAATTATTACAGATAATGACCGGTCAACCTTTGAATTCCTCATAGTCTCGGTCACTGTTCTGCGGAAGTCAGGAGATATGTATGTATGTATGTATGTATGTATGTATGTATCTATATCTATCTATCTATCTATCTATCTATCTTTCTTTCTGTATATGTGCCCTATCTATCTATCTATTATAGATATGGTTATGTGTATAGTCAGGATATATGTTAGCAGTAAACGAAAACGTCGCGGGGAAGAATAAAACGAAACCGATTTTAACACAACGATGAAAGAATTTATTAAACTGGAATAAAGTTAGACGGTGTCCATGTGAAAAGAATAGTTCTCTAGACTATCGAAAGCCGATTAGCAGTAATCTGCGGGCGAAAATCACCAATGCTGGGATGTCCAGTAAACAAGAATTGGCGATAGAAAGAAAGAAAGAAAGAAAGAAAAAAAAAAGAAAGAGAGAAAGAGAAAGAGAGAGAGGGTAGTCTTTTCTTGTTACTTCCAGGATTATCTCTGCTGACCGACCCTGATTCACAAAAGGGTTGAATTTGAAAACGTTCTTCAGGAAAGAAATGGAATCAATGCGCCCCGCAAGCTGATTAGTTAGTGTGACGAAATCACCTAGCAGGGATATTTCTCTGTGAGAGAAAATACGTCTTTATTTATGACTGATTCAAGAAAACAGAGACTAACCCTCAGCAAATCCATTACAATGCCATTGTCTTTGCCTTTTTGCTCAAGATCAAAGTGTAGTATCTGTTCTTTAGATGCTGCCTTTCCATTTCTTGTTCTCTTTCGGTGGAGGAGAAATCCTTCACGACTGAGACAATTTTTTATTTTTGTACCTTTTCTCCACGTTAAAAAACGACCCTGGTATCTAACTTTGTCCCGCGGGGAGGCATAGTAAATAGGTACAATGCCATTGTATGTCATTTGTTTTGTATGCCAGTGTGAGAATGCGAGATAACCTCCCCCCTCCCAATCATCACTCTGCTGTTAATATGCATAACTCCTCCCCCGATTTCTCTGTGAAACAACAATCTATTTTCTTCTTTCCTGGCACGGCTGTTACACTTTTAAGTAGATCTGCCCAAAATAAAAACATCGAGTTTGCCGATCCCACTTTGATAAGAAAAAAATACATTCGTTATCAAGCCATGCTTCCTGCATTTTCAGTCGGTTTATCAATAATCTCTATGTTTACCCAGCTTGCGTTCATATATTCATTTAATTTCGTTAAATTCATACTAGCTATCCCTGCCCGGTATTGTACGGTAGTGTGTTTCAATTTGTATCGTGTCTCTTCTTTAAACTACGCTGTAAGTAACTCTGTATGGAAGAATAGATTTATTTTATTTACCTCCCCCCCCCTTCACGATGTTAGACACAAGATCAAGTGTTAGGTTGATAAAAATGCTTCTGTGGAACGAATTGGGTTCGAACTTGGCACCCCAGGTTTTTATTCTGTGACGTTAACTACTTAGCCACCGTCACCTTCATAACCATCGTCACCTTCATAACCACCGGCATTGCAATAGCAACAACCAATCTCCTCAACAAACATCCCTCCACGCAGGATCGTTACGTACGGAAACATTAGACTCCCTCCCCCCCCCCTTAGGACGGAACGTAAAACAACAGTGTAGCATTTTTTTTTCATTGCTAACAGGTGTGAGTTTGAGTTCGGGTGGAGGTGGGTGGGGGAGGGTAAAGGGATGATTATGTTAAGTATTTCAAGATGTCTCAGCCGGTTTCAAAGTTGACCTAATTGCACCATGGTTCATATCAAAGTACGTGCTTTCAAAAACTTGTAATCGTTTTTTTTTTTTTTAATTTTGTTGTGTTTCTGTTTATCTCGTTACGAGAGAACATTTTTGTATCATTATAACAGAGCACGGACGCGCGTATGGCAGCAGGCAGCAGTGGTACGACAGTCAACATTGGCAAATGACCGAGCTGTGTACGAGGTGACGTCACAGCGAGAAAAAGGAAAGAAAAAGATTATGAAAAAGAAACAAAAAAAAAAAACTAAAAAAACTTTAACAACCAAGCTTCTCTCCTTTAAGCACCAACACCCAGGCCTTTGTTTTGTTCGAGTCGAAATGAATGTCTTTCTCATTAAAGAAGCCCCTTGTTTTGATAACTTCCTACAACTGACTTTCACTCCAAATCTAAAATGGAGGACATGTATCTAATCTGTTGCTAATTTAACAGAGCCGCTGAAACTGGGTTAGCAGTGACAGTCGTATGCAAATTACCAAATACGGGCAATAAATTATTAAAAATAACCTACGAGATTAACTTTTAGCACAAATAATGTATGCGACAATACATAACGATACAAAAAGGTCGATGTGGGGAGGACGCAATTATTTTTTTTAAACGAAGAAAAATATTAAAATAAAACATGCATCAGATGCGCTTGAAAGCCAAATTACAACGCAATATTACGAAAATAAACAAATATTTTACTTGTTTGAAATTTATAATTTAAATATATTTCGGAGTCAAACTCCATCCTCAGTATTTTGTTTGTTTGTTTGTTTGTTTCTTCTTCTTCTTCTTCTTCTTCTTCTTCTTCTCCTTCTTCTTCTTCTTCTTCTTCTTTCTTGCTATGTTGTAAAGTTGGAGTAAGAAAAGTATTTAGGATGGAGTTTGACATCAAAATATATTTAAATTACAAATTTCAAACAAGTAAAATATTTGTTTTAGGAAAAAAAAAAAGCTTTTTTTTTCTGTAAAAGTCCGAGGAAGCTGCAGACGGAAAAAAAAACAAAAAACAAAAAAAATCGGCCGGGTAGCTGAAACAATAATGTAACTTAACAGAAAGATACGGTAATAAAAATAAAACGTATATATATATATATATATATATATATATATATATATATATATATATATATATATATATATTAGTGTATGTGTTTCGCGGTCATCCCAATCAGCAACGCTCATGTTCGGACACGTCTCTCGCGTTTAGAGTTGATAATTCCAGCGTTAGTTGATGTTGCGTCTACAAACTTTTCGGCCATCGTGGGGTTTATGAAATCCATATTTGACGTGTAGCAGTGGAAATCCATATTGTGCAAAAAGTTTCGTCATGTGGATCAAAGTGTCATTATCAGGTACACTGTCGCGTGCTACAGTGTCCTTTTTTCTCATCAGGAAACACGAACCCGCATTGTATGGGCGACTCACCAATGAAAGAAAGATGTATGCATGAAGATAATGTTGGAATAAAATTTTTTAAAACATTACAATATGTTTTATTTGTATTTAATCTCTCTCTCTCTCTCTATATATATATATATATATATTCCTATAAATTCGTTTTTCTATAAATTCGTTTTTTGTGTGTATTATATTCATATTAAAACCCCTCTTATCTATTTATTTAACAAGAAAATACAATTTTCTTATATATGGGTTGTGGAATTGCATTCACTAGCAAAAGATCCAGCTAATTTGCATATTCTTTTAAACATTAATTTTAATTAATTTTCTATTAGTTGCTTCGGTTTTCTAATGGGGTAATCATCTTTAGTTAATTATTACATGTAATTATATTCATGCAGATATTCTACATGATTTATACTTGCATAGTATTTGCGTAAAAAGTTTATAGTAAACACAAAATTGTTTCCATATATATTTATGTATGAGTATATATTTTTGTTGCACAAATTTTGCCTACCAAACTCCTCCTAGAGCTTTTGGTCTACAGACATGAAACTTCATATATAAGGTATTTGAATGCATGCAAAACTTTATATTTGGGTTTTAGCCCAGAAAAATCTGTGCAAAAGTGTGAAAATTAAAATATATGAAATTTGCCAGGTGAAGGTTGAACGCCGGTATTAAGAATGAATAACGTAGTAGCTATTGGTTCATGTTTTAATTTTTAGCCTCGCAGTAAACATATTTTCATAGCTTAGTCATTGATGGCAGAGGCAAAATAAATCGTGAGCTGAACGTTTTGGTTTCGATCCTCGTTAGTGGCGCATGGGTCTTTTTTTATACTTTTTAAATCATTACTATATATTGCATCCAATCTATCTATCCTTCTATTCTATATATCTATAAAAGTGAAAATATCTGTCTGTCTTTTCACTATGGTAGTTAAGGAAGACTATTATACAGAAAGGCATTACTTTACATATTCACACTTTTTAATATATACATATGCACATAACCTTATGGACAGTACATAGGGCCCGAGCAAAGCCGGGCGGAACTGCTAGTATATATATATATATATATATATATATATATATATATATATATATATATATATATAAAAGTGAACGTGTCTGTCTGTGTGTCTGTCTGTGCACATTTCCCTACGCAATAACTCTGTCAATTTTAAGTCTACAAATTTTTAGTTACTAATATATAAATATATGTATGTATGTATGTTTGCATGTCTGCCTAAAACTTTCGATAGAGGCAACGGATTTTTACAAGATCAGTATCGTTTTGAAGTTCGACCCTTCAGACGACAAATATCGAAAAATTGGCTAAAAACATAATTTTTTATTTATTTTTTTTATTACATTTTCACTCCAAACAAGGCATATTGCCACTTTGTTGTAGGGGGCTACTATCAGGGACATGGGCATCAGGGGTACTGAGTAGGGAGTTGGGCAGCAAGATGTCGGTTCATGCTGCACTTGAACTTCTGCATGTCAGTACAGTTGGGGAAGCAGGAATCCGACAGGGAATTCTAAAGTCTAGCTGTACTGGAGAAGAAACTACTGGAGTAGAAGGCTCTTTTACATCTAGGGATCTCTACTGTGAAGGGGTGGGATTTAGATGCTTGTTGGGGTTTGTCGGGGGTATTTACGTCGAGGGGGCACAAGTGCTTGCAGTTTGTCAGAACATTCACGGTTAAAGTACTTGTAGAAAAGGCAGAGGGATGCAACATTTCGTCGATGGGACAGGGACTGAAGTTTAGATGACAGTTCAGGACCTATCATATTGGCGACTCTATTTTTAACCTTGTCTAGGAGCGAGAGACTAGTGGTAGATGCACCAGCCCAAATATGACAACAATACTCCATACATGAGCGAATGGTGACCTTATAGAGGTATAGGATACTTTTGGGAGTTAGTATCTTTCTAGTACGGTAGAGAGAACCTACCTTCTTCGCAGCGGTCTTGGCGATACTCTCGATGTAATTGTTCCAACTCATGTTTCCTGAGAGCGTTAGGCCGAGGAGTTTAAAGGATGTACTTTCAGATAAAGAGTCATTGGCCATTCCTATTGGTTGTAGAGAAGGTTTCTTGTAATTATTGAAGGAAACGAGTTTTGTCTTGGCAGCATTGAATGTGACCATCCATTTATGTCCCCATTCCACTACAGATCGGAGGTCATCCTCTAGTGCTTCTACCATTTCTTTAGATATGTGTTCATTTGTTTTCCTGTCGTGTCTGTTATAGAGTGTGGTGTCGTCAGCATATATACCCATCTCCCAGGCAATTTTGTCGGAGATCATTTATGAATATTAAGAATAACAGAGGTCCCAGGATAGACCCCTGAGGCACTCCCGCATTTATATCGTATTGTTTAGATGTACGACCGTCGAAGACAACCTGGATTTTCACTTATCTAAGAAGGATTTAATTATGTCATGTATTCTTCCAGTGATACCATATGATCTGATTTTCCTGAGAAGACCTTCATGCCATACCCTGTCAAAAGCCTTAGATATATCTAGAGCTACCGCTCTACTCTCCCCCGTTTTGTTCAGTGACTGATATATACGTTCTGAGATTACAATTAGGATGTCTGCTGTTGAACGGGCTTGTCTAAATCCATATTGTTGGTCAGTCAGAAGTTTAGCATGTGTAAGGTGATTGGCTAGAGCTTGGTTAATTATTGTCTCACATATTTTGGCGAAAAGTGGGAGGAAGCTAATGGGGTGATAATTTATTGGGTCAGTTCTTTCGCCAGAATTCTTAAAAACTGGTACTACAGAAGCAAGTTTCCGGCAGGCAGGAGAGCAAGATTCATTAAGGCATTTGTTGTAAAGTTTGGAGAGAACTGGAGCTACATCGGCTAAGCACTTTTTTAATAGCACAGCTGTGATGAGATCAGGTCCACATGCTTTTGCAGTGTCAAGATTTCTTATGATAGCATGCGCCTGAGAAGGGGTGATTTTCAGATCGTCTAGTATGGCGTCTGTCCGCAAAGGAAAGTCAGGGAGGAGGTGGTTGGCAGGGTCCAGTGTACAATTGGAAGCAAACCGACTGGCAAGCATGTTAGCCTTCTCAGTTGCAGAGCAAACAACCTCATAAATGTTGGATAGTGGGGGGATTGTTGATTGTCCATTATTTACTACACTGTTGTAGATTTTCCAGAAGTCGCGGGTCTCTAATTTTTGTGCTTCGATGTGTTTTTTTGGTGGTTTCAATACATTCTCTCTTAGCTGTCACTATTTCTTTCTTAACGTTACTTCTGGCTTCTATATACTCCTGCCTGTTTGAGCT
This sequence comes from Euprymna scolopes, assembly GCF_053919585.1. Taxonomy (NCBI): domain Eukaryota; kingdom Metazoa; phylum Mollusca; class Cephalopoda; order Sepiida; family Sepiolidae; genus Euprymna; species Euprymna scolopes. The sequence continues at coordinate 102,571,324 of NC_136502.1, forward strand.
GGACTTATGTCGGTTAAATCTGCGGGATGCATGCTGCGTTTGCGCGATGGCGGCTGCACAAGTACAAGTAAACTATTGGGGAGAGTTGGGCTTGCTATAAAATTTCTGTGTGGGAACATGTGCTTCAATTGCTGTTTTGAACCATTCAGTGGTCTCATTTGCACACTGTTCAGCAGTTAGTGAAAAGATATTTTGCCATGGGGCGTCCCTGATGAGATCCCTGATGGCTTCTCAGTCAGCCTTTTTATAATATCTCGTTGTTTTGAGCAGCGGCTCTTCAGTTTTGGCTCTAAAGTTTAGGGCTATTTCAACTATTACCAATGCATGATTGACGTTCCCAAGTGGGCTGTGGGCATTAGTTACACAATCATCGGGAACTGTGGTCAGAAACAGATCTAGAAGTGATGCGTGTTGTTCTTGCTGGTCTGGGAAACGGATTGAAAACGTAACCATCTGTGATAGGGAATGAGATATAGAGAAGTTATATGTAGTCGTACCAGCTGGGTCTGTGTGAGTAGAAAATCCAAGCCACTTTTCTACAGGGAGGGGTCGCTTTTTTCGCCGATATTTTGGAAAGTCATCCTCTCCTGTCGATTGTCTAGCCTTAATTAAAACGTACGTCACTTCCGGTTTGGCGGTCGTTGTAACAGCATAGACGTTAGGGGTTTTCCCCGTTCTTTTCCTCCTTTGCGGTACGGGTTCGAGCCTGTCTTCCTACTATCACTTTTTTTTTTTTTGCTTAACACACACATCCAAACACCCGGGCCACGTCAGGCTGAAATACTAGTCTATCTATAAAAGTGAACGTGTCTCTGTATCTGTGTGTCTGTGTGTCTGTCTGTGTACATTTCCCTACGCAATAACTCTCTCAAGTTTAAGTCTACAGACTCGAAATTTGATATACAGGGTACTGAGATTTGGGAAAATCTATGTGATCGGTTTTCGGCCTGAAATTTTGCTGTTAAGGGTTCAAAGTTCAACGATTTGACCTTTGAGAACTCTACCAAACCCCTCCGACAATTTGGGGTATAAACACTTGAAATTTTAGATATAGGTTCCTTGGACATGGATCTAACTTAATAACTTGATTAGAGCACAAAACAATAAATTTTAAGGGGTCATAATAGGGGTCAAAGTTAAAAAAAATTGACCTCTGCAGTTTCTACCAAATTACTCAGACAATTTCTGGTCTAAATATTTGAAATTTTACATAAAGGGTATTTAGAAATAGGGCAAGCTTTTTAATCGGTTTGGGTCGGAAATTTTTAGTTACCAATATATAAATTTATGTATGTATGTATGTATGTATGTAGGTTTGCATGCCTGCCTAAAACTTTCGACAGAGGCGACGAATTTTTACAAGATAAGTATTGTTTTGAAGTTCGACCTTTTATTCGACAAATATCGACAAATTGGTTACAAAACATTCATATCTTCACCTTTAACGGGGCCCTTTTAAACAGGGGGGTCGCTTTTTTCGCCGATATTTTTTAAAGTCATCCTCTCCTTTCGATTGTCTAGTCTTAATTTAAACCTACGTCACTTCCGGTTTGGCGGTGGTCTTAGCAGCATAGACGTCAGTTTTTACCCCCGTTCTTTTCCTCCTTCGCCGTACGGGTTCGAGCGTGCCTTCCTGCTACCACTTTTTTTTTTTTGCTCAACAGACACATCCAAACACCCGGGCAACGCCGAACTGAAATGCTAGTCTATCTATAAAAGTGAACGTATCAGTGTGTCTGTGTCTGTGTACATTTCTCTACGCAATAACTCTGTCAATTTTTAGTCTACAGACTCGAAATTTGATATACAGGGTACTGAAATTTGGGAAAATCTTTGTGATCGGTTTTCAGCCAGAAATTTGGCTGTTAAGAGGTCAAAGTTCAACTTAATAACTTGATTTTAGTCCAGAACAATAAGTGTTAAGGGGTCATAATAGGGGTAAAAGTTAAAAAAAGTTTTACCTTTGCGGTCTCTACCAAATTACTCAGACAATTTCTTGTCTAAATATTTGAAATTTTACATAAAGGGTATTCAGAAATAGGGCAAGCTTTTTAATCGGTTTGGGTCGAAAATTTTTAGTTACCAATATATAAATGTATGTATGCATGTATGTTTGCATATCTGCCTAAAACATTCGACAGGGCCGACGGATTGTACCAAGATCAGTATTGTTTTTAAGTTCGACCTTTCATACGACAAATATAGAAAAATTGGCTAAAACATTCATATCTTCACCTTCAACTGGGCACTGTTCTACAAGGGGGGGGGTCGCCTTTTTCGCCGATATTTTTAAAAGTCATCCTCTGCTTTCGATTGTCTAGCCTTAATTTAAAACTACGTATCTTCCGGCTTGGCGGTGGTCGTAGCAGCAAAGATGTCAGGTTTTTTACCCCGTTCTTTTCCTCCATAGCGGTACGGGTTCGAGCCTGCCTTTCTGCTACCAAATTTTTTTCTTCTCAACATACACATCCAAACACCCAGGCAACGCCGAGCTTAAATGCTAGTATATATATATATATATATATATATATATATATATATATATATATATATATATATATAAAAGTGGACGTGTCTGTGTGTGTGTCTGTGCGTGTGTGTCTGTATGTGTACATTTCCCTATGCAATAACTCTCTCAAGTCTAAGTCTACACTCAAAATTTGATATACAGAGTACAAAGAGTGGAGTAAATCTTTGTAACCGTTTACATTTGACCTTTGAGAACTCTACCAAACTCCTCCGAGATTTTGGGTATAAACACTTGAAATTTTAGATAGAGGCTCCTTGAACATGAATCTAACTTAATAACTTGATTTGAGACCAAAAGAGTAAATGTTAAGGGGTCATAATAGGGGTCAAAGTTAAAAAAAAGAATTGACCTCTGCAGTTTCTACCAAATTTCTCAGACAGTTTCTGGTTTATACATTTGAAATTTTACATAAAGGATATTCAGAGATAGAGCAAGCTTTTTAATCGGTTTGGGTCGAAAATTTGAGCTACCAATATATAAATATATGTATGTATGTTTGCATGTCTGCCTAAAACTTTCTACAGAGGCGACGGATTTTTACAAAATCAGTATCGTTTTGAAGCTCGACCCTTCAGACGACAAATGCCGAAAAATTGGCTAAAAATATTAACATCTTCACCCTCAACTGGGCACTCTTCTACAGGGAGGGGTCGCTTTTTTCGCCGATATTTTCGAAAGTAATCCCCTCTTTTCGATTGTCTAGCCTTAATTTAAACCTACGTCACTTCCAGTTTGGCGGTGGTCACAACAGCAAAGACATCACGTTTTTTCCCCGTTCATTTCCTCCTTCGCGGTACGGATTCGAGCCTGCCTTCCTACTACCACTTTTTTTTTTTTTTTTTTTTTGCTTAACACACACCTCCAAACACCCGGGCAATATTATATATATATATATATAAATATATATATATATATATATATATATATATATATATATATATATATATATATATATATATATATATATTAGTGTATGTGTTTCGCGGTCATCCCAATCAGCAACGCTCATGTTCGGACACGTCTCTGGCGTTTAGAGTTGATAATTCCAGCGTTAGTTGATGTTGCGTCTACAAACTTTTCGGCCATCGTGGGGTTTATGAAATCCATATTTGACGTGTAGCAGTGGAAATCCATATTGTGCAAAAAGTTTCGTCATGTGGATCAAAGTGTCATTATCAGGTACACTGTCGCGTGCTACAGTGTCCTTTTTTCTCATCAGGAAACACGAACCCGCATTGTATGGGCGACTCGCCAATGCAAGAAAGATGTATGCATGAAGATAATGTTGGAATAAAAATTTTTAAAACATTACAATACGCTTTATTTGTATTTAATATATATACGTGTATATATATATATATATATATATATATATATATATATATATATATATATAGTCATCCACATAGAGTACCGCTTCGCAGCTCATCAGTGCGGCTGGACAGGATTCTACCTCAAGACAGGATTGAAATCCGACCGTCTGTACAACAGTCAAGGATCCTAACCACTACGCTATTGGCGGCTGCTGCGTGAGTCATGAGTTTAACGATGTTTTGACATCGTCCGAATTACCTCTGCTCGATTTGTTTACACAAAGAGCATCGCTTATACGCTAATGGTAATTCGTGTATCACTTCTCAATATGCTCAACTCAAGATAAGGCGCATTATAGTCATCCACATACAGTACTGTTTCGCTGTTTCACAGCTCATCAGTGCGGCTAGACAGGCAACTACCTCAAGCCAGGATTGAAACCCGACCCTCTGCACAACAGTCCAGGCTCCTATGAAACTTTTGAACTAAAATAAAATTCTCTAAATCTCAAATTCGCCCTGCACAATGCTCTGTATACTCAAGCAAGATCATTCGACACCACCCGGAAATCTCTTGCCATCGGCAGTACACAATCGAAATCACTCGTTACTTGTTTCAAACACTAAAAACACACACATTTTCAGAGTCATAAAATAGAAAGTGATACATTGGTGGATGTAAATTGATATAGACTTATTTTGCTGATGTTATGAAAACGTATATGCGACCAGTAAACATGACTGCTACAATAACATGAAAAACGTTTGCCGGTGAACGACCTGAGTTGTTAAAACTATATTAAAACGAAAAACCAGTAAAACGTAGTCCGAGGAAGTCAGCCATGAAAGAGGCTGAATCTGGTTTCGGGATGCTTAAAATATGGTGGAATTATAGTTTTGGTTTTAGGGAATAAAAATTGTACTCTTTCGTTCTCTAATTACAGGAGGATAGCTTCTAAATATTCTTAACCAATACTCAAGAGTTTCTAAGTTATTTAATCGGCCTATCTTTATTTTTCTCATTATTTAAAATTGTCTCCATTGTAAGAATCTTCCTTGTTGGAATGAATATTTTCGATAAGAAACTAGAGAAACTTTTAATGTAAACAAGGATAAAAAGAATCAAATATCGATTGATAAGGTGGAGATTTTATCACCTAATACGTCATAGAGTCGTTCAAATGAATGAAAAAAAAAAGCCTGCCTATTTATATACAAAAGTGTTTTTTTTTATATATACAAAATTGTTTGGTTGAGCAGTCTAAGCTAGAGGTTAGACAAAGACGCTCCTTTCTTGTATTGTAGGCTCTCGTCTGAATCTGGTTCCAGTCTCAATTTTTTTGTTTCTATCCCAGTGTGATAAAATAACCGTGTATATAATAGTACGACTGATGCAGAAATGAGTGACAGCTAAAAATCAGCATTATCTATCTATCTATCTATCTATCTATCTATCAATATATATATATATATATATATATATATATATATATATATATATATATATGTATATATATATATATACATTTGGATATTTTACTTTTCACCAGACCATCCATTCACGTGAAATCCCCCTTTTCTATTCCCTGCTTCACTATTTGTTACCAAGTAAGATCTATGACTTACTTGTAGTGTCATTAAATACGTTTGCAAACCAAATCCGATCCCGCATTTTGCTAAATCCTACCATCCGATGAGAAGGAAATTATTTCTTTGAAACTCCGCTGATTAAGGACTATCCACTTATTTTGGGATTCTTTTTTAAAATTAAATGTGTTTTGACTCTTTTTCAAAGTGTTTTTAACATGTTTTATTAACTACTTGTTCTTATATATATATATATATATATATATATATATATATATATATATATATATATATATATATATATATATATAGTAATTTATAAATTATATATGGCGCTTAAGCTACACTGAATATTCCGCGTTTCATCCACTCTAAGATTCTTCAGGCATAAGCCTGACGAAACGCGGAATAGTCAGTGTAGCTTAATCGCCATATATATTTTATAAATTACTAACTAGCTCTACCATACGTATTGAGCACTTTTGAAGTAAATACTTAAAGTTTACACATAAATTTATACTTTCGTATATTAATTTTATGTGAATAAATGAAGTATATATATATATATATATATATATATATATATATATCAAAAAAGCAAAAATCAGGCTCCTTCAGTCTTGTACGGACAATGGATACCCACGAAGGGTTACTTGTTGCGCCTTAAATCTTTTTGGCAGGAAGTGCGCAATCTCCCACCACACCTCTCCTGAAACGACATTGTTAAATACGAGTGGCAAGTGAAGTGTATGTACAGGACGACTGGAAACAAATGCCGAGATGAGCGGAGAGCACATACATCACCTAGAATTCCCAAATGGTCACCCATCTGGTACTAACCAGGTTCAACGTTGCTTAACCGGTGATCTGACGAGAACCGGTGTGTCAACGCGATTATACCGTATATTGGGAAAAATGAAATTTAATAACAACACATTTTTATACAAGATGGTAAAATATATAAGATATTTTCAATAATGAACAAGTTCATAGTACAGCACGTGTTTAGGTGAATAAGTTGAGTGAATAATAGTCACAAGTCAATAAGTTCATAGAGTGAATGATATGCGCGTGTAGGTGATTTACGTATGTGAGTGTTTGGCAGCGTGGCATTGTGTATGTGTGTTGATGTACCTTGTTCTTGTTAGTGCGTGTATAGATGTGCGAGAGTTGATGAAGGCTGGATACGTGAGTAATTGAATAATTTTCTTTTAAGACTTGCTTCCGCCTTTGAAGAGCTTACGTTCCGGTGTCTTTCAAGTGTGTTACTTTTTGAGGTTTGGAAAGATTTCCATTGGTTGAAAATACTTTAAATCAGGAGTCTCCAAACTACGACCCGTGGGCTCGATTCGACCCGCCTAAGGCTTTTATCCGGCCCGAAAAGCTCTTATGAAAAACGAGAAAATATTTAGAAATAATTTTAAAAAATTAAAATGCATGAAAATAGTATGGTAGTTTTTCGTTTTGTCCAGAAAATGATTAAAAGAATACGGTTTTAGAAAATCGGTTTCACTAAAAACCAAACTAATGAGCAAAACAATATAAAACATGCCCAAATCATTTTTGTTTTTGCTCGCGTAGCCCTGAAATATCAACAATATGACCCCTCATTCGAAAACTTTTGAGATCCCTGCTTTAAGTGAACACATTCGTGTACAACTTGTTGGCTTTAGGAAATGAAGAAAGCATATAGAAATGAACCGGAAAAAGAAAGGGGTGAGCAATTAGAACCATTTGCGTGTTAGCGTTCGTTCGAATGGCATATTCATATCTAATCTACCACATCCTGAAACATTTAGCACTCCAGCCTCTATTTTGAGTTTTTCTACAACGGTTGAGGGCAGCTTGAATGCAATATCGAAAAAAAAAAAATACCCCAGGGGACATTCGTAGGCAAATGCCTTTCCTTCAAGAATTGTTGAAGCAAACAAGTGCACTAAATACTCGCACAATGTTCATTTAAGATCAAATCTAAACTTTCATTTTTCTCATTTCTCTCAACCCACCGTACATTTGACTCTTAGCCGAAGTTGATTCGACGACGGATCGAAAACGTCAATGATGCATATTGGACATATATTACTATTTCTGATTTTCACCTAAAAATAAGAAGAAAAATCGAAAAAATTGACAAAACGGTAAAATTAAACAGAAGCTCTGTGTTATCCTTAATAATGTTTGTTTTCGTGATGATTCCAATATTTTTCCCGATTCTGATACAATTATCGATTCTGATCTAAATTTTCGATTCTCATAAAATTTCAAATTTCGATTCCGGTTGTTTTTAAATCTCTAAAAATTTAGCTATATAGTTTTCTTTTTGTTTTGTTTTTTAGGGGTGGTATTACCACGAAAAACTATTTTTTTTTCTAAAACTAAAATATATACATCGCTCCCCCCCAGTGTATTTTACGTTTCAAAAAAAAAAAAAAAAAGAAAAAGAAAAAAAAACTGTGTAAATCTTAAAACCTAACAAAATTATAATAAAGATTAATTATTAATTGCAGTTTGAAGAAGATAAACAAAGGTTTTAAAAAATCATTAAGTCGCTTCTGTTTTTCCATAGTTCGCATGGTTAACACAAGTCTGACGTCACGGTATCATGCGTTCCTTTTTTCACATTCGTTTGACAATGCCTACAGATGCCAGTGCGCTGGGGAAGGTCATAGTAACACACTCCCTGTATTCTGCCAAGTTAAAAAAAATCATGTGATGTCTTCAGAGGAATCGGACCAACAATGGACCGAAGTTTATGGAGAACACTAAAAGTAGTTTAAAATCTATAAATGCTAACCATTTTATTATTATAACTAGCCATGGAAAAACTAAGTTTTAAAAGTATCGTTTTTTGGCATTGTAGACTGATAGATCTCTAACCACGACAAGAACAAACTACAACAACAACAAGCCTACAAAGGTGACTGTTTTTATAGTCTCAATCTCTCGTTCAGCGAGATTGAAACGAGACTGGAATGTCTATTTAAGCTATAAGGAATAGACATCCTATTTTCTTCATTAACAAACACCAGGCCGGGCCGCTCACAGCCATGAGTGTCTTTCTTTCCCTTCCCACCGAGCAACCCTCGGTAAGTCAATCAATTTAATTATCACAGTATATCATTCTTTATTACTTCCACAAGTAAAATTGGTAAATGTTCTTATTCCTTCTTTTAAAAGCCGTCGCTCAAAATCAACCATCAACGCTTATAGTTGTGTATAATTCGTATTTCCCACGTGCAAGAATTAAAGGTTTTTTCTACGATGAAAATCCACACAACAGAACGAACGTTAAAACTGAAATAAGACATCAGATAACAAAGAAAGAAAAAAGAAAAACAATAAAAACCCGAAACTTTTGAAGTGTATATGCATCGCTGTTTACCTGTTAAAAACCAATAACCAAACAACGAGCAAAAAAGCGAGTGGGGTGGAAGGAATGTGCACTTGATCACAATATCATTGAAAAACGCTTGAGAAAGTAAATTGTTAAACAATGCCACGCGATGAACTACCGGTTCTTTTGTCTGCGGTTGACGAGATCTTTTTTTCTTTGTTCAGGGTTGAGTTGTTTTAAGTTTGCGGGGGTAATGAAGCGTGGGTTTTATTTAAGAGACAATAAAACGCTGTTCATTTCAAGTCTGTTAGCGACAAATGCATCTTTCTTTTATGTGTCACGTGCCAGAGAATAACGCTTCAATTTGATGACAAAAAGTCGACTATTAATTCCGTGGTGAACTAGACATGCGAGACAAGCGAACGCAAAATGTTACACGCTTGTATAAGCTACTCTCTTTCTTTTTAGGTTTGTTTCGCCATCCTCGAAAAACAGATAGTACAATCGCTATTTAAGGCACTTGTGTGTGTGGGTGTGCATGTGTGTGTGTGTGTGTGTGTGTGTGAGAGAGAGAGAGAGAGAGAGAGAGAGAGAGAGAGAGAGTGTGTGTTCCCTATGGACCTCGAAACCGCTTGGCCCATGTTTTGTAAATTTCACACAAATGTACTTTACGTGTCTCAGAGTGTTCTAAGATAACTTTTATATCGGAATGCCTCCGATAAGTATCGAAGTGGATAATCGAAAAAATCTGATTTAAAGACGGACATTCCGATTTTGACCAACGTTAACACCCTTATATAGTCTAACATCATGAGTAGATTTGAGTTGTTTTATCACAGCACAACCAGGACGGACCAATGTATAAAACCAACAGTAGGTTCTTTGGTAAGACAGTGGCGCGTTCGAAATGAATGGCTAGAGCACAATTGAATCATGATACTTGACTTTTGTATTTTCAAATTTAATTCAAGGCATTATATAAAAAATAATTTGATAAAATCAACAGTACGTTCCTTACATTGCAATGTGTTGTGGACTAATTCACTGCATGGAGGCATGTGAAGCTTCCTTCCGGTGCATCGAGCTGGGTTTCCGACTAGAGCAGGCAATCAATCGATTTGACTGAAAAATGGGCGATTTCACTGATTACGATGGAATAAAAGTTTTAGAAGTGTAGAACATTAGTTGATTCTCAATCAGGCAAGGATAATGTCGAGTCTGCTTGTTAGTTTCACACACACACACACACACACACACACACACACACACACACACACACACACACACACACACACACACACACGCACACACACACACAGATAGATAGATAGATAGATAGATAGATATGTGTATATATATATATATATATATAGTGAATAAATGACAAAAAACTATACTCCAAAATTCATGATGTTGACCATCTTATAATTTATTCCATTAATTCAGTTGTTTAAAATTCAAAATGGCGTAATGGAAACATATTAAAGGTATATGCAGCTTCTCTTCCAATTTTCGGATTTTAATCATATCAAATCACACTTCATTTCTTTTTGACGGATTGATTGTTGCTATTTCTTCTGATGAGTTAAGGGCATAATAGATTCACTGATTGATATAATAATTAAGTTATTGCTTTTGTGCTACGAAACAGATACTGTCAACAATTGTAAAAGTCAACTGAATTAAAGGAATAAAGTATATGATGGTCAACATCATGAATTCTGGAATATAGTTTTTTGTCATTTATGCACTATATTGCTCTGTAATTACATTGAGCTTCTTAAATAAGGATTGGTATATATTATAAGAAAATATATTTCAACAGATATATATATATATAAAAGTGAACGTGGCTCTGTGTGTGTTTGTGTGTGTGTCTGTGTATATTTTCCTACGCAATATCCCTGTCAATTTTCAGTCTACAGACTCGAAATTTGCTATACAGGGTACTGAGAGTTGGGAAAATCTTTGCAATCCGTTTTCGGCCAGAAATGTGGCTGTTAAGGGGTCAAAGTTCAACGATTTGACCTTTGAGAACTCTATCAAACTCCTCCGCTAATTTTGGGTCTAAACACTTGAAATTTTAGATATATATTCCGTTAACATGGATCTAACTTAATAGCTTGATTTGAGCCCTAAGCAATAAATGTTAAGCGGTCATACTAGGGGTCGAAATTAAAAAAAATTGACCGCTTTTTTTTTTGCTCAACATAGACCTGCAAACACCTGGGCAGCGCCTGGCTAAAATGCTAATATATATATATATATATATATATATATATATATATATATATATATATATATATATATATATATTGACGCACTAATAAACAGTAGCATGTTCATATACTTAACTAATAGTAGCGTTTTTTAAGCATATTTTTCCCAACTGATCCAAATAATGTGGAAATAATCATTATTTCTCGCCTGGTATTTGCAAAAAGAGTTTAAAAAAAAAAGGAGGCGAACTACGAAATTCTCTTTCCTAACGGACGAAATAAAAAAAAGGCTAAATCTGTATTTTCTTTTTTCTCTGAACTAACCAATCAGACAAGATGGAGGAACTAAAGTCAGCTTTGGTTCAGCTAACGAAATTGCAAATTGAACAAAAAAGATGTAAAAAGACTTATTGGAGAATTGTGAAGAAAAACAGGAAATGATGGCACACCATCAACAAAAGTTAGAGGAACAACAAATTGAATTACAGAAACAATGGTCTGAACAACCAATGAAACATCAAAAACTAATGGGACATCAAAAACAATCGTCCGAGCGCCAACAACGGAGAGGAACTACTCACACAAATTTTGAAGAGTAATGCGCACGTGAAAAATGAATCAGCTTTTTTCTCAAAATACGATATGGTCCGCAATAGATGATTTTAAGTACGAAGGAGATAAAAAAATCATTCACAACTTATTTCAGGAGATATGAAGACTTTTTCAATATCGACTTCGGTAACTGGTCTGACCAGAAGAATACCCGACTGCTACTACGTAAGCTTGAAACGATTGAACACGATAAATTCGTGGACTTTATCTTACCATGAGAAACCACGGAGTTATCGTTCAATGAGACGGTAAATCTGCTATTCACCCCCAGAACGTCTCTTTTCCATAAAAGATGGAAATGTTTAAACTTGACTAAAAACGATAATGACGACTTTGCCCATGCTTAACAAGAAAATGTCTTATATGCAATAATGGAACATAAAATCTTCCACTGTTGGAAAATCAGAACAAAAGCCGAGTGCGCTAAACTATAACCCGAGACGCCTTTTTTACATGGGGGCTGACCACTTATCAAGGCCCGGAAGCCACTCGGGGATAAGGGTTAGTATGTGTACAATAATCAATGGGATAATATCGTAGTAATAGTTGGTATTGGAGATTTGATTAGAAGAAAACCTACGTAAATACATAACAGGCAAAATTCTAAGCATAGATATTAAATTTCAGTCAGACAGTGGATCTGATCTTACAATGCTAAACTTCAAAACGTGGAAGAAATTACGCAAACCTACTATGCTAAGAACCTATAGAACAGCAAACGCTGTCAACGGCACTAAAATTAATTTTAAGGGTGAATTAATCATTAACACCTTCTTGCTGGGAGAACCTAAAGAAGTCAAAATATAAGTATTAAAAAATAGTGCAAACAAATTCGGCTCTGATTGGATGGATTAGTTTTACCTGTGGGACTTACTTATCTCCGCACTTTGCAAAAAAATAGAAGCCTCCCACGTGGAAACTAATAAACTAATAATTAACTTTAAGGAAGAATTCCCAGATGTATTCACTCCCGGCCTTGGAGATGTACGTTTCACATCCCTGAACAAGATAAATCAGGAATAATCAGGAACCGAAAAAATTGGAAAACACTAGTATACTGTCTAAAATTGAATACAGTGCGTGGACTGCGCGGGCAGTCTAGATGAAAAAGGTCCGGGGGAAATCTGCGTTGCGTTGACTTCTCGGCCGGACTGAACGAGTCGTTAGAAGACTTCCACTATCCATTACCCAACCCGGAGGAAGTGTTCACAAAATTAAATAGCTGCAAGTTTTTTTTCTAAGATCGACCTGAGCGATGCTTATTTACAAGTTCCTGTAAACGACAAAAGCGCTAACCTCTTCTGTATTAATATCCATTGGGGTTTGTACAAATATGAAAGGCTCGCGACCGTTTATTGTTTCTGATTATACAATAAGTATTTATAAATAAATCATTTTGAATAGATTTTTTTAATTCAGGTTTTCAATTTCCGAGTTTTAACCATTGTTGTATTATGAATTTGCTTCAGAATTGTTTTTATGCTTTTATCCACAAAGCTCTTCCTAGGTTAAGAACTAACCGGATAACTAGACTAGGTCAAGCTAAGATTATAGGTCATAATAGCCAGACCGGAACATCTCCTTAATGACCAATATTGTGTAGGCGTAAAATAGAACAAAGGATTGACAACAGAATGTGGCACAAACGTCAGCGTCGAATCAAAAGAACCTTAGATTATTTTTCCTCTTACATACCGTTCCACTCCACCGATTCACAAAATACTGCGTAGGATAGAAACAAGTGCAGACGCGTGTTCATCAAAGCGTAGCTTTTTGGAAACTGTCATTGTCGCTTTAACAGATGATGATGATGATGATGATGATGATGATGATGATGACACCATCGTTCCAAATCATTGAGCAATTATTACCCGCATATCCGTGGCGATTATTACACTGCTGACACCACGGTTGACTGAATACGAAAAAAAAAAAAATCCGAAACACACAATGTCTCTAAGCCGAGAATACACGTGTGTGTTTATTTATTCTGGCCAATGTTACGAAAAAAATACATATGAGAAAATATACACTAAATATGGCATAAAGGCAACAAAATTGTCCACGTTGCCTCAGAAATATTGGAGGGATTTCCTTTTGGACTTATATTTTAGTTATCATTCGTGAATTACTCTGGCCAATGTTAGGGGAATGGGCTATCATGCCTTGAAGTAAATAAAATTCATAACGAGTCTCTATTTTTTTGTTAATCTTTTAAGATCAGCATACGTGATCCGACCGGTTGCCATCTTTGCACGGCTTTTACAAGTTTTGACAACGCCAGTTAAGCATAAATCTTTTTTTTAGTAGTTGCATAGACTCCAAGAACTCCACACTGAAATAGGTGACATTTACTTATTTATTGCTGTAGTATATATTTTCTATCTAAAACAGTGTCAACGTGTGTTTTTCTTATTGTATTGTGTATTTAATGTATTGTAATCTTTGGCATAATTGCCTGTTATTTTGATTCTGTACATATAACGTTAAATGTATACATGTTTCGTATCTTCGTTTGATGTTTGTATTAGGAAAACTGTTTATCTGACAATAAATGTGTACGTTTTTCTCATTTCCTTTGTTCCCCTTTCTTCCAACGCTCACGTGTTATTTACGATAATGAAAGAGAAAGAAACACGTTCGTGTTCATTCATAGACAAGACTTAACGCCATATAACACGTGTTGAACTCATAGCAGGTTCTTTTGTTATAGTCTAATTGGTAGACAGAAAAGAAAAGTTATTTTTGGTTGGATGATGGGTGAGACTTTTAACTCTTTGGGGTCGTAGGAACGCTGTATTATCTCATGCAGGTGGAGAACAGGCAAGCTCCCCCAAAAAAGGGGTACTCTTGCTTCAAAGAAAATTGCCTGGGCACTCCCGTCGGCATTCCCCGGAGGGACGCCTCAGGCGACAAGCAATAAACTTGCCCCACCAGAAAGCCCGGTGGCAAGGTCTGGGAAGGTAGACCTCCTAGGTAGTACCCAAGCGGTGTACCTCAGCCCGACAGGTGCTGGGTCGGTTCCTGGTCCCTCACCTGTCGGACTGAGTGTCAAGAACGAATCCTTGATGAGTACTAAACCCTGTATCCCTGCAGCCAAAGCCGCTAGGAGACCATCCCCTCATAGTAAGACTATATATGGGGATATGATCTTGCATAATCGGGAGATTCTATTTATAAACGATGCTGCTAGGAACTGACGAATCGAATTAATTCACGTTCTGCTACCAACCAATCAGAAACCAGAATTGCTCCATGAATATTAAACCTTTCTGTAGCAATTTCGCATATGTTTTCTCCGTCTCAACACGTGAAGAATCTTTTGCTCTGTGGATTCCAACTCAAAAACTGTCTACTGCAAAGCAGTCACCTCCCAGAACTTGTGTAGAACAACGAACCATCGGAAACTGTTCTGAAACTAAACATAGCTTACACTTCTAGATTGGCCAACAATAGCCTAGTGGCGCCCATCCCTCTCTAGATTTAGGGTACCTAAAGCAGCTGGTATGACCAAATCGTCACCCGTTTTAACTCTGGCCAGGCTCAACGTCGCTTATCTTCGATAATCTAACGGGAACATGAGTGTCACAATGATTACGTCATAGTTTTCTGTTAATTTGGGTTGTCAGAAGTACAGTCCACAAATAATTAAAATTACTCAATAACATTATTACTAAATATTATTACTAAATATTATTACTAAATATTATAACTAAATATTATTACTAAATATTATTACTAAATATTATTACTAAATATTATTACTAAACATTATTACTAAACATTATTACTAAGTATTATTACTAAATATATTTACTAAACATTATTACTAAATATTATTACTAAACATTATTACAAAATATTATTACTATATATTATTACTAAATATTATTACTAAATATTATTACTAAATATTATTACTAAACATTATTACTAAATATTATTACTAAATATTATTACTAAATATTATTACTAAATATTATTACTAAACATTATTACTAATATTATTACTAAATATTATTACTAAATATTATTACTAAACATTATTACTAAACATTATTACCAAATATTATTACTAAACATTATTACTAAATATTATTACTAAATATTATTACTAAACATTATTAATAAATATTATTACTAAATATTATTACTAAATATTATTTCTAAATATTATTACTAAATATTATTACAAAACATTATTACTAAACAGTATTACTAAATATTATTACTAAATATTATTACTAAATATTATTACTAAACATTATTACTAAATATTATTACTAAATATTATTACTAAATATTATTACTAAACTTTATTACTTAATATTAATACTTAATATTATTACTAAACATTATTACTAAATATTATTACTAAATTTTATTACTAAATATTGTTACTAAACATTATTCCTAAATATTATTGTTAAATATTATTACTAAATATTATTACTAAATATTATTACTAAATATTATTGTTAAATATTATTACTAAATATTACTAAATATTATTACTAAATATTATTACTAAATAGTATTACTAAATATTATTACTGAATATTATTACTAAATATTATTACTAAATATTATTACTAAATATTATTACTAAACATTATTACTAAATATTATTACTAAATATTATTAATAAATATTATTACTAAATATTATTACTAAACATTATTACTAAATTTTATTACTAAATATTATTACTAAATATTATTACTAAATATTATTAATAAACATTATTACTAAATATTACTACTAAATATTATTACTAAATATATTTTTACTAAATATTATTACTGAATATTATTACTAAATATTATTAATAAATATTATTACTAAACAATATTACTAAGTATTATCGCTAAATATTATTACTAAATATTATTAATAAACATTATTACTAAATATTATTACTAAATATTATTACTAAATATTATTACTAAATATATTTTTACCAAATATTATTACTGAATATTATTACTAAATATTATTACTAAATATTATTACTAAACATTATTACTAAATATTATTACTAAACATTATTACTAAATATTATTACTAAATATTATTACTAAACATTATTAATAAATATTATTACTAAATATTATTACTAAATATTATTTCTAAATATTATTACTAAATATTATTACTAAACATTATTACTAAACAGTATTACTAAATATTATTACTAAATATTATTACTAAATATTATTACTAAATATTATTACTAAATATTATTACTAAACATTATTACTAAATATTATTACTAAATATTATTACTAAATATTATTACTAAACTTTATTACTTAATATTAATACTTAATATTATTACTAAACATTATTACTAAATATTATTACTAAATTTTATTACTAAATATTGTTACTAAACATTATTCCTAAATATTATTGTTAAATATTATTACTAAATATTATTACTAAATATTATTACTAAATATTATTGTTAAATATTATTACTAAACAATATTACTAAATATTATTACTAAATATTATTACTAAATAGTATTACTAAATATTATTACTGAATATTATTACTAAATATTATTACTAAATATTATTACTAAATATTATTACTAAACATTATTACTAAATATTATTACTAAATATTATTAATAAATATTATTACTAAATATTATTACTAAACATTATTACTAAATTTTATTACTAAATATTATTACTAAATATTATTACTAAATATTATTAATAAACATTATTACTAAATATTACTACTAAATATTATTACTAAATATATTTTTACTAAATATTATTACTGAATATTATTACTAAATATTATTAATAAATATTATTACTAAACATTATTACTAAGTATTATCGCTAAATATTATTACTAAATATTATTAATAAACATTATTACTAAATATTATTACTAAATATTATTAATAAACATTATTACTAAATATTACTACTAAATATTATTACTAAATATATTTTTACTAAATATTATTACTGAATATTATTACTAAATATTATTAATAAATATTATTACTAAACATTATTACTAAGTATTATCGCTAAATATTATTACTAAATATTATTAATAAACATTATTACTAAATATTATTACTAAATATTATTACTAAATATTATTACTAAATATATTTTTACCAAATATTATTACTGAATATTATTACTAAATATTATTACTAAATATTATTACTAAACATTATTACTAAACATTATTACTAAATATTGCTATTGCTTAAGAACATGCAAATGTATACAAATGATTTATTTTAATCATTTATTTTAATAATGTGCTAAAATGACATTTAGTGTAATTTTTAACTTATTGTTGTGACGTGGCTTGTACCGTACGACATCCGGTTACCCGGAAATATAAAAGAACATGCACAGAGTACGCAGAAGAGTGTGTATTCCAATAACATAGACTTGTTACTAACACTTACTATCCTATCGACGAACTGTTGCATCCTTCAGCCTGTTCTACAAGTATTTTAATGGTGAATCCTCCGACGAACTACAAGCACTTGTACGCCCTCGACGTAAATACCTCTGATAAACCTGCAAGCAGCAAAATCCCACCCTACACAGTAGAGATCCCTAGATGTAAGAAAGCTTTCTACTCCAATAGTTTCTTCCCCAGAACTGCTAGACTTTGGAACTCCCTTCCGGGGTTCGGCTTTCCCAACCGTACTGACATGCAGAAGTTCAAGTGTAATATGAACAAACATCTTGCTGCTCAACTCCCTATATAGCATCCCTGCAACTTATGTCTCTGATAGTAGCTCCCCTACATCAAAGTAGCACTGTGCCTTGTTTGGGGTGAAAATGGAATAATAAAAAAACTATTTGTAAATATGTCATGTTCTTGTTCCACTATTTTACATTTTTTTTTTACACAGTGATCACCACTTATCAAGGCCCGGAAGCCACTCAGGGATAAGGGTTATTGCAAGTACATTACGTTAGTGTGGAGATTTGATGAAGTGTTTAATTAAGGGGGCGGTTCATAAGGAATTTGTTAACATTGGACTTGAAGAAATCCAAGTTGTAGTCCGGAGGGAAGCAGGCAGACGGAACAGAGTTCCACAGGCGTGCAGTTCTAAGAAAGAAGTTTTATTCATGGAATCCACGTTTTGATTTAGGCACAGATATAGAGTGGGGGAAATTTTTCACAGTGGATTCAGCTAGTCGGGTGTTTTTCGTGAAAGATTGGCGAGGGGGGGACCAGAGATTGGAGTTCAGACGAGCACCTGCACTGGAAA
Organism: Euprymna scolopes; assembly: GCF_053919585.1. Classification (NCBI taxonomy): domain Eukaryota; kingdom Metazoa; phylum Mollusca; class Cephalopoda; order Sepiida; family Sepiolidae; genus Euprymna; species Euprymna scolopes. The sequence continues at coordinate 102,590,190 of NC_136502.1, forward strand.
TAACGATAAAACCAGGATAGGCTCGCAACGTCTCTTCTGTGGGAGAGAGGTTGCAGGGTAGAGAAAAGGGCATCCCCCACTAAGCCACGAAGTCTATTTTGTACTCTGTCAAGGCAGGATAGGCTGCTTTTAGCAGCTCCTGCCCACATATGGCAACAGTATTCCATCCTTGGATGTACTTGGCTTTTATATAGATAGAGAATTGCATCAGTAGTGAGATATCTTCTGGAGCGGTAGAAGGATCCCACCATCTTTCCAGCGACCTTGGCAACAGACTTGATGTACGTGTTCCATTTCAGATCAGGAGTAAAGATCAAACCCAGAAGCTTGTCAAAACACGGGGCCTCACCCAGACATGTCTCTTTATTTTATTATTTTTGAAATTCTTCGAGGCAAGCTTCATAATATGTGCATAGCGGTTTCAATCCTACCCAAACGGGCCAAAGGATTAGTTGGCCAAAACAACAACTATGGAAGGCAGTAATTATTGAGAATAAGCTACAAGACTCAGCATTCCTCTCCCGTCGCGATTGATCACCTGAAGAAGACCAGAGGTTGAGTTGGCCGAAATGTGGTGTAAACAATAAATATAAAGATGAGGATAACAGTCCGCTAAAAGAATGAATGCACATTTTCCGCTTTATCGTTCCTCTTTGTGTGATTTAACAGATTGGCGACGAAGATTAAAAAAAATATTACGAAACAGCAACAAATCAAGTCTTCAGGGCCTGTTTGATGAAATTTCTAAAACAAAAGAAATTACGTCAGGACGAAGCGGGAAAAAAATAAAAACGTCTACATGATTTTAGAAGCCTTCAAAAAATATTGAATGACAGGATAAACGATTTTAGGAAAACATCGAACGACAGGAAAAAGAAAAAGACGAGTTGAAAAACTGGTAAAACAGTTTGGTAAACAAGGGAGATAATTTTGAAAATTCAAATACCTTTTCACAAGAGTCGATAATAAATTCAGTCGGCAATTTGATTTACAATCCAGAAGAAACATAACAATATTCTTTTCTTTTTTTTTTTTTTTTGAAAAAAAAAACTGTAAAAAAAATAATATTGATGTGATTGTGAGGCTAGGGTTGCGCAATCTCCAACCACACCTCCCTTGAATCGACACTGTTTTAATCCAGTGGCAAAGAGAGGCACAGAAGGACTGGAACCAATGCAGAGATAAGCGGAGAGCACATACAGCACCTGGAAGTCACAAATAGTCACCTATTTAGTAAATGACCAGGTCTAACGTTGCTTAACTTCGATGATCCAGCGGGAACCAGTGTGTCAACGTGATTATGCTGAACAGATCTTCATAATACAATTATTATACTTGATAACACTTGATAACACGTGATAATACGTGATTCTGCCGAAACAAATCTTAATAATACAAAAATAAAATTTCAGGCAGATATTGGGTCGGACTTACACACGCCACGCGGGCACTCAAAACTTGCAAAAAAATTTGACAGTCCAACATTAAAATTGCTAAAAGTGTTACCGGTAACAGATGTGAACCTTGTAAGGGAAAAGAAATTCAAGCGAAATTAAATCTCTTTGCCCCAAACGAAATAACAACAAAAAAAAAAAAAAAAAAAGGAATAAAACAAAATAACACCTCCTTCTGGTTTAAAATGCACCGCATTTATTTTTTAACAAAAACAACAAGATGAATAAGCAAAGGTTGGATCGGTGAAAGTTCTTGCGAAGTCATTATTATTAGAATGTTAGATAAGAGTCCTTCGCGGAATTAATAAGAATAGAAGATAAAAGTCTTGTGTGAAAATAATGTCCTTATTTTAAGGTTGGTGTTTTAACTGGCGAAGTTCGCCTTATTCAAAAGTCCTATGAGGAAAGTAATTCGCGAGGAAAGTAATTCGTTGTTATTAATTAGAAAACGTGTGGAATAGGTGCGTGTGTGCATAAGTGTGATTTTTGAGTGCCCGCGTGGTGTGTGTAATCATGGTGTTGACGGCTTTGACAGCGACGATGTTATGAAAACGAGAGGCATGTTCTCATGTGACGTCGAAGTGAGAAAAAGGGAAAAAGAAGGGAAGAAAGAATGTCTGATGCGTTTAAATACTTTTTGGACCGGCTCCAAAACAAGATTGCTACTGCTGATATTTTGTTTTTTGAAAAAGCGTTAAAAAGACAATTTTCTAAATTTTCTCATTGGTCGCTTGTGTCACGTGATACTGTCATCAACTACGCCCGCCAGAAATATTGTATTTTATACATATTTTTAAAAAAATGCTGACTAATGTCGCCGGAAATGACGTCAGCTCTCTTTAATGGAGATTATTTATACTTTAATAACAGACTGGTTGAGAGGTATTCTATATTATAACACAGAATAAAATATTGATTTCCAAGTAAAAAAAAAAAAAATAGTTCCTACGCGATCATCGTGTTTAAAAAAAGTAATATATCCAAGAATCACGACAAACGATTAGGAAGAAAAAATTACGAATGTTAGTCATTAAATGACGAAATTACAGTACCTCATATACGGCATAATCGCGTTAAATCACCAGTTCTCATTAGATTTCCGAGGTCAAGCGATGTGGAGCCTGACTATTGCCAGATGGGTAATAATTAAGAAAGCGCTATATGCCATTTTCTCGCGACCGGGATATACATACGGTTGGGTACCTGCTGGTGAATTTGATATTCCCTGTAAAATTCCTCCTTCGGAGGAAGCCGGCATAGTCCACCTAGAGATAATACCACGCCGTATTATCGGTTCGTTTCTTATGCTGGTCGTAATGGTGCTTGTAAAGGGCCGCATGCAGCACACGAGATGCATGTTTAATACACCTTCAATGGTAACATAACTAAAGCCTTTTCTTCACACAAATATAAATTGTGGACTGAACTAACGGAATACAAAATAAAACATCAAAACATTGTCGAGGACGAATCTTCAACTGGTATATATATAGCAATCCAGAGTTTTTAAGTAATTTAAGCTTACTGGTTGGTATACGTTGTTTCATTCTACGAGATAATCTTGGAAAACTGCGAAGTATCTTACGTGGAATCGCGCCGGCATGTAAACTGATATATTAAGGATCTTCTTTGCTTGATAAGTAAACAATTTATATGAATGGATGGTAGAATATCTTCTGATGCTGAATAAATACGTGAATGAATCGAAAGGAATGTCTTGTCGTTAGATTACTAAACCGAAAACAAGCATTTTCTATGCAAGATAACATTTTTAAAAAATAGCTACAGAAAGGCGGCATTTTTTTTTTTTATAATAAACTCTCCACACGGTTCTGATTATAAGTATGGTAACCCAAACGGTCATACTTATTCATATATACGGAAGCTCATTATGCAGGTACGTATTATAGCACAACTATCATAATGTTATACGGCATAATCACGTTTACACACCGGTTTTCACTGGGTCACCGAAGTTAAGCACCGTTAAACCTGGTTATTACTAAATGGGTGACCATTTGGGACTTCCAAGTGCTGTATGCTCTCCGCTTATCTCGGCATTGTTTCCAGTCGTCCTGGACTTTTCCTTGCCACTGGACTCTAACAGTGCTGATTTAGGAGATAAGTGTTTTAAGATTGCGCAACTCTTGCCTCACAATTGCACGCGCAGCTGCCCCCCCCCAGGGTGTATCGTTTGTCTTTCGAGACTGAACGGAGGCATCGATCATTATATTGTCTACCACAAAAAAGATATTTTTTGCTGTGATTTTCATTGCCATGTTAGTTGAACTCCCACGTGTGGATCGCACCATATTATATCCTTCTTGTTGCTGGAATACACATGACATGAAATGCTTGCTGTCAAGGGCCATTTTAGACGACGATAATGTTTTTGGGTATAGCCAAGAACAACACCAATATCTAATCTAAATTAGGTATAAAAGTTATGCTTTAGCGAAGGACGAAAATGAAGGACGTATACAAAGATGCATAAAAACGGAAATAAACGAAACATTAAGAAAATATAAGGGTCACCATGTAGCAAGTGCTACCTTAAAAATACAGTTCGCTTTTTAAATGCAAAATCGGAGAAAAACTAACTTTTATGGCACAACATTTTTATACAAGAGATAAGAATATAAAAGTTCCTTTCAATCATAAATATTTTCATAGTGCAAACACGCGTTTGGGTAAAGAAATGTTCATGTAAGTAATATACATGTATGAGTATTTGGCAGCGTGGCATTGTGTATGTGTGTGCGTTGGTTTACTTTGTTCTTGTTAGTGTGTGTGAGCAGGCGGTAATTCTTTTCAGTTCGCTTGGCTCTTCTTAATATGTAGGAATGTGTGAACAAGATGGAGAAGACTTGCACGTGAGTTATTGTTTTTTTTTTTCATCTCCCTTAGCTTAAAGGCACGAGGAGGGATGGGCTGAGTAGACGTTTTGGGGTTCTTCCGTGCAAGTGATGAATTCTGTAGAAAACTGATTTTGTTGACCTGGTTGTTGCAATATTTTTAATATAATGGGAGGTATGATTACAGAAAGTTGAAAAGTTCTACTTATAGACACTGGCGACAGGAACTGACTAATCAAATAGAGCCACGTTCTGCTAGCAATCAATCAGAAACCAGAATTGCTCCATAAAATTATTGAGTCTTTCAGCATTTCGTGGACATAATTTTTTTATGTCCACACGAGAAAGATCTTTTGCTTTTGCCCGCAAGCTTTAAAGTCCGAGACTTGTACAAAACAGCTATCCATCAAAAACCCTTCATCTCCAGTCCTTGTAAAGAATAGGAAACTCTTCTAAAATCAAACACGACTTTCAATCCTAATTTCGCACTGACTTACTACTTTCACATGTATATGTTACTTTTGGAGAATAAAATGATTTGCATTGGTTGGAAAATATTTGCAGTTCACACGTTTCTGTGAAAACTTACTGGCTTTAGGAAGTTAGGAAGAAAGTGAATCCAAACGAAGCAAAGAAAGAGGGTAAGCAATTAGATCCACTTGCTTTTTAGCATTCGTCGAAATCGCTTATTGATTTAAGTTGCTTCAGATGGACACCTTTCACGGATATTTCTACTAACCTTTTTTTACGTCCGTGTGTTTTCTCATGTTATCCAAAGATATTTAATAAGTTGGACGGCTAAAATATAAATTAGTCCTCGCGCGAAAGCGCAGGACACAAAATGTTTTAAATAATAATAATAATAATAATAATAATAATAATAATAATAATAATAATAATAATAATGATAATAATAATAATGATAATAATGATAATAATAATAATAATGATAATAATGATAATAATAATAATAATGATAATAATAATGATAATAATAATAATAATGATAATAATAATAATAATAATAATGATAATAATAATGATAATAATAATAATGATAATAATAATAATAATAATAATGATAATAATAATAATGATAATAATAATAATAATAATAATAATAATAATAATAATAATAATAGAATAACAATAACAAAGACTTTCGCTAGCGAGGACTACTATTGACAGTAACCAGTTATACACTCCTTTAGAAATTTTCATCTCTATTTTTTTCGTTATCTACTGAATATTTTGATGACACCTATATGAAATATGTTCCTTATTAAATTGTAAAGATTTTCTATTCTGAAAGAAGTTTTTAAAAAATTAATCTAAAAAAGTTATTTTAAAGTTTTTGTTAAAAAAAATCAGATTTTCTTATTATTCAGACATGTATGACAAAGAGGGAGTTGCAAAAAAGAGTTGTGGAGTGAGGAGAATTACAAACTGAAACAGAGAGAATATTCAGACCTGTAATAATACAAAGAGGGGGTTGCAAAAATGAGTTGTGGTGTGAGGAGAAATACAATCTACAATAGAGAGTAGGAGAGTTTTTATAAATACATACAAAACCACATTCATCTTTTTTTTTTAAATCCAAATTAATAAATTAAATAATATATAATCTTAAAAAGATAGGATACAAGTTAGAAAAACATTTCATCCAAGGCATGAAAATTGTTAAACAAAATGTTTTTACTATAGGCTTTAAAAATAAAGGTACAAGATTCAATTTAAAATTTATTTATCTTCAAAGTGCACTTTTATACATTTTACAAAGTAAGGTATTAAATTTGCATACCTTACTTTGTAAAATTTATAAAAGTACACTTTGAAGATAAATAAATTTCAAATTGAATCTTGTACCTTTATTTTTAAAGCCTATAGTAAAAACATTTTGTTTAACAATTTTCATGCCTTGGATGAAATGCTTTTCTAACTTGTAACTTATCTTTTTAAGATTATATTTTAAAACTCTCCTCTCTATTTCAGTTTGTATTTCTCCTCACACCACAACCCATTTTTGCAACCCCCTCTTTGTATTATTACAAGTCTGAATATTCTGTTTCAGTTTGTATTTCTCCTCAATGCAATAGACAATTAGACAGGTGAGTTGTGCTTGTAATGTATAAGGGGAACGGCCTGACTCTACTCTAACTACCTTTGTATAAAGAAAGGAGTGTTAGCAGCACTTCATCTATAGCAGCATGAAACATTTACTACGAACACGCTCGTACCTCCCATTATTTACCAGGGTCGTTCCTCTTATTAATTTTAATCAAAAAAGTTGAAGAGGTACGAAGAGAAGAGTAGTGCCATCAAAATGAGCGACTTTTTGTGTTCCAGAATTTATTTTTTCTGCATAGTCTCTACCATACAATGTACTTTTGCAGAGAATTCAATGTCGTATCTCTGCTTTTAAAGCAGGGGTTGTTTCTTAACCTCACACTGTCAATATCGGCAACAGAGCGATGAAACTTTCAAATCATGAATAATGCATAAGTTCAGTCATCATAACAGTGCAATTTGCATCCCCCTCTGATCCATTCTGGCGGAATAAAAATAGGAGGCATTACTTGTGTACTTCGTAGATTGGTATATTATACATATGGCTTTGAAGGCAATATTTCAGCGTTTTGTTTTGGCTACAGTCGAGTGGAAGATGCATCTTTAGGTGGCAAATATTTTGGTCTAAGAATGTGACTAAGTTATTTTGTGACAGGATTGGATCAGAATGGGGTATGATTATTTTTGTATCTCCTCTTCAGGGGGTGAGACACAAGGTCCTTTGTGTATTTGATGAACTATTTCTGTAAAAAGGTGTTTGAACCTGGCATACACAGGTTTTCAGTCCATGTTGTTAATCACTTAGCTACCATTACCCCATTAGTCTCAATGTTTCGTCCCAGGCATTACCCATTGCAGGAAGGAAAGAATGTAGGACGGGCTTATTATCAGATATGCAGAATCAAACTAACAGACATTAATACCAATGATCACAATAGATTAAAATTTGAAAGACACACGTTGCCAGGATCACAAAGAAAATATGTTACAGCAATAGATATTACATGTCACTTATTCCATGCTGTTCTAGGAGTCTATGCAACTACTACCAGAAAATATGTATGCTTAACTGTTTTACTCCGGATTTGTAAAAGTCATGAAGATAATAGCCGGTCTGATCACGTTGAAAGACTAACCAAAGAAGAATATAAATACTTGTTTTGAAGTTCATATATTTGTAGAACGAATTTTCCTTACTTCCAGGCAGGATAGTCAATTTCCCTGAGATTAGTCAGAATAATTCACGAATGATAACTCAGATATCAGTCCAAAGGAGATCACTCAAATATTCCTGAGGCAACGAGGGTAATTTTGTTGCCTTTGTGCCATATTTTACATACATTTTCTCATACGCATTGTTTTTCCCTAACACTGGCCAGATAAATGAACATGCACGTGTAGTCTCTCTCTCGGCTTAGATATAATCTCTGCTTCAGTCTTTTCTTTTTTTGTATTCAGTCAACCGTGGTGTAAGTATTGTAATAATCGCCATGATTATGCGTGTAATAGCTGCTCATTGATTTTGAAGTATAGCGCAATATCATCATCATATCTGAAAGCGTCGATGTTTAAAAGAGAACAAATAATTTTAGAGTCTATGCAACTTCTACCAGAAAAGATGCTTAATTAACGTAGTTAAGATTATTTTTAAGTCATGTAAAGATAACCGGTCGGACCACGTTGGCTAACATTGAAAGACCAACCAAAACGAATATAAAAACACGTTTTGAATTACGTATATGTGAAGAACGAATTTTTTTACTTTCAGGCTGGATAGCACATTTCCCTAACATTGGTCAAAATAATTCCCGAACGATAACTCAAATATCAGTCCAAGGGAGATCACTCAAACATTTCTGAGGCAACGTCAGCCATTTTGTTGCCTTGCTGCCAGATTGGGTGTACATTTTCTCATGAAAAATGTTTTGCGTTGGTTTAAAAGATTTACCAATACAATGTATTTCAGGCAAATTTTTAATAAAAAAAACAAACAAAAAAGATAATCACTAAGATTTTTTTAATGAAATCCGCACAATCTGCTCATTATTTTTAGTTCTGTTTTTCCATGTATCATTTTTGATTATATTCAAACGCACATAAATAAAATAAAAAAATAAGATTATGTAAAATAAAATACATATTAGATACGTTTGAAATAAAAAAAACAACGCATTATTACGAAAATAAACATATAATTATTTTTGTTTTAAATTTATAAATATATTTCGAAGTTATACTTCATCCTCAGAATTTCTTTCTTTTCTTTTTTTGCCTTGTTGTTGTTGGGGCAGATAATCAGTAAGAAGAAGTAAACGCTTCTATCAAGGAACACACACCCCTAACATAAGATTATGTGTTATGGGGTAAGCTGATATACCTACTTTTGGAATAATGGACTTACCCAGAGGTTATACATATAATTATGCTAGCCTGGCGTTGCCCGGTCGTAAAATAAGCATAAGTATAGTTTAATACAAAAAAATATGATATAAATGCGGGAGTGTCCCAAGGGTCTATCCTTGGACCTCTGTTGTTCCTAATATTCATAAATGACCTCTGTTGTTCCTAATATTCATAAATGATCTCCCCGACAAAATTGCCTCTGAGATGGGTATATATGCTGATGACACCACACTCTATAACAGGCACGACAGGAAAACAAATGAACACATATCTAAAGAAATGGCAGAAACACTAGAGAATGACCTTCGATCTGTAGTGGAATGGGGACAAAGATGGATGGTCACATTCAATGCCACCAAGATTAAACTAGTTTCCTTCAATAAATACAAGAAACCTTCTCTACCACCTATAGCAATGGCCAACGACACTTTATCTGAGAGTACATCTTTCAAACTCCTTAGCCTAACGTTCACAGGAAACATGAGTTGGAACAATTACATTGAAAGCATTGCCAGGGCCGCTGCAAAGAAGGTAGGCTCTCTCTACCGTGCTAGAAAATTACTAACGCCCGAAAGTATCCTGTACCTTTATAAGGCCACCATTCGCCCATGTATGGAGTATTGCTGTCATATTTGGGCCGGTGCATCTGCTACTAGTCTCTCGCTCCTAGAAAAAGGTTAAAAAAAGAGTCGGCAATCTGATAGGCCCTGAACTGGCATATAAGCTTCAGCCTCTGTCCCATCGACGAAATGTTGCATCCCTCTGCCTGTTCTACAAGTATTTTAATGGAGAATGCTCTGACGAACTGCAAGCACTCGTGCCCCCACGACGTAAACATCCTCGACAAACCCGACAGGCAGCTAAATCTCACCCCCACATAGTAGAGATCCCTAGATGTAAAAGATCTTTCTATTTCAGTAGTTTCTTCCCCAGAAACGCTAGACTTTGGAATACCATTCCGGGCCGCTGCTTCCCCAACTGTACTGACGTGCAGAAGTTCAAGTGTAAGTGAACAGACACCTTGCTGCTCAAATCGCTATATAGTACTCCAGTAGATGTTACCCCTGATAGTAGCCCCCTACACCAACGTGGCAATGTGCCTTGTTTGGGGTGAAAATGTAATAAAAAAAATTGTTTTTTTATTCATACAGAAACTGAGACAGATGTATGCGAGTATTGTTTGTTTTTTTTTCTAAACGGTTACCGTCTTGTAAATAATTAAAAAAAAAACTCGAGCTGAGATCGAAACTAAAACCTAAAGACAGTGACTCAAGTGTGATAACCATTAGGCGAGCTTGATACGACCTTCACAAAGTGTTTTCAAACCTTCCTATTTCTTGATATACAGAATCTGTCATGTTTCACGGTCGCGTATGCGCTTTCGTGAAACAGTTAGAGACAGATAAAATTCCGATAACTCCCAAGTAACAATTTTTAAATTTTGACCCCTTAGCAACCCCTTTTCCCGGATGAAAACCGATTAAAAAGTTTTCCAAGGGTCTGATTATCCAATTGCAAGTCTGTATATACAATATTCGTTGAGTATATAGGTTGAGAAGCGTCCACACATAAACACACATTCTCACATTCTCACTTTTATAAATACATAAATTTTACAAATTTGGTAGCGATTCGTGGCAGTTATAGCCTCAGAATCATGACGTGTACTACTGCAACATAATTTTGATAATGCGCTTTTTGCTAAATATACCACTGTGTTTATCTTGCTTATTACGAACCTGCAAGCCTATAACAATATGTAAATTCTAAGCAGATAAAAGGGCTGAACAATATAACGTTCACAAAACTTGTATTAATTATAAACTTTAACCGAACAAACGATTCGAGAGGGTAGGATGTAATTCATTGCCTACATAGTCGAAGCCGGAGACAAAAGTCTACTCACAGGTTGTGAATATAGTATCAGATTTTATGTGTTTTCACGTAACTGATCTGCATGAAATGCAACACGCGTGTCAAATATTCACGGACATGAGCGTTCGATTTCTTATTTTACCGAGATGGCGCCTGGCGAGAAATACTTGCCATGTACAGAATCTTATCTGAACGGGGTAAAGAGTCCAATTGTTCATAACAAGCACAGTACCCTGTTCTTATATTAAACTAACAAGAAGACCCAACGTTGCCCGGGATTGAATGAAGATCAACGAATATTCCACACTTCCACGGCCCTGTCGGTGGGGCATTAGAATACGCCGACTGCCCCCCTGCATAGGGTAAAAGTCCCTCAATGGCGGTCCTGGATATGACCTTTAACTATATCCAGTGGTGAGGCCCCAGCTTGCGGGCTTTAGGGAGTGTGGAGCCACCCTTTAATTACCATTGCTCCCAGGTCCACTCTGACCCAGAGTGGTAGTACCTGTTAGGGTCCTAACTATGGGTTAAATAGAAACCGACATGAAAACAACAAATATTCTATTAAAAAAATTTTTCTTCAAAATCTTTGGATTCGGCATTAAATAACCCGAAAAGGGTTGATATGCCGTAAAACAAAAACAACCAACCAAATCCACACTTCCAATAATTTATTGTCATTGAATTCGGTGAAATTGCTTGTTTTCAATCAAATCGATTGATTGCCTGCTCTAATCAGAGACTCACCGTGGTGCATCGGAAGGAAGCTTCACATGCTACCCCGCAGTAACTTAGTCCACGATAAATGGTAGTCTATATATTGCACTCTAAAGAACGTATTGTTGATTGCGTTTCTGAACTTTTTAGATGAGGATTGGTTATTCGTATTATTTGGATTCATCGGACTACTGTTTTCATCTTGAGTGTCATTTTCACAACGTTTCAGTCGATGTAACCTCTGAGCTTTTTCAGGTGTATATTGTCGAACTCGGAAAATATTTCTGTCGAGGTTAGGAATTTGGACGAAAAGTACGATTAGAAGAACATCAACAAGCCGAAATATCGGGAGGGAAAAGGGACACCATCTACCATTATGGGACGAAGTAAAAATTACAGACAGAATTAAACGGTGGAGTAAGACGACTCAAAGAAGCAACACATATGCTGAGAGACAAATAATTACTAAGTTGATCTAGTACACGATATGGGGGACCGTTAATTATAAATAATAGATAATATTTGCAGTAAGAAGTAAATATAAACAGTAATATATATATATATATATATATATATATATATATATATATATATATATATATATATATATATATATATATAGTTTCTTTGGAAAAAGAAATCCAGCAGAGTGCTCAATTAAAACGAAAATCCGAAATATAAGAGCGTAGTTATATTTTGTGTACAGAAAGTTGTTAGATGAGACAAGTCATTGGTACCGTCGGTTTCAAGCCCGATAATAAGGACCGTTTGAGGTATTCGTATCAAGCTCTCTTCAGCCAATATTCGGCGAATATTAGCTGAAGAAAGCTTGATAAGGATATCTTAAACGGTCCTAATTATCGGGCTCGAAACCGACGGTACCAATGATTTGTCTCATCTAACAACTTTCTGTAAATCTATAGATCTTCCCCCCACAAGTATATTTTTATGTTTGAGAAAATATCTGAAAATTTAACATGCGTTTTTTTTTTTTTTACAGAAATCGGGGAAAATAACAACACTATAGTTAAATATTAAGAGATTTATAAAGAATCGGAATCGGAATCGGAATCGGTAATTGTATCGGAATCGGGAATTTAGTACGGAATTGGGAATTGTATCAGAATCGGGTAAAAATATTGGAATCGTCTCATCACTAATATATATGCATATATATATATATATATATATATATATATATATATATATATATATATATATATATATATATATATATATATATACAGTAATGGATATAGTAATAGCTAGTAATAAATAGTAATGTTTACATTTAGAAATAAAATAGGTTTAAGGTTCCCAAAATTTCTACGAGAACTGTTCACGAGGGGTACGTGGCGCCACGACAAGAATATTATATAAGATGCAGAATTTATTTATCCTCCAAACTTTTAACAAAATTTTCGGACGACTGTATACAGTGAAAAACATTACAGACATGACATCTGGTAATAGCTGAAAACTTAGAAACTTTTAATTGACCCCGACGGGAAAAGCAATAATGCGATCATATTGTTGCTGACTTGGAAAATACGTGTCAGGCGGCTTGGTGTGGAAACGACCATTAATAAATGCCTTGTCTTTCACCTGAAAAAAAAAAAAACTCGCTCCAATTTTTTCCTTTGTTTCTTTGCGAGACTTTCATGTACAACGTCGGATACGAATGAAAATATAAAGGCAACGTTAGAAATGTTTACCATTAAAAATTTAATGGTTATTGTCTGGCGAGAAGAAGTAAAACATGTTAAAATCAAACTTTTAATTATTGACTAAGAAGCTCTGTTGTTTTACTCTACGTATTATAAGCATTAATTAGTTTATTAATTTTGTTTAATTTTAATTGCTTTTATTTCTTGCCTTACATTCGAAACATTCTAGAATACACACATATATAGCACATCTTTTAAACTCCTCAGTCTAACGTTCACAGGAAACATGAGTTGGAACAATTACATTGAGAGCATTGCCAGGAACGCTGCAAAAAAAAGGTAGGCTCTCTCTACCGTGCTAGAAAGCTACTAACGTCCCAAAGTATCCTGTACCTCTATAAGGCCACCATTCGCCCATATATGGAGTATTGTTGTCATATTTGGACCAGTGCATCTGCTACTAGTTTCTCACTCCTAGACAAGGCTCAAAAGAGAGTCGCCAACCTAATAGGTCCTGAACTATCATCCAAGCTTCAGCCTCTGTTCCATCGACGCAATGTTGCATCCCTCTGCCTGTTCTACAAGTACTTTAACGGTGTATGTTCGGACGAGCTGCAAGCACTTGTATCCCCTCTACGTAAATACCCCCGACAAACCTGACAAGCAGCTAAATCCCACCTCTTCACAGTAGAGATCCCTAGATGTAAGAGAGCCTTTTACTCCAGTAGTTTCTTCCCCAGAACCGCTAGACTTTGGAATTCCCTGTCGGATTCCTGCTTCCCCAACTGTAATGATTTGCAGAAGTTCAAGTGTAACGTGAACCGACATCTTACTACCCAACTCCCCACCTAGTACCCCTGTAGCCTGTGTCCCTAATAGTAGCCTCCTACATGAAAGTGGCAATGTGCCTTGTTTGGGGTGAAAATGTAATTAATATATATATATATATATATATATATATATATATATATATATATATATATATATATATATATATCAATTGCCCGTTGACAATAAAAAAATTAGTTTGGCAAAAATAATAACGAAGTGTAAACGAGAACAGGTGTGACCCTATCCTGGTCGCAGGTCACAAAAGTGTTGCTCTATGATCGTCCAAGTCACTATTATAGTCGACAGCGACTAGATGTGACTTCTTCATATGGCAGAACCCCCGTTGATCGATTTGGTTGGGCTTCAATTCGCGGCCGGGTGTTCGTCAGTGTTTCTTGCGTCACGGTTGATATGCCGTCGCCTCGCCGGTCTGTCGAATGCTAGGAGAAAAGCAATTCCATACACAAAAGAAAACAACTCAGTGCTTCTAGTCTATTGATTAATTTTCAGAAAAAAAATTATATGCAAATATATAATTAAATACAATTGTCTTTACAGTTCAATGTTCAATAATGTCCGACTCCACCGTCAAGCCGGAAAACAGTTGGCGGTCTGCCATCTAGCGAGGGTGGGGAGGGTCCTACTAATACATTCTTTCTTTTGAGATTGTTTTCCCCCTCACACACAAACACACACACATCGATGAAGTCTTAAACAAACTGTGCCACAGCAGCGCGTGGCCGGGTACGGCTAGTTTGTAAATAAACAACGAGCAATCTTTTCTGCTATACAATTTTTTAAAAATCGATAAAATCGATATGATTTGGGAACAGTAAGTAGGACAACGCCTGGACTGATTGTTGCGAGTGAGAACCTTAGCTAGGAACGTTAGGGTTAAGGTTAGGCTTATCTAGGAATACCCATTAGGCAAGTAAAAATGTACAGTGATAAAGGATGACCACAGACTCCCTCCCCATTTTTTGAGTGTGCCTTGTATCTAATTTTTTTATTCTTTTTTACTAATATTTGTTGCTACAATATTTTTGATCGATAATGGGAGTATGATCCCGCACAGTCGGGAGATTATATTTATAAACGATGCTACTAGGAACTGACGAATCAAATTAATTCACGTTCTGCTACCAACCAATCAGAAACCAGAATTGCTCCATAAATATTAAACCTTTTCTGTAGCAACTTCGCATATGTTTCCTTCGTGTCAACACGTGAAGAATCTTTTGTTCTGTCTACTGAGAACCAGTCACCTTCAAGACTTGTATAGAACAACTAACCGTCGGAAACTGTTCTGTCTATTGAGAACCAGTCACCTCCAGGATTTGCATAGAACAACTAACCATCGGAGACTGTACTGAAACTAAACATGGCTTACAACTCTGAGATTTGTAATTTTTACATTTACAGAAAATAAATGATAAAACTTTCAAGTCCATCTTTAAGACGCCCTTAGATCTGCTGACCTGGGAAGATTAATGAAATATTTATTATAACCAAAAATAAAAAAGGAAAATTAAAACAAGATTTTAAAAATAAAATCCGATTAAAATTTCGTTTTTTAAGTCATCAAATAATTTTCTTATTTTTGTCTAAACCTACTGCCTAGCAATATGTCTTTGCCCAAATAACGTCGGGTAAATATAGCTAGTTACTAATTAAAGAAATACATTTTATTTGTGCTTTTTTTTTTGTTCCATTTGAAGTTCCTGAGCACTGTCTTAATTTAGAATCAGTAAATAAACCCGACATGATGTTCGACATTTTGGATTGATTCTGTCGTTTCTAAGAACATGTTTTTGCACAGCATCATCATCCCGTTTCTCTTGTTTACAAGCTTGGGGGCCTCGCAATCGACAACGCAGAATTGCGGCAAACAGCACAATATAATGAAGTGACTTCGTCCCTTTTACATTTCCCATTGGACCTTCTCACAATTAATAGAGATGAAAAAAAGAAATAGTCTTTTAACGGGGTGAGGGTGTATATTTTTATTTTTATACTTTAGGTGATGGCTTTTTGCATTTATTAGGTCGGTTAAAAAATAATGGGGTTTTTATCAACTATATATATATATATATATATATATATATCTGATAAAAACCCTATATATATATATATATATATATATATATATATATATACACACACACACACGTTAAAAAAACGACATAATTTTTGCACCAACCTAATAAATGTAAAAAATCATCACCTAAAATATAAAAATATGCCCCTTCACCCCGCTAAAACTATTTCTAATAATAAAAATGATTTTAAAAAAAGAGGAGAGGTATGTAAGAAAAACACTGACATGAGTAAAGCGAATTTGGACGACAAAATAAAAAATATGTACGCAATAACGCAAAAGTAGGTATACAGTTATCACGTAAACCAGGGGTCTCTAAACTACAGCCGCGGGTCAGATCCGACCCGCCAAAAGTTTTTAATCCGGCTCGCAGAGCTTTTATGGAAACCGTAAAAATATTCAGGAAAATTTTGAAAAATTTAAATGTG
>NC_136502.1:102614084-102759084 GCF_053919585.1 Euprymna scolopes
TCAACTCATGTTTCCTGTGAACATTAGGCCGAGGAGTTTAAAAGATGTTCTTTCAGATAATGAGTCTTTGATCATTGCTATTGGTGATAGAGAAGGTTTCTTGTATTTATTGAAGGAAACAAGTTTAGTCTTGGCAGCATTGAATGTAACCATCCATTTTTGTCCCCATTCCACTACCCTTCTTATTGTGTCCGTTATAGAGCATGGTGTCATCAGCATATATACCCATCTCACAGACAATTTTGCCATGGAGGTCATTTATGAATATTAGGAATAATAGAGGTCCAAGGATAGACCCCTGAGGCACTCCCACATTTATATCATATTGTTTAGATGTACGACCATTGAGGACAACCTGGATTTTTCTCTTATCTAAGAAGGATTTAATTATGTTAAGTATTCTTCCAGTGATACCGATCTGATTTTCCTGAGAAGACCTTCATGCCATACCCTGTCAACAGCCTTAAATATATCTAGAGCTACCGCTCTACCCTCCCCTCCTTTGTCAAGTGAATGATATATACGCTCAGAAATTACAGTTAGAATGTCTGCTGTGGAATGAGCTCTCCTAAATCCATATTGTTGGTCGGTCAGAAGTTTAGCATCTGCAAGGTGATGGACTAGAGTTTGGTTAATTATGGACTCAAATATTTTGGCGAAAAGTGGGAGGAGGCTAATGGGACAGTAATTTACTGGGTCAGTTCTTTCGCCAGAATTCTTGAAAACTGGTACCACAGAAGCAGTTTTCCAGCAGGCAGGAAAGCAAGATTCATTAAGGCATTTGTTGTAATGTTTGGAGAGGATTGGAGCTACTTCGGCGGAGCACTTTTTAAATAACACAGTCGTGATGAGATCAGGTCCACATGCTTTTGCAGTGTCAAGATTTTTATGATAGCATGCAGCTGAGATGAGGGGATTTTCAGATCGTCTAGGGTGGCATCTGTCGGCAAAGGAAAGTCCGGGAAAGGGTGGTTAGCAGAGTCCAGTATGGAGTTGGAGGCAAACCGACTGGAAAGCATGTTAGCCTTCTCGGTTGCTGAGCAAACAACCTCATGATTGTTAGATAGTGAGGGAATTGTTGATTGCCCATTATTTACTACACTGTTGTAGATTTTCCAGAAGTCACCAGTTCCTAATTTCTGTGCTTCAATGCGTTTTTGGTGGTTTCACTAAATTCTCTCTTAGCTGTTGCTATTTCTTTCTTACAGTTACTTCTGGCTTCTATATACTTCAGTCTGTTTGAACTGGACTTATGTCGGTAAAATCTGCGGTACGCGTACTGCATTTGGGCGATGGAAGCTGCACATTTGGAAGTAAACCATTGGGAATAGTGGGATTCTTAATGTTTTTCAGTTATGATATAATACTCTTAATGTTTTATATTTATAATATATTACTCCTATAATATTCTTAATGTTTTACATTTATAATATAATACTCCTATAATATTCTTAATGTTTTACATTTATAATATAATACTCCTATAATATTCTTAATGTTTTACATTTATAATAT
This sequence comes from Euprymna scolopes, assembly GCF_053919585.1. Taxonomy (NCBI): domain Eukaryota; kingdom Metazoa; phylum Mollusca; class Cephalopoda; order Sepiida; family Sepiolidae; genus Euprymna; species Euprymna scolopes. The sequence continues at coordinate 102,615,600 of NC_136502.1, forward strand.
AATACTCCTTTAATATTCTTAATGTTTTACATTTATATTATAATACTCCTATAATATTCTTAATGTTTTACATTTATAATATAATACTCCTATAATATTCTTAATGTTTTACATTTATAATATAATACTCCTATAATATTCTTAATGTTTTATATTCAGAATATAATACACCTATAATATTCTTAATGTTTTCCATTTATAATATAATACTCCTGTAATATTCTTAATGTTTTACATTTATAATATAATACTCCTATAATATTCTTAATCTTTTATATTTATAATATAATACTCCTATAATATTCTTAATGTTTTACATTTATAATATAATACTCCTATAATATTCTTAATGTTTTACATTTATAATATAATACTCCTTTAATATTCTTAATGTTTTACATTTATAATATAATACTCCTATAATATTCTTAATGTTTTACATTTATAATATAATACTCCTATAATATTCTTAATGTTTTCCATTTATAATATAATACTCCTATAATATTCTTAATGTTTTACATTTATAATATAATACTCCTATAATATTCTTAATGTTTTACATTTATAATACAATGCTCCTATAATATTCCTAATGTTTTACATTTATAATATAATACTCCTATAATATTCTTAATGTTTTACATTTATAATATAATACTCCTATAATATTCTTAATGTTTTCCATTTATAATATAATACTCCTATAATATTCCTAATGTTTTACATTTATAATATAATACTCCTATAATATTCTTAATGTTTTATATTCAGAATATAATACACCTATAATATTCTTAATGTTTTCCATTTATAATATAATACTCCTATAATATTCTTAATGTTTTACATTTATAATATAATACTCCTATAATATTCTTAATGTTTTACATTTATAATATAATACTCCTATAATATTCTTAATGTTTTACATTTATAATATAATACTCCTATAATATTCTTAATGTTTTACATTTATAATATAATACTCCTATAATATTCTTAATGTTTTACATTTATAATATAATACTCCTATAATATTCTTAATGTTTTACATTTATAATATAATAATCCTATAATATTCTTAATGTTTTACATTTATAATATAATACTCCTATAATATTCTTAATGTTTTACATTTATAATATAATACTCCTATAATATTCTTAATGTTTTACATTTATAATATAATACTCCTATAATATTCTTAATGTTTTACATTTATAATATAATACTCCTATAATATTCTTAATGTTTTCCATTTATAATATAATACTCCTATAATATTCTTAATGTTTTACATTTATAATATATTACTCCTATAATATTCTTAATGTTTTACATTTATAATATAATACTCCTATAATATTCTTAATGGTTTACATTTATAATATAATACTACGATAATATTCTTAATGTTTTACATTTATAATATAATACTCCTATAATATTCTTAATGTTTTACATTTATAATATAATACTCCTATAATATTCTTAATGTTTTATATTTATAATATAATACTCCTATAATATTCCTAATGTTTTACATTTATAATATAATACTCCTATAATATTCTTAATGTTTTATATTTATAATATAATACTCCTATAATATTCTTAATGTTTTATATTTATAATATAATACTCCTTTAATATTCCTAATGTTTTACATTTATAATATAATACTCCTATAATATTCTTAATGTTTTATATTTATAATATAATACTCCTATAATATTCTTAATGTTTTATATTTATAATATAATACTCCTGTAATATTCCTAATGTTTTACATTTATAATATAATACTCCTGTAATATTCTTAATGTTTTATATTTATAATATAATACTCCTATAATATTCCTAATGTTTTACATTTATAATATAATACTCCTATAATATTCTTAATGTTTTACATTTATAATATAATACTCCTATAATATTCTTAATGTTTTACATTTATAATATAATACTCCTATAATATTCTTAATGTTTTACATGTATAATATAATACTCCTATAATATTCTTAATGTTTTATATTTATAATATAATACTCCTATAATATTCTTAATGTTTTACATTTATAATATAATACTCCTATAATATTCTTAATGTTTTACATTTATAATATAATACTCCTATAATATTCTTAATGTTTTATATTCAGAATATAATACACCTATAATATTCTTAATGTTTTACATTTATAATATAATACTCCTATAATATTCTTAATGTTTTACATTTATAATATAATACTCCTTTAATATTCTTAATGTTTTACATTTATAATATAATACTCCTATAATATTCTTAATGTTTTACATTTATAATATAATACTCCTATAATATTCTTAATGTTTTACATTTATAATATAATACTCCTATAATATTCTTAATGTTTTATATTCAGAATATAATACACCTATAATATTCTTAATGTTTTCCATTTATAATATAATACTCCTGTAATATTCCTAATGTTTTACATTTATAATATAATACTCCTATAATATTCTTAATCTTTTATATTTATAATATAATACTCCTATCATATTCTTAATGTTTTACATTTATAATATAATACTCCTATAATATTCTTAATGTTTTACATTTATAATATAATACTCCTTTAATATTCTTAATGTTTTACATTTATAATATAATACTCCTATAATATTCTTAATGTTTTACATTTATAATATAATACTCCTATAATATTCTTAATGTTTTCCATTTATAATATAATACTCCTATAATATTCTTAATTTTTTCCATTTATAATATAATACTCCTATAATATTCTTAATGTTTTACATTTATAATATAATACTCCTATAATATTCTTAATGTTTTACATTTATAATATAATACTCCTATAATATTCTTAATGTTTTACATTTATAATATAATACTCCTATAATATTCTTAATGTTTTCCATTTATAATATAATACTCCTATAATATTCCTAATGTTTTACATTTATAATATAATACTCCTATAATATTCTTAATGTTTTATATTCAGAATATAATACACCTATAATATTCTTAATGTTTTCCATTTATAATATAATACTCCTATAATATTCTTAATGTTTTACATTTATAATATAATACTCCTATAATATTCTTAATGTTTTACATTTATAATATAATACTCCTATAATATTCTTAATGTTTTACATTTATAATATAATACTCCTATAATATTCTTAATGTTTTACATTTATAATATAATACTCCTATAATATTCTTAATGTTTTATATTCAGAATATAATACACCTATAATATTCTTAATGTTTTCCATTTATAATATAATACTCCTGTAATATTCCTAATGTTTTACATTTATAATATAATACTCCTATAATATTCTTAATCTTTTATATTTATAATATAATACTCCTATAATATTCTTAATGTTTTATATTCAGAATATAGTACACCTATAATATTCTTAATGTTTTCCATTTATAATATAATACTCCTATAATATTCTTAATGTTTTACATTTATAATATAATACTCCTATAATATTCTTAATGTTTTACATTTATAATATAATACTCCTATAATATTCTTAATGTTTTCCATTTATAATATAATACTCCTATAATATTCTTAATGTTTTACATTTATAATATAATACTCCTATAATATTCTTAATGTTTTACATTTATAATATAATACTCCTATAATATTCTTAATGTTTTACATTTATAATATAATACTCCTATAATATTCTTAATGTTTTACATTTATAATATAATACTCCTATAATATTCTTAATGTTTTATATTCAGAATATAATACACCTATAATATTCTTAATGTTTTACATTTATAATATAATACTCCTGTAATATTCCTAATGTTTTACATTTATAATATAATACTCCTATAATATTCTTAATCTTTTATATTTATAATATAATACTCCTATAATATTCTTAATGTTTTACATTTATAATATAATACTCCTATAATATTCTTAATGTTTTACATTTATAATATAATACTCCTATAATATTCTTAATGTTTTACATTTATAATATAATACTCCTATAATATTCTTAATGTTTTACATTTATAATATAATACTCCTATAATATTCTTAATGTTTTCCATTTATAATATAATACTCCTATAATATTCCTAATGTTTTACATTTATAATATAATACTCCTATAATATTCTTAATGTTTTATATTCAGAATATAATACACCTATAATATTCTTAATGTTTTCCATTTATAATATAATACTCCTATAATATTCTTAATGTTTTACATTTATAATATAATACTCCTATAATATTCTTAATGTTTTACATTTATAATATAATACTCCTATAATATTCTTAATGTTTTCCATTTATAATATAATACTCCTATAATATTCTTAATGTTTTACATTTATAATATATTACTCCTATAATATTCTTAATGTTTTACATTTATAATATAATACTCCTATAATATTCTTAATGGTTTACATTTATAATATAATACTATGATAATATTCTTAATGTTTTACATTTATAATATAATACTCCTATAATATTCTTAATGTTTTACATTTATAATATAATACTCCTATAATATTCTTAATGTTTTATATTTATAATATAATACTCCTATAATATTCCTAATGTTTTACATTTATAATATAATACTCCTATAATATTCTTAAGATTTTATATTTATAATATAATACTCCTATAATATTCTTAATGTTTTACATTTATAATATAATACTCCTATAATATTCTTAATGTTTTATATTTATAATATAATACTCCTATAATATTCTTAATGCTTTATATTTATAATATAATACTCCTGTGATATTCCTAATGTTTTACATTTATAATATAATACTCCTGTAATATTCTTACTGTTTTATATTTATAATATAATACTCCTATAATATTCCTAATGTTTTACATTTATAATATAATACTCCTATAATATTCTTAATGTTTTACATTTATAATATAATACTCCTATAATATTCTTAATGTTTTACATTTATAATATAATACTCCTATAATATTCTTAATGTTTTACATGTATAATATAATACTCCTATAATATTCTTAATGTTTTATATTTATAATATAATACTCCTATAATATTCTTAATGTTTTACATTTATAATATAATACTCCTATAATATTCTTAATGTTTTACATTTATAATATAATACTCCTATATTATTCTTGATGTTTTATATTTATAATATAATACTCCTATAATATTCTTAATGTTTTATATTTATAATATAATACTCCTGTGATATTCCTAATGTTTTACATTTATAATATAATACTCCTGTAATATTCTTAATGTTTTATATTTATAATATAATACTCCTATAATATTCCTAATGTTTTACATTTATAATATAATACTCCTATAATATTCTTAATGTTTTACATTTATAATATAATACTCCTATAATATTCTTAATGTTTTACATTTATAATATAATACTCCTATAATATTCCTAATGTTTTACATTTATAATATAATACTCCTATAATATTCTTAATGTTTTCCATTTATAATATAATACTCCTATAATATTCCTAATGTTTTACATTTATAATATAATACTCCTATAATATTCTTAATGTTTTATATTCAGAATATAATACACCTATAATATTCTTTATGTTTTCCATTTATAATATAATACTCCTATAATATTCTTAATGTTTTACATTTATAATATAATACTCCTATAATATTCTTAATGTTTTACATTTATAATATAATACTCCTATAATATTCTTAATGTTTTACATTTATAATATAATACTCCTATAATATTCTTAATGTTTTACATTTATAATATAATACACCTATAATATTCTTAATGTTTTACATTTATAATATAATACTCCTATAATATTCTTAATGTTTTACATTTATAATATAATAATCCTATAATATTCTTAATGTTTTACATTTATAATATAATACTCCTATAATATTCTTAATGTTTTACATTTATAATATAATACTCCTATAATATTCTTAATGTTTTACATTTATAATATAATACTCCTATAATATTCTTAATGTTTTACATTTATAATATAATACTCCTATAATATTCTTAATGTTTTCCATTTATAATATAATACTCCTATAATCTTCTTAATGTTTTACATTTATAATATATTACTCCTATAATATTCTTAATGTTTTACATTTATAATATAATACTCCTATAATATTCTTAATGGTTTACATTTATAATGTAATACTACGATAATATTCTTAATGTTTTACATTTATAATATAATACTCCTATAATATTCTTAATGTTTTACATTTATAATATAATACTCCTATAATATTCTTAATGTTTTATATTTATAATATAATACTCCTATAATATTCCTAATGTTTTACATTTATAATATAATACTCCTATAATATTCTTAATGTTTTATATTTATAATATAATACTCCTATAATATTCTTAATGTTTTATATTTATAATATAATACTCCTTTAATATTCCTAATGTTTTACATTTATAATATAATACTCCTATAATATTCTTAATGTTTTATATTTATAATATAATACTCCTATAATATTCTTTATGTTTTATATTTATAATATAATACTCCTGTGATATTCCTAATGTTTTACATTTATAATATAATACTCCTATAATATTCTTAATGTTTTATATTTATAATATAATACTCCTATAATATTCTTAATGTTTTACATTTATAATATAATACTCCTATAATATTCCTAATGTTTTACATTTATAATATAATACTCCTGTAATATTCTTAATGTTTTATATTTATAATATAATACTCCTATAATATTCCTAATGTTTTACATTTATAATATAATACTCCTATAATATTCTTAATGTTTTACATTTATAATATAATACTCCTATAATATTCTTAATGTTTTCCATTTATAATATAATACTCCTATAATATTCTTAATGTTTTACATTTATAATATAATACTCCTATAATATTCTTAATGTTTTATATTCAGAATATAATACACCTATAATATTCTTAATGTTTTCCATTTATAATATAATACTCCTATAATATTCTTAATGTTTTACATTTATAATATAATACTCCTATAATATTCTTAATGTTTTACATTTATAATATAATACTCCTATAATATTCTTAATGTTTTCCATTTATAATATAATACTCCTATAATATTCTTAATGTTTTACATTTATAATATAATACTCCTATAATATTCTTAATGTTTTACATTTATAATACAATGCTCCTATAATATTCCTAATGTTTTACATTTATAATATAATACTCCTATAATATTCTTAATGTTTTACATTTATAATATAATACTCCTATAATATTCTTAATGTTTTCCATTTATAATATAATACTCCTTTAATATTCCTAATGTTTTACATTTATAATATAATACTCCTATAATATTCTTAATGTTTTATATTCAGAATATAATACACCTATAATATTCTTAATGTTTTCCATTTATAATATTATACTCCTATAATATTCTTAATGTTTTACATTTATAATATAATACTCCTATAATATTCTTAATGTTTTACATTTATAATATAATACTCCTATAATATTCTTAATGTTTTACATTTATAATATAATACTCCTATAATATTCTTAATGTTTTACATTTATAATATAATACTCCTATAATATTCTTAATGTTTTACATTTATAATATAATACTCCTATAATATTCTTAATGTTTTCCATTTATAATATAATACTCCTATAATATTCTTAATGTTTTACATTTATAATATATTACTCCTATAATATTCTTAATGTTTTACATTTATAATATAATACTCCTATAATATTCTTAATGGTTTACATTTATAATATAATACTACGATAATATTCTTAATGTTTTACATTTATAATATAATACTCCTATAATATTCTTAATGTTTTACATTTATAATATAATACTCCTATAATATTCTTAATGTTTTATATTTATAATATAATACTCCTATAATATTCCTAATGTTTTACATTTATAATATAATACTCCTATAATATTCTTAATGTTTTATATTTATAATATAATACTCCTATAATATTCTTAATGTTTTATATTTATAATATAATACTCCTTTAATATTCCTAATGTTTTACATTTATAATATAATACTCCTATAATATTCTTAATGTTTTATATTTATAATATAATACTCCTATAATATTCTTAATGTTTTATATTTATAATATAATACTCCTGTAATATTCCTAATGTTTTACATTTATAATATAATACTCCTATAATATTCTTAATGTTTTCCATTTATAATATAATACTCCTATAATATTCCTAATGTTTTACATTTATAATATAATACTCCTTTAATATTCTTAATGTTTTACATTTATAATATAATACTCCTATAATATTCCTGATGTTTTACATTTATAATATAATACTCCTATAATATTCCTAATGTTTTACATTTATAATATAATACTCCTGTAATATTCTTAATGTTTTATATTTATAATATAATACTTCTATAATATTCCTTATGTTTTACATTTATAATATAATACTCCTATAATATTCCTAATGTTTTACATTCATAATATAATACTTCTATAATATTCCTAATGTTTTACATTTATAATATAATACTTCTATAATATTCCTAATGTTTTACATTTATAATATAATACTTCTATAATATTCTTAATGTTTTACATTTATAATATAATACTCCTATAATATTCCTAATGTTTTACATGTATAATATAATACTCCTATAATATTCCTAATGTTTTACATTTATAATATAATACTCCTATAATATTCTTAATGTTTTACATTTATAATATATTACTCCTATAATATTCTTAATGTTTTACATTTATAATATAATACTCCTATAATATTCCTAATGTTTTACATTTATAATATAATACTCCTATAATATTCTTAATGTTTTACATTTATAATATAATACTCCTATAGTATTCTTAATGTTTCACATTTATAATATAATACTCCTATAATATTCTTAATGTTTTACATTTATAATATAATACTCCTATAATATTCTTAATGTTTACATTTATAATATAATACTCCTATAATATTCTTAATGTTTTACATTTATAATATAATGCTCCTATAATATTCTTAATCTTTTACATTTATAATATAATACTCCTATAATATGCTTAATGTTTTACATTTATAATATAATACTCCTATAATATTCTTAATGTTTTACATTTATAATATAATACTCCTATAATATTCTTAATGTTTTACATTTATAATATAATACTCCTATAATATTCTTAATGTTTTACATTTATAATATAATGCTCCTATAATATGCTTAATCTTTTACATTTATAATATAATACTCCTATAATATGCTTAATGTTTTACATTTATAATATAATACTCCTATAATATTCTTAATGTTTTACTATTGTAATCTAATATCCCTAATATTTTACATTTTCAATATAAGATTCTTAATATTTTATTCTAATACTCCTAATGTTTTACATTTTTAATATCATAGTCCTGATGTTTGCTATAATCGTTCATGTTGTGGCATATTAAACCGTCTGCATCCACACAACAGAACAGCAATATAACGTTGGGGTCTTACAATTTTTTCTTCGTTGTATTCATTCAACGAAATGGTTCTAATAAAATATGTCAATTACGTGTCTTAGTTCGAGCTCTCACTCTATAACAAAAACAGGTCGAGACTGAGTTTTATATTTGTGCAGTTGAGTTTATTATATATAATACAGTGGTCTGGAGACGCATCGCCAAGGTCTTCGCTAGGTCTTCATCTTAGAAGGGAGTCTTGAATACCTGCTACATCTTAAACAATGTGTACGTTCTCTCGCATCCAAGAACAAATTGATTCAATACTTTTTAAAATCTTACCTAAGAAGGTGATCTCGCGAATCTTGCCAAATCACGTTCTCATGAAATTCCATGAACAAAGCTTCTTTCTTAGAACTGCACGCCTGTGGAACTCTGTTCCGTCTGCCTGCTTCCCACCTGACTACAACTTGGATGTCTTCAAGTCCAACGTTAACAAATTCCTAATGAACCGCCCCCTTAAGTAAACACTTCATTAAATCTCCACACTAACGTACTGTACTTGCAATAACCCTTATCCCTGAGTGGCTTCCGGGCCTTGATAAGTGGTGACCACCGTGCAAAAAAAAAAGACCTAACTGCAGGTGGCTGCCCTCATTAACCTCTCTGGCGTAACCCAATGACCCTTACCTGTCATACCAGCCGTCTGCGGCTGTGTTCGACAGGTTTTGAACTGAACGATTCTTCAAAATAAAAATTGGGCCCGTTTCTAAAATCTATATCTATGTGCTAACTTAAACTGCTAGTTTGCTTACGTAGGGTCCCATTGACACATTTTATTGTGGTGTCATTTGTTTTAGATTCTGTGTGTAGTGTCTGGCCAGCAAACGGGGAACAAATCATGTCATAATTCTCGATCTCAAGTTTAACATCATGTTTGGCGTCTACCATTTTAACCAAGTGGGTTAACTTTGGGGTGATTTCTCTGAATAGCAAGCAAAACAAAAAATAGGCGAAACAATAAATATGCAAAAAACAAATGTAACCAAAGGTAAGTTTAATTACTCTTCTACCTACCTGAATATGTTTTTTTGTGTGTATTTTACCTTATTTTAAAGTGTTTTTTGCTTAAAAATAAACGATAATGCAAAGTCGGTCGAGTTAGAATGAAAAACAAAATGGTGGTCTCGCTTGAGCTGTATTTGAACCTCGATAATCCCTATAAAATCGAAAATTAAACATAGTACGGTACATTTCACCAATTGTCTGAAAATGTAATGTTCTAGCAGTATTTTGTTTAATTTCCGAACTATAGGAGTTGAGCTTACTACAGAAAAACACAAGTAGACGTACGAACGTCCCTGCACTCCACTCCCATACATATATCACAATAGACCTCATTGGTTGACTCATTGGGCGTTTTACCACTCGGTACCACCAACTAATTTGTTTGTATCGTATTTTCACAACACAACACTACCATTAAGTGACGTGCGTTGCATACTTCGTTGGCTGGCCCGATGTTCCCATCTCTCGGTTCACATGTGAGCACAGTGTGGCTATTTGTCTTTGGAGCTGAACACACAAGAAGATCCAGACTTGATAGCACTTTGACTCTTGGGAAAGCATGGACTAAAATGTTCTCTGGCCATTTATCTCCACATACCACCCAGAAGCGACTGGCAGGAAAAAGACTTTAATTTGTCCATCTACACACGCGTCTGGTATTTGGTTGCTTAAAGAGGATGTCTGCTCTAATTCGCGTGTGACATAACAGTCACACATGTTTTTGGAGAAGTCTCAATGCTTCAAGCATATCTCGATTTAGTATCTAACAAACTAGTTTTAGGCTATTAAACTTAAACCCCCCCCCAAAAAAAAACAACATATTTGTATAGGAATCTACGCCTACCTGAACAGAAAGGGGAAGATGTAAAATTTTTGTTTTTCATGTTTTTTTTTTCGGCTACATTTTTTAAAAATTCTGTCGCGTTTACATTTTAAATTTTTTCACCTCTCTCTTGCCATATATATATATATATATATATATATATATATATATATATATATATATATATATATATATATATATATATGAAACTCAAATGACCTTGAAACGATGTATGTAACCCACTTTCCGGTTTACGATATCCGGTTTCGCATGCGCGCATGACCTGCGCACTGAAATATTAACGTTATTATTTCGAAATTATTCTTTAACATGGAAAGAGTGGGATTTAAAATAACTTAAACGTAATACAGAAATGAACGATGTAAAAAAAAAAGCAGACAGTATTAACAATTGTTGATTTGGATAATTTAAACGCGAAAAACTAAAAAAAAAAAAGAACAATTGGGACACTGAAATATTAACGTTATTATTTCGAAATTATTTAACATGGGAAGAGTGCGGTTTAAAATAAACAAAAACAAAAGAACACTTGGGACGCTGAAATATTAACGTTATTATTTCGAAATTATTATTTAACATGGGAATAGTGGGGGTTAAAATAACTTAAACGTAATACAGAAATGAACGATGTAAAAAAAAACCCCAGATATATCAAAATTTGAATTTAACTATAATAAGTATTATGGTATCTGTTCAGTGCACATTTACCTATAAGTATGGCCAACCACTTATAATTCAGTAACTGTAATTTTTTTTTGCAAAATAATTAATTATAATAAACAGAACGACTCACAGAAATCTATCTATATTCTTTTTTCATTTTAATATACTTTTATAGAAATGTTTCTGTTATGTCAAAAAAAAATTTATTTACGTCACAAGTGTCACACTCATATATGAATTCCATAGCTAATATAACATACTGACCCAACGGGTCACGGGTAGTCTAGTATATATATATATATATATATATATATATATATATATATATATATATATATATATGTACATGATAATTGCAACATCTTGTCAGACGAGTGCCACTCTTTCAGACACTTAAAGTCCATGAGCCCAAAAATGACTTCCATCGCCACAGGATCATTTTTATAGACTGAGGGAGTCTCTGTACACAGATAATGTTACAGAGTCTTAGTATTGTACGACAGCTAAGTCTCTCTCTCGATTAAAAATGTTAAAATCCAGCAACAAGCAAGAGCAAGATAGCCAGCAACAAGTTAAACTGCGGACCAGCTTAATGCGGGTACGGGTCTCCAGCTTTATGGTTTTTTAAATAAGAGATTTGCTTCTCCTAGAAAGGTTGCCTTCACCACGGCTTACGGGAGCCCTCTCCACCCCAGCACACAAACATACACACAAACACACACGGTACTAGTTGCCCGTTGACCCCGAAAAAGGGTTTATTCGCCCTTTGTAAGGTCTTGTTTTTAATCCTTCAGGGAGACTAGCCACCCTCCTCACCAAACAAGTCTGGTGGGGGAACCAGTTTAGTCGCCGGTGACCCGACCATGAGGCAGGTAGTACTGGATTACATGGTATCAGTAGCATATGACATGACCTGACAGACATATATATATATGTGTGTGTGTGTGTGTGTGTGTGTGTGTGTGTGTGTGTGTGTGTGTGTGCCTGTGTGCGCATGTGTGTATATATGTATGTATATATATGCATATGTATCTCTCTTTTGTTTTATTTTACTTCAGTCGAAGTTCTCAGAAATAAAGGGGCCCACGACCTGGGTCTAACGCTTGAAGTCTATATGAGATACATAAATATTCGAATGTTCCATTTAAGTTCTTTATCTCTCAAACACTGAGTTAGTAAAGAAATTGAGAGCATAATTTTCTTCTTCCCAATTAACCATTTTCATATGTTGTAATATATCTTTCGTTTTGGTCTCTTAGTCTTACTGGATTCCAGGACAAAAATTTATCTAGTCTGGTGGAGTATCCAGCTTCGTGCTATTACTTGAGGTAATGTCACTTGGAGAAGTTGCACCTTTCCTCGTAAAAGCTAATGTGAGTTAGCCATAGTGAGGAGATCTTATTTGTGCAGTGAATACTATGTGATTTTGAATATTTGGTCGAGACTTACTTCTGTGGAAAAAGTATCCTCATGCAAGGTTTTTCTGACAAATCGCTGCACAGAGAGATCTTAGACACTCGAGGACAGTGTCTAGTAGACATTCAAGTTCTCTACATATGTATGTATATATATATATGTTTATGTATATTCATATATGTATATATATATATATATATATATATATATATATATATATATGCATATGTATGTATATTTGGAGAGAGAGATACATGCCCTAGCAAATAGACCCGACGTTGCCTGGGACTGAATGAGGATGAACGAATGTTCAATACTTCCAATACTTTTATTGTCATCAAAATCAGTGAAATCGTCTATTTTTCAATCAAAGCAATTGATTACCTGCTTTAGTCGGGAACCGACCGTGGTGCACGAGGAAGAGCTTCACAGGCCTTCCTGCATTAACTTAGTCCACAATACATTGTAGTTTACATTGCACTGTAGAGAACCCACTGCAGATTTTATGATTTTTTTAAATTAATTTTTTCATATCATTGCTTGAATTAAAATTTAAAATGCAAAAGCCAAGTATGATGATTTAATTGTGCTCTAAACAGAAACATTCATTTCGAACGTGGCCATATTTTATCAAAAGACATATTGTTGAGTTTATATGCGGAGTCCTTCTGCTTGTGTGGTGATAAACATCCTCAAATATACCTGTGATGTTAGGCAATACAAGGGTGTTAACTTTAATCAAAATCGGACTGTTATTTAGTTAATCGGATGTTTTCGATTATCGATTTTCGATACTTGTTAGAAACATTCCAACACAAAACTAATCTAAGAACACTCCTAAATACATTAAGTACATTCGTGCGAAATAAGAAAATCGACCCAAGCGTTTTGGAGTGCATAAGAAAGAAACTCACACACACTCACATGCTTTTTTTTTTTTTTGCATTTTCACCCCAAACAAGGCAGAGTGCCACTTTGACATAGGGGGAGGACTTATTTCTGGGACATAATTGCAGGGATACTATGTAGGGAGTTGAGTAGCAAGATGTCTGTTTACATTACACTTGAACTTCTGCATGTCAATACAGTCGGGGAAACAGGAATCCGAAAGGGAATTCCAAAGTATAGAATTGAAGTTCTGAGGAACAAACTATTAGAGTAGAAGGCTTTCTGGCATCTGGGGAATTCTACTGTGTATGGGGTGGGATTTTGCCGCTTGTTGGGATTGTCGGTAGTATTTACGTCGAGGGGGTACAAGGGCTTGTAGTTCGTCGGAACATCTACCATAAAAATACTTGTAAAAACAGGCAGAAAGATGCAACATTTCGTCGATGGGAGAGGGGCTAAAGTCTATCTGACAGTTCGAGTCCTATTAGGTTGGCGATCCTCTTTTGAACCCTGTCCAAATGGACCAGCACGAATGTGACAACAATACTCTATACATTGGGCGAATTATGGCCTTGTAGAAATGCAGAATACTTATATATATATATATGTGTGTGTGTGTGTGTGTGTGTGTGTGTGTGTGTGTGTGTGTGTGTGTGTGTGTGTGAAAAGATGCGTCCAGGCGCATGCTTCATTTCCTTTAAGGGAAATTTCTTAAAATAATATTCTATTGTTAAAGTATTTTTTATTCTAGAAGTCAGAAGAAAGGCTAGTTACGTGAGAATTTTCAAACGCCATAATGCTTGAAATTGTCCAATCGGTCTTGAAACAATTGTAACTTAGAATGAAATACACTTTTTGTTGCTATCAATTCCTTTTTTGAAGTTTTGGTTTTGTTAATACAGTATATGAATGCTCAATTATGAAATATGATAATTTTGTAGCTTACATTTTAAGTAATCTTTTTTTGGCTTAAAATCCATTGTTATATGAAAATTTACCGAATTATACGAACCCACTACCACTTATTTTTTTACGCAATATACACCTCCAAAAGACCGGGCAACGCCGGGTTGAAATGCTAGTATATATATATATATATATATATATATATATATATATATATATATATATATATATATATATATACGTGCGTAAGAGGCTAGTATGAGCGAACGTTAGAAAAGTTCTTACTTATTGAGAAAAAAGTAAAAAGTAAAAGCGTAATAGTTATTTATTTAGATATTTATAACTGAAGATCAAGACAACATCGGTACCGTCGTTTTCAAATTCAAACAAAGGGGAGTTATATTTGTTTTTTTACCGTACTCTCGCTAGTCTCTGTTTATGCCCAACTCCTCAAAAAAAAATGGGAGCTAGGTGCTCTTTTTTTTAGATATATCAGACGACACCGACGTTGTCCTGATCTGCTGTGATAAACATGTATATACATATTTATAGTTCAAATAACATTTTCTATTCTAAATATAATTTTTTAACAAGACAAAGTTCCATTAAATAGCTTAATCGTGCAAGACTAAAGCTTTCAATGCTTTTCGTTTTTTTAACGGATTCTTCTTTACATGATTTTTGCCCCCAAATTGTTTTATTGATCATTTGAACAAACAATTGTTTCGGCCGGTTTATATATATATATATATATATATATATATATATATATATATATATATATATATATATATATATATACTAGCAAAAGAACCCGTCGTTGACTGGGTTCAAGAACAGCCTACAGAAAATGGACTCTGATTTATGAAAGTAGAATAGGTTATGAAAAGGAAGGGTTGTAAATAGATAGCCTCGAATTTGGGGGTATCAAAATCAAAGCAAAATATGATGAAAGTAAAAATAAAATAGATAAACCCCATAATTTATTATACCATACCTGTTCACACTGAAACGCTTATCACAATATTCTGTGGATCTATATTAAAAAAAAAAACTTGTTAGACTTTGTGACATATTTCCATTCTATGAAGGTCAGGCGCGAACGAACACCCCATAATTTTATTATACCATATTTCTTCAAACTGAAACATAATTATCAAAGTATGCTTACGCAGATAGATATGAAAAGTCTTTATTAAAGGGTGTGCCTATTTCCCTTCTATGGAGGCCAGGCGCGAACGCAGACCCCACAATTTTATTATACCATCCCTATTTAACTTAAAACATACTTATCAAAGTATTATTATGTACATCTATATCAAAAACACTTGTAAAGGTTTTTTGGAATTTTTTATTTCCACACTTTGTGGACCAAGCGCAAACGCAGACCCCACAATTTTAATGAACCTCCGTTCTGCCAGATCAAACATACCCGTTCCTGTATCTCGATACATCTTCTATCATTATATGTAATCAGTTTTTTTAAATAGTCAACGATTATAGGAGCCTATTCGTGACCACACACACACACACACACACATTCAGCTTTATATATATATATATATATATATATATATATAATTCACTGAATGTGTGCTTTTATTTTTCTTAGTGGCACCTGTCATATACATAAAAATGTCATCTTTCACAGAGAATATACGTAGTATTAGAAACTTGATTATACATCTTGTGCATCATATATGGAATGACACATGTATCATTCCATATATGAAATGACCACCTAGAATGACACATATGGAATGTCACACGTGGAATGACGCATGTGGAATGACACATGTGGATGGACACATATGGAATATCACATAGAATGATTTAAAAACGACATGGTCCCTTAAAGAAATCGATATTATATCAGTTGTGATAGGAGCCACTGGTCTATTAAAAAAATCTTAAGACCATTCCTGGAAGACCAAACTGAAACGAAATACATATGGCAGCCATAATGAAATACAGATAGCAGCCATAAAGGGAACAGTATCTATTCTTAAAAAAGCCCTCGGATATAAATTTAAATAATAACGGAATCAAGTGTTAGCTCCAGGATGGAGCAACTTGATTTCTTAAAACTAACTAAAGTAAAATAATTTTTTAAAAATGGAATGACACATATCGGATGACACATATGAAATGATACATATGGAATGACACATATCGAATGACACATATATAATGACAAATATGGGCACATTAAAAGCCGTCTATTACTAAAGGAACGGACTGATTGCAAAAGAAAACTATTTTCATTTAAAAGTGACATTTTTGTTTTGTTTTGTTTATCTGAGCACTGACGACTGTCCTTACTAAAGAACATTAATTAAAACAAAAACTCATATAGTTCACTAACTCTCATCAGCATGTACTTAGATTACTGTTTTAAAAAATAATAAATAATATATATATATATATATATATATATATATATATATATATATATAAATATATATATATATATATATATATACGTCCAAACAAATTATGGGCGACTTTCTAAATAAATAGAAGCTTCGAGGCGAAGCCAATATTAACCGTATTGATCATTGGAGAAAAAAAAATCAACAAAAAAAACAAAACAAATGTAAATACATAAGCGATAAAAATGAACAGTAAAGTTATCTAGGGTTCGTGGCCTTACGGTTAAGGCCCCGGAAAACACAGTCTGGGGTTCGATCCCTAAAAACAGTCGAGCTACGCTGATGAGAGTTAGTGAACTCGAAACACGCGTGTACGTAGTTTACTGTTTTAAAAATAATATATATATATATATATATATATATATATATATATATATATATATATATATATATATATATATACGTCCAAACAAATTATGGGCGACTTTCTAAATAAATACGAGCTTTTGATAGAGGAAGTGAGGAAGCATGGCTGTGCAAATCCTTTTACCCGAATACGATGCCCATCATGTTAAAAATATACCATTTGTTGTAAAAATCTAATGGATAAACATCTGAAGAAGTTGGTGGGGACAGGATATTTTTACGGAAACATAAATCGTAAAATTGCCAACTCATTAATGAAACAGCTGTAATGGAAAAATCCAGGAAATAAGCGAAGGTTATAAAAAAGAAAACGCGAGTCTTTGAAATTTCAACAAAATTTTGCACTATATATGCTCTGTCCCTATTAATAGACACATTGAGCTTAACTCAAAATTAACGGTGAATGGTTTTAAAATAACAATCTAGACCCGTTAAACGAAAACCGTATACATCGAAAGTAACAACATTTCAAAAACAACTATAAAATATTATATATATATATATATATATATATATATGCGTGTGTGTGTGTGTGTGTGTGTGTGTGTGTGTGTGTGTGTGTGTGGTTTCTCAGTTCGAGTATCATTTTACTTACAGGAAGTGAACTGTCTAAAAAAACGTAATACTCGCATGCATATTTTCAGTTTCCGTTTTATTTACTTTATTTTTTTAAAGGAATTTTACGTTACGTTTCATACCGAGCAACACCGGATACATCTGCTAGTATATATATATATATATATATATATATATATATATATATATATATATATATATATATATATATATATATATGAAGGTGTCTTACTTTCTAGTTGCATAACTTAGAAAGCCGGTGTGTTCAATAAAGAAATAGAGCTGAGAGAAAGTCTTAAAATAGAAGTGGTTGGAGCTCTGTCTACAAAGTGGACATTGATTGATCGCCAAGTTAATTTCAAGGTAAAGGTTATCTACCTGTAAATGATTATGTGCATGTATAAAGTCATGTTCGTGCATAAACACTTCTCTACACATGGGCATAAATAAACACTTTCAGATTTACAGGAAACTTAGCAGACACAACGCCACACTCTCTATGAACACCTTCAGAGGCATGCAAGCAATACAAACATTTGCACAGACCTGAACAGGCGCACGCATACTACAAACACTTACACACACGGCACACACTATACACATTTTCACACACTACAAACACTTTAACTACACACTTACACACACTACAAGGTCCTGGATATGACCTAAACCTATATCCAATGGTGAAGCCCCACCTTGCGGGCCTTGGGGAGTGTTGAGCCACCCTTTAATTGCCATTGCTCCCAGGTCGACTCTGACCCGGAGAGGTAGTACCTGTTAGGGCCCAACTATGGTTTAAATAGAATCTGACTTAAAAAAATATATATACTCCATTAAAAATCGTTCCTCAGAATAACTACATTCGGCATTAAATAACCTGAAAAAGGTTGATGTGCCGTAAAACAAAAACAACCAACCAACATACACTACAAACTCTTTCACACAATACGAACATTTGCACAGATATGCCCACACACGAAAAAGACTTAGCTACACAACACACGTTTACACGCACGACAAACACATTTTTTTTTACGAAGGGTTTACCATATACCAAAGCCCGGTGGCCACTCGTATATAAGGGTTAATGTGTGCATTGTAGTCATTGAAACAGGTGTGTAATAATCGTTTGTAGTGGAAATTTGAAATAATTAGATTATTTGCGAGGGCGGTTCAATAAGAACTTGCTTACGTCGGACTTGAAGACGAGAATATTGTAGTCAGCTAGAAAGCAGATAAGTGGGACAAGGTTCCACAGACGGGCAGTTCCAGGAATGAAGCTTTGATTGTGAAATTTATGTTTAGGTTTAGGCACCCAATCGGGAATCTATTACACATTACAAACACTTACACACACTATAAACACTTACGCACAAAACACACACTTACAAACATTTAGATTACACACAAACTACAAACACTTACACAGACACACACGCACATTATAAATACTTACACACACGACACTTACACAGATGCACACGCATATTATAAATACTTACATACACTACAAACACTTATACACTACAAATATTTACACACTACAAGCACTTACACACTACAAACACTTACACACACTACAAGCACTTACACACACTACAAGCACTTACACACTACAAACACTTACACACTACAAACACTTACACACTACAAACACTTACACACACTACAAGCACTTACACACTACAAACAATTACACACTACAAACACTTACACACACTACAAGCACTTACACACGCTATAAACAGTTGCACAAACACACATGCACATTATAAATACTTGCACAGACACGCCTACACACTACAAATGCTTACACATACTACAAACACTTAGACACGCTACAAATCCTTGGGCAGATATACTCACACACTACAAAGATTTGCACACGCAGATACACGGGTACTACAAACACTTGAACATATGCACTACAAACTCTCCGATACACACATACTACAAATACTTACACACACAAATAACAAAAACAGACGCATTACAAACACTCGAGTATACACACATGGACACTACAAACATTCGTAGATACATGCACACATTCACTATAAACAATCTCAGAGACATACGCATTACATACGAACGTGCACTACAAACACTCCCTCGTGAACACATCCACACATACAACCACGAACACGCAGAGACAATATTCACGCACAAAATCTATCAATGATGGATAACTGTACACCAGAATAATTCTACTACAATTTACAAAGTGGGAGAAACCTCTGGTATTTATTTCTAAAGTGGAACAGGTGATTGAAGGAGTGGGGTTGTAAGAGGATTGATTGACGGGATTAACTCTTTTCTTTTTTTCCCAATTTACTCTTCAATCGGCCTTTTTCATCCACGTCGAGTCAAGAGCTCTCTTCCGCTGACCTTAATAGACATTAATACCTTTCAAATGAAACAGTTTAAAATCGCTTTAGACAGAAGCTGTCAAAATGGAGTGGGGGTCAATAATATTGGCCTGAAATAAGAGATTTTTAGGGAGCTAAAAAAAATGGACATAGATTCGCTAAAAATAAGATTCATAAAAATAATGTCTGGTCAGTGAACATTTTTTTTTCCTCTCCGATTGATGGCTGGCCGCAGTTTAAAGCATTTACAATAAATCTGTTATTATGAAAAATGTCTATCCTGAGTGTCATTTTCACAACGTTTCGGTCGATGTAACCTCCGACCTTCTTCAGATGTATCTTGTCGAACTCGGGAATATTTCTTTAAAACTCGTGAATCTTTAAAATTGAATGTTTCCAAGTACTTTAACCACTACGCCACAGGTCCTTGCAGAAAAAATTCAGTTGTATACCGTCATGGATCAGAAAGATCATATTCCAAAAATAACGTAAAATGATTAAGTAGTTTGTTTTTACTAAGAAAATCAGATTTTATTAAGGAAACGCGAACGGAGTGTCTCGCTCTGCCATCTAAGATAAATAAATAGTTATCTTTCCTTTAACAACCTTCCAGGAAATAGAGATTAAAATCGCCATGGCTACGATTTACCATTAATCGTTAAAATTCATTTAGAAAATATATTCTATATATATATATAGAATATTTTTCAAATGATTTTTAGCGATTAATGCTATTTAAATAAATTCTCTATATATAGAGAATATTTTTAATGATTTTTTAGCGATTAACGGTATTTAAAATATTCTCTATATATTGAAAATATTTTTTAATGATTTTTAGCGATTGATGGTATTTTAAAATATTCTCTATATAGAAAATATTTTATGGTTTTTAGCGATTAATGGTATTTAAATATATTTTCTATATATTGAAAATATTTTTAATGCTTTTAGCGATTAATGGTATTTAAAAATGTTCTCTCTATATAGAAAATATTTTGAAATTGATTTTAAGCGATTAATAATATTGAAAAATAATCACTATCTAGAAAATATTTTTCAAATTATTTTAGCAATTAATAGTATTGAACAATAATCTCTATATATTGAAAATATTTTTTAATGATTTTTAGCGATTAATGGTATTTAAAATATTTTCTATATATTGAAAATATGTTTAATGCTTTTAGCGATTAATGGTATTTAAAAATTTTCTTTATATAAAAATATTTTGAAAATTACTTTTCGCGATTAAAGTATTTAAAAATATTCTCTATATATAGAAAATATTTTTTTATAATTTTTAGCTATTAATAGTATTTAAATATATTCTCTATATATTGAAAATATTTTTTAATGATTTATAGCGATTAATGATATTTAAAAATATTCTCTATATAGAAAATATTTTATGGTTTTTAGCGATTAATGGTATTTAAATATATTCTCTATATATTGAAAATATTTAATGCTTTTATTTAAAATGGTATTTAAAAATGTTCTCTCTATATAGAAAATATTTTGAAAATGATTTTAAGCGATTAATAATATTGAAAAATAATCTCTATATAGAAAATATTTTTCAAATTATTTAAGCGATTAATAGTATTGAAAAATAATCTCTATACATTGAAAATATTTTTTTTATGATTTTTAGCGATTAATGGTATTTAAAAATGTTCTCTCTATATAGAAAATATTTTGAAAATTACTTTTAGCGATTAATAGTATTTAAAACAATATTCTTTATATATAGAAAATATTGTTTAATGAATTTTTGGCGATTAATGGTAAACCCTAGCCATTATGAGGCTAAAACTATATTATCAATTTACGTGATTTTTGGAATATGATCTGTCCGATCCATTGGCGTGCACCATAAAAGTTTTTTTCTGTATTTTTTTTTTTCAGTAAAAAGTAAATTCTGAAGAACAACTAAATATTAGTTTTCGCGATTTAAAAAAGACATATATATATATATATATATATATATATATATATATATATATATATATATATATATATATATATATATATATATATATATATATATATATATTGTTATTGTTGTTTTTTCAAGCGATACATACGGTTAATATTGGCTCCGCCTCGAAGCTCATTTTTTTTTTATTTACTTAGAAAGTCGCCCTTTTTATTTGTTTGGACGTATATAATATTTTTATTTATTTATTATTTTTAAAACAGTAATCTAATATATATATATATATATATATATATATATATATATATATATATATATATATATATATATATATAAAAACACAAAAGATTTTTTGTTGTTAATTTTTGAAATTTGAACAGCGGACGAAATATAAATACGTAAAAGTCTGTTATAACATTTCTCACCAAATTCTTAGTGCTTCTAAGATATAGTCGACAAGTCGATTGTTTAATATATATATAATCTTAAGCAAAAACAATATTACATAATTGTCATCTCGAAAATAGTAACATATCCCAAAATTACGAAAATTAATCGAGTAGAAAAATTGGTATTGTGTTTTGGAGAATAAAAAATGTCTATCGCTATAGACAACAAATATTGCCGCCATGACACAAGTAATCTAAAATATCCATTTCGGAATTATACCTCCTGTGTTTAGCCTCCTACTTATTATTTTATAACGTCTAAGAAAAATGCGATTTTACCCAATTTTCCTTAAAAATTACTTTTAACTAAAAATAAATTTCTACCTGATGATTTTTCGTAATTTTTGGATATATTACTATTTTCGGCAATAAAAGTAAGTACGTAATATTGTTTTTGCTTAAAGCAACATATTTAAGAAGACCGAGCTCTCGACTGCATCTTAACAAGCACCAAAGTCTTTATTTACGAAGACTATCGCATTCTGTTTTCCCCAGTGGCATTTTGATGTGGACATAGATTTTGCATTTCCTGAGGCGCTAGTCTGTAACATTACAATGTTGTACAGATAGTTTATCAGGATTCACAATGATACGAACGAAGGGGAGATAAACAAGTCATAATGATGAAACTTTTCTTACCTTCAACAACGAAGATGGCCACAGGCAGAGTATGTTTTGTGTGTTTTTGTATTTTTCGATCCAGACAGTCTGGCATTTAATTAATTTGTTTACAGTAATGAAATAATCTGCTGTCAATTTAATTCAGTTGATTTGGACGATATTGAATGACTTTAGCCGTTTTACAGGATGTAAAGTGCGTTAAGGACAAAACAGCTGTAGAAAACTTGATAGTGACATAAGGAGTTGTACAGGGTAGCCGAAAAGTCCCAGGACACTATACATGTATTTTTAATAAAACACAGTATTTTTTAATGAAACACACAGAAAACATATATATTCAACAAAAAAAAGAGAACTTTATTAGAAACAAAGCAGAAAACAACTAGAGTAATTTAGTGGTCTAGGGGATCAGTATGTTGGCCCTCGTTGTTCTTGCACAATTCCATTCGCCTCCAGGTTCTTTGTGCCATTTTTTTTAGAGAATTCCTTGATACGCTAGCAAAAGCTGCAATCAATCATATTTAACAGCATTAAAATATTAAAAAGAGAGTGTCCTGGGACTTTTCGGCAAGTGTCCTGGGACTTTTCGGCCACCCTGTACATGAGTGTCTTCTGTTGATGGGGTGTTGAGGTGAAGATAGGTCCCACATCAATAAATGTCCATGCTGGTTTTCTGAGTGATTCGGCCACACGATGAATAATCAGCTTGCAGCGTGCATTGATTCCTTCTGTCCCGTAAGGAAATTCTTTAGCCCTTTTTGGAAATTACGGTCAGTCAGAGGAGAGAGATCGGCAAGCATCGGCAAAAGACCTTACTCCGGCATAGACGATATTCACTGAAGTTGACAGCTGCTCAACGTACAACCCCAAATACTTTTTCTTCTTCTTTTTTCTCACTCTGGCAATTCAATTCTCTATCGCAGAAATAATAAACTTTTTATTTTGTTTTACAGCAGGTTTTCTATTCATTCCGTTCTATTTTAATGCATGCAGATTTCCTATTTATTATTAGAAAGGAAATCCTCTATTGATTATAGTACTTTGTCATTATGCCTTCCTTCTACAGAAGACACTGACTTTATATCCGGTATAACTACGACTTCCTGGTCAAAAAATCACTAAACATTGTTTCTCCCTCTCCCTATGCAAAACTTAATTATGTTCTGTAAAGCCAAAATCAAAAGCAAAGATTTTTCCTTACAAAGCAAACAAACCAATCAGTATGAATTAATATTCGAAGATGTAAAGAAATTAAACCAAAACGACTGGATTCGGCATTAAATAACCCGAAAAGCGCTGATATGCCGTAAAATGAAGCAACTAAACTAATCTATGAGTACATGTATTCTTTGATGTTCTTTCTATGGATTTCAAGACGAACTATTAACTGTTACATCTTTGTTTACCATGGGATTTTTAGTATCTTTAATTTCTGTCAATGTAAAATATGACTATTCTTGACAAATATTGAAATATATTCTCTACCCACGCGTTGCTAATTGTGATGAAGCAGAATACCAATATTTTTTTAAATCGTGTACATTCTAAGGAACTCTGGAACTGTGCGTTATTGGCACAGCTCACCCCCCCCCACGGCGCCATTCTGCTATCGTTATGTACAGCATAATCACGTTGACACACAGGCTCCTGTTATATAACGAAATTTTGTTTTGTTGTTGTTTTTTTTTTTTAAATAAGAATCACCATTTATCAAGGTCCGGAGGTCACTCGAGAAAAACGGTTGATGAATGTACAGTAGTCAGTGCGATAATATCGTGGTAATCGTTAATAGTACACATTTGGTAAATTAGATTACTTAAGGGGGCGGCTCATCAAGAATTTGTTTACGTTGGACTTGAAGACGATCAAATTGTAGTCAGTTGGAAAGCAGGAAAATGGAAGAGAGTTCCACAGGCGTTCAGTTCTAAGAAAGAAGCTTTGTCCATGGAATCTACGCTTAGGTTTAGACATAAATAAAGAGTGGGGGAAATTATTGATATAGTATCTTTCGTAAGAGTTTGGCAAGGGGGGAACCATAGATTGGAACTCAGACGAGCATTTACCATGAAAATAATGGTAAAGCAGAGAGGCTCGCACCGTCTCTTCTGTGATAAAGAGGTTTCAGGGAAGAAAAAGGGGGATCCCCCACTCGCATATGAAGTCTATTTTGAACTCTGTCAAGCGAAGTTAAGCGATATTGGACATGGCCAGTACTAAAGTAGGTGACCCTCGGTGCTGCATGTGCTCTGAACCCTAGGAAGGGATGTGCATCCTCATACTATTCTTGCCGAAGACATGCTGCATGAAACAATGCAACGCACCTATGATTCCGGGGGGGGGGGTGAGGACTTATCCATCATCCATCCACATTTTATGGATTTCATTTACCAATTCTAGTGTCCTGTCAAACTGTATTTATATTCTAACGACACTCCTTTGATGGATGGAATGGGTAAGTGGGAGAAAAATATACTAAAAAGAAATGTAATTATTTTGTACAGTGCCGTTTGGATTGGGTTAGATCTATGACCTAAATACGCTTTGCCGGGATTCCTGAAAACCTACCAGACAAGCAGACGCCACAATCTATATAGTGAATCAAAATGAAGGCGCCACAAACAGAAAAAACGGAATTTCAGATTTAAAAAAAAATGCATGAATCTCGGATGCACGTTGGGTTTTACACTTTCCCATACACATTAATATAGCCCTCTCCTCCCATCTTGGATTGATAGAGGCATAATCGGTCGATTTTGATTTAGTAGTCTGCGCCAAAGCGAACCAACTTCTTTCTCACAGAAGAGACGCTGCTAGTCTGTCTCTGCTCTATTGCTATTTTCATGGCAAGTGCTCGACTGAACTCCAATCTATGCCCACCCCCTTGTCAAACTTTCACAAAAAAAACACTCGACTAGCTACAACCACCATAAACGATTTCACCCACTCTCTATCTGTGCTTAAATCTAAACGCAGATTCCATGAACAAAACTTCTTTCCTAGAACTGCTTGTCTGTTCCGCTGTTCTGCTTCCTGGTTGAATATAACATGGTAGCCTTCAAATCCAATGTAAACAAATTTTTTTTCAGCCGTCCCCATAAATAAATTTTACCCAATTTACCCAATTTACATTCATTAACGTCTATCCTCCAGTGGTCTTCGGGCCTTAATAAGTCGTGACTCCAAAGACCAGGCAGATCTAGTATTCCTACGAGTTGTCAAATATTTTCCACGCTGTAAACGATCGGCTTTCAGAACACGCACATGCGCACATGCAACTATGTGTAAACTTTGGACCAATCATTTATTCACTAAAATATCTTTCAGCATATATTTTTTAATTTAATATCGGTTAGGCTCTAGGGTTGAGTCAGAAACGGACCAGAGTCGAGGAAATTTACACTTTAAATCTAGTCCTTTGCGTGTACTAAGCAACGTTTTATGACATATCTTATACTCATGCTGGGGGGGGGTCAATGATTGTCACAAAATGCTCAATACATATGTAGAGCTTTTATAAGTGAAAATATATAAACACCGGAAACCCCATACACAGATTAATCGGTCCTGGATATGACCTAAAACTATATCCGATGGTAAGGCCCCACCTTGCGGGCCTTGGGAAGTTTGGGGCCACCTTTTAATTGCCATTGCTCCCAGGTCCACACTGACACGGAGTGGTAGTACCTGTTAGGGTCCCAACTATGGGTTAAATAGAATCCGACTTAAAAAAATATATATATACTCCATTAAAAATCTTTCCTCAAAATAACTAGATTCGGCATTAAATAACCTGAAAAAGGTTGATATGCCGTAAAACAAAAACAAACAACCAACAGATTAATCAACGTTCAACAATCCCCGTAGGGTATTTCTGATGTTTGTATATTTTCACTTATAAAGGCTCTAAATATGTATTCAGCATTCATTAAAAAACAAAAAAACAATTGCAGACTGTCATCCATGTTTCCAACTCATCCTCTGGCCCTTTTCAGGTGGTTAATCGCAACGGTATAGGAATGCTGAGCCTTGTAATTGTATCCCAGGTAATTACTGCCTAGTAGCTGCCCATGGTTGTTGTCTCGCCACGTTTTGACCAACTAACCCTCTGACCAGCTTTGGGTAGGTTTGAAACCGCTATCTTCAGACGATGCTCACCTGGAACCGTACGTCTCTATCAAATGCGCCACATGCCCTGAAGGATAACAGTCCGAAATAATAATAATAATAATAATAATAATAATAATAATAATAATAATAATAATAATAAATAAATAAATAAATAAATAATGAATAAAAAGGTAATGAATACAAAAATTATGAAGCCTCATGTCAAAGGATTTCAGAAAATAAATAATAAAATAATATATAATATATTGAGCACTTTTGAAAAATATTGTTTTTTAGTCCAATATATTTGAACTCATCTAATATATATATATATATATATACGTTTTATGTTTTATTACCGTATCTTTCTGTTAAGTTACATTATTGTTTCAGCTACTCGGCCGTTTTTTTGGCCGTCTGTAGCTTCCTCAGACTTTTAAAGAAATGTTCGCTATTTTGGGATGAAAGAGTGAAAGAGTGAATGAGGTCAGTATTGAGCACTTTCTTCAGTTTTTATTAATTACCATTTCCAAACATTAAAAAATATTGTTTTTTAGCCCATTATATATATATATATATATATATATATATATATATATATATATATATATATATATATATATATATGTATAATGGGCTAAAAACAATATTTTTTAATGTTTGAGTAGAACTTTTATAAGTAGCATTATATAAACATTAAGAGTCTATGCTGATCAACCAATGTTTCGACATTAACACTTCTTGTCGGAACTCTAATAAAGAATTGAAATCATCTAAAAGACCGAACAAAAGTGGCAGCCGAAAAGTTAACGTTATCAAACATGTCATTTATTTATCCTGCGATTAAGTTAATAAGGTTAACTTTTCGGCTCTCACTTTGTTCTGTCTTGGGTGATTTTAAATTTTTTTTTTTTTAAATTTCGTTAGAGATCCGACGAGATTAGTTAATATTGAAATGTTTGTTGATTCGCGTCGACCCTTTTTAATGTTATGTGTGTGTACTTTTTTCTCTTTTGTAAACAGACTTTCACCCATTTTCTCTCTTCCTTAGTTGACCCTGCATATCTTTGTCTCTTTTACGAGTTCTCTTTATTTCTCTGTCAAACGTTCTCTTGCTCTCTCTCTCTCTCTCTCTCTCTCTCTCTCTCTCTCTCTCTCTTACTATCTCTCTTATTCACCCACTAAAATTCGCCCTCATTTATCCCCTCTCTCCTCCTCTCTCTCTCTCTCTCTCTCTTACTCACCATTAAAACTCGCTCTCCCTCATCCACACACACACACACACACACACACTTTCTCTCTCTCTCTCTCTCTCTCTCTCTCTCTCTCTCTCTTACTCACCCTCTAAAACTTGCCCTCACTCATCCACATCTTCTCTCTGTCACGTACAAACGCATACCGCCCCCCCCGCTCTCTCTCTCTCTCTCTCTCTCTCTCTCTCTCTCTTTGCTCTTACGTGCTCTCTTCTCACTTTCTCTTAATACGTTTTCGACCACTCCTTTTTCAAACTCTTACTTTCTTTCTCACTTTTTATCTATCTTATTCGCTCTCAAACTACTACTACTACTACTACTACTACTACTACCACTACTACTACTTTCAACAAGTTTTACTTTCTCCACCACTCGCCCTTTCTTACGCTCTTTTAATCAAACATGACCAAGAAGCTGTACTAATAAAAAAACATGTCGGATGTGAGAGCAAGGAAGTGTAAAGTCCACTGTTTGTAGGGTACGTAAAGCGGCCCTTCTCGCCCCGGGAAATCAGTGTCCGGTGTTATTTGATTAGTGCCCTAATCGCCAAGCACTCAATCCGGGGGATGAGGGGGGTACAGTAGTTTCTCACTGTGCTAACCCTCAACCCCCACGCCCTCACAGCTGGGACAGCCCTTATCGTCCTTACACCTAATAAAAGATCCAGATGCTTCCATTTCAACCATCCCGCGGGGCCCCACACCGCCTCGCACCCATGGTACTGCCCGCCATGGACTTGGAGAATTGGGAACGATCGTTAGTGGATATAATTTTTCAGGAAGCGAGTTCTTGGCAAGGGATGAACGATATGGAGGAAGGGGTGTATTGGCGCGGGAATATAAGAATGAATAAGAGTAGAGTTAAATAAGTGCGAGAAGTGCAGGTGAAAGAGAAAGAGAAAGAGAGTGAGTGTGAGAAAAAGAAAGAAAGAGTAAGTGTGGGAGAAATTGATAGTGAGTGCGACCAGGAAAGTGAGAGAGAGGGAAACAGAAAGAGAAAGAGAGAGAGATGGAGAGAGAGAATGACAGAAAAAAGAGAGTGTAAACTAAGAGAGAGAGAGTAGCCAAGGTGAAGAATAATAGTGTGGGAGAAAGAGAGAGAGAGAGAGAGAGAGAGAGAGAGAGAGAGAGTGTGTGTGTGTGTGTGTGTGTGTGTATGTGTGTGTGTGTGTGTGTGTGTGTGTGTGTGTGTGTGTGTGTGTGTGTGTGACAGAAAAAGAGCCAAGGCCAAGTGACAAAGAGAGTAGCCAAGAGAGAAAAAGGGCAACTGGAATAGAAAGAGGAAAAGAGTGTGTGTGTGTTTTATGGCAGAGAGAGAGAGAGAGAGAGAGAGAGAATGACAGAGAGAGAGAGAGAGAGAGGGAGAGAGAGAATATGTGTGTGGCAGAGAGAGGGGGAGTGACGGAAAAGAAATAATAAATAAACGAATGTGAAAGTAAATATAAAAGAGTAAATATAAGCGTGACAGATGGTTAATGTGATTGCGATCGTGAGGGGGGGGGACTCAAGGGGTAGATTGAAATTAGAATAGAGAGGGCGATCATATAGGGACTGATAGTGGATGCGGTGGGAGGTGTAAGATGTGATTGTGAGTTTTATAATCCAACATTCTGTTTATGTTCCTTCCCATGGATTACCGACAACTTTTAGTTCTTATCACTACAAAAAAAAAAAACAAAGACTGCAATGAGTTTCTCTTTACTGGCCTCCCCACGAGGGCAGAGTTAGACATAAGGCCGTTTTTGATGTGGGGAAAATCCAGATCTCCAAAAGGGGCATTTTGAATAAGAACAACACATTTTTTGAAAGTTATCTAGAAGAATTTCTCTTCCACTGACCGACAACAGAAAAGGTGAAGTATAGTATTAGAATAAATACTACACTTTGCTTTTAGCTATATATATATATATATATATATATATATATATATATATATATATATATATATATATATATATATACTAGCAAAAGTACACGTCGTTAACTGGGTTCAAAAACAGCCTACATTAAATGAACTCTGATTTATGAAAGTATGATAGATTATGAAAAGGAAGGGTTGTAAAGAGATAACTTCGAATTTGAGGGTATCAAAACCGAAGCAAAATATGATGAAAGTAAAAATAAAATAGATAAACCCCATAATTTATTATACCATACCTGTTCACACTGAAACACTTATCACAATATTCTGTGGATCTATATTAAAAACCTTGTTAAACTTAGTGACATATTTCCATTCTATGGAGGTCAAGTGCGAACGAACACCCCATAATTTTAATATACCATATTTCTTCAAACGTTTTTGATTTTATATATATATATATATATATATATATATATATACTAACAGGCCGCCCGGCATAGCCTAGTCGTAAAATACGCTTAAATATAATATTTTTATTAATGCAGATTTCGTATTTATTATTATATTATACTGGGTCCAATATATGGCAGTCATTGAAAAAGTTTTAAAAAATAAATAAATAACTCCTGCATCACCACCAAGAATCGAAACAAAAACGTTCAGCTCACGATTTACTTTTTCCTTTGACGTTAGTGGCTGAACTATGAAGACATGTTTGCTGCAAGGCTAAAAATTAAAACATGAACCAATAGCTATTTTGTTATGCATATTCTAAATGCCGTCGTTCAACCTTCACCTGGTAAATTTCAATTTTTTTTTTTTTTTAGTTTTCACACTTTGGCACTAATCTTCCCCGGCTAGAACCTAAATATGAAGTTTCGCATGTGTTCGAATACACGATGTCTTAAGTTTCATGTCTGCAGACTACAAACTGACAGAGGAGTTTCGTAGACAAAATCTTTACACAAATATATATATATATATATATATATACGCATACATAAATATATACAGAAAAAAGTTTGTATTTGGTAGAAACTTTTTTCGCAAATATTACGCAAGTATAAATCATGTAAACTATCTGCATTAATATAATTACACGTAATAGTTAACTAAAGATGATCATCCCATAAGAAAACCGAAAAAACTAATAGGGAATTAATTAAAATGAATGTTTAAAAGAATATTCAAATTAGCTAGATCTTTTGCAGATGAATGCAATTCCACGACCCATATATAAAAAAAAAAGTTGTATTTTTTTAATAAATGAAAAAAAGTTTCTTTTTAATATGAATATCAATATACAAAAAAAAATTCATAGGAGTATATATATATATATATATATATATATATATATAATATATATATATATATATACTGTTTATCAAAAATCAAGACTTCAAAAATGGGTTGATAGCAACAAAAAGTGTATTTCATTGATATATATATATATATATATATATATATATATATATATATATATATATATATGCGTGTGTGTGTGTGTTGTCATATTTAACATACATTGAGCTTCTAAAAAAAAAGGATATCCACGAAGAGTGAAATATAATTGAAAAAACATATATATCTATCCGATATATATATATATGTGTGTGTGTGTGTGTGTGTGTGTGTGTGTGTGTGTGTGTGTGTGTGTGTATGTGTGTGAATAAAGAGCAAAAACCTAAAAGAGTAAAAACAAAATTAAAATCAACGTTTCGTCCCTATTTCAGGGGACATCATCAGGATTTCTAGGCGAGGATGTACAGGAAGACGGTCATATATCACATGCGACAGAGGAGAAGTTCAGTTCTCTTTCTGTTCTGGACATCTGTTTCGAATACAAAACTGAACTTCTCCTCTGTCGCATGTGATATATGACCGTCTACCTGTACATCCTCGCCTAGAAATCCTGATGATGTCCCCTGAAATAGGGACGAAACGTTGATTTTAATTTTGTTTTTACTCTTTAAGGTTTTTCCTTTTTATTCACATAACGTCTAAAGCATCGTTTATATCTTGCTTTATTTTATTCATATATATATATATATATATATATATATATATATATATATATATATATATATATATATATATATATTGAAATGACCAGGTGCAACATTGCTTATCCAGTGATCTAACGGGAACCTTGTGTGTCAAACTTGACGCCATTTTTCAGTTAACAGGCTTCTCTTTCGGTAGATTTCAATTTAAGACATTTATTATTCGAACAAGGAATACAAAATAAATATCATTATTTCCTTATTCCATGTTGGAATTCTTTCCCATAAAACAGTAAACATATATATATATATATATATATATATATATATATATATATATATATATATATATATATATATATATATATATATATATATATATATATCATTCAAACACGGTAGTGTTTGAATGTATTATTAAGTGGCAGTTTTAGTCATTTAGAACTACTTTAAAGCTTCATCGCCCACTCATTTTTTGACCAGATTTCAAGCAATTATTACAGTTTAAAGATCATCTTCTCAGCTATATTTTGAAAAAAGAAAATGTCAGTTTTCGTTTAGTAAAACAAAATGGCAAAACAGAAACGTAAGTAAGTGAGCGAAGTTTTTTATCACTGGTTTCCATAGCAATCAGGTCGTTTCAGCGCTTTCTGTAGCTACCAATTCACGGCTCTCGCGAAAAGAGAAATAACAAGTTAAACAGAGAGAATGAGATAATGGAATGGAGATAACTGTGGGGATTTTATTGAAAGCAGACGAGTGTCGTACATTGCTATTACATATGTGTATGTTATGTTTACGGGGGAAAATAACACAAATAAAACAAAGGACAAATGAATTTATGTGGAAGCCTGGAAAATTATGGATTACGGTAGAAAAGAAAAGTACAAGATATTCTAGTAAAAAATATAATAAATTTTTAACTTAAAATATTGCAGCATTACAAACTTTTTTAAATTCAATTCTTAATGCTGCAATATTTTAAGTTATAAATTTATTATATTTTTTACTAGAATATCTTTCCTTTTCTTTTCCAGTTTTAACAACTAGTTCTTTACTTTTCCTTGTTAAAGCTTAACCATATTACTTTTCATGCTCGCATTTTTCTCTTGTAATATATATATATATATATATATATATATATATATATATATATATATATATATATGTGTGTGTGTGTGTGTGTGTGTGTGTGTGTGTGTGGGAGAGATCACAATATAAGCATGTATTAATGAAAACAAAATAATAAGTAGAAGCAAATATAATTCAAGAAAACGCTTTTTGTATTCGAAACAGATTATAAAATAGTTCTCATTACAGTGCAGATAGAGTGGATGATGTATGTGTGTGTGTACATACGTTTGTGTATGTATACGTATATTTATACGAAGTGTCCATTGGGAATGTCTACAGTAGAAAGTCTGAGTACTGTGGACGTATGTATGTGACGTAACACTACCGTATCCTCGTGCATGTATGTAAAAGTCTTCAGCCTGAATCAGGAGAGAGGCAGTCTAGCTAATGGTACCTGTAGTTGCTTATAAGAGAAAAAAAGAGCATATGAGTTGGTTCATCCTTTTTTATTATGTAGATCAGGACTCCGCTGGCGTCACGAAAAGGGGAAATAAATCAAGTTTAAGCCACCTAGAGGTATGTGTGTAATTGTCTTTTAAGAAGGCGGTTAATTCTATATGAAATTGAATAAATCGATGTATTAACAAAGAACAGCAGTACAGAACCTACAGATGTGAGGGTTAGCAGCAAAAAAAACAAAAACAAAAAAAAAACATCAGTCTGACTGTCATAGCTGTCTACTTGAATATTGACTTCCACTAAGTGTAGTACCTGCTATTATGTATAGTTGGGAGAATTTATGCGTGCATGGGTGCAATGCAACAAAATGTTGTAGAAATATACATCGGTCTCAAATGATTCTGTGCAGTTCTAGAAGGTCCACCCTCCCAGGCCTTGCCCTCTCTCTTTGAGAAGGAGTTTATTACTAATCGCCTTAGGCACCCTTACCGATAATGCAGATGTAGTTGCCAATACACTTTTTTGCAGCCCAGAGTGCTCCTCCTCGGGGGTGCTGACTTATCAATCACACTTTTCGACCCCGGTGCCAAAGTTCTTGCGGTGAAAGAGGACTAAATACTCCCTTTTCAGATGAATTCAACTTCAAGAAATAATTCGCGAAATCAAAGAAACGGGGCCGTGGGAAGATAAGAATAAAAATTAAAAATCGTCTCGTTTGAAATAAAAACAAGAGTTTATTTTATACTAGCGGGGTACCCGGCATTGCCCGGGTGTTTCGAGGTGCGTGTGTGCTCTTAAATCAAAAAGAAATACGGGAGTGAGTAAAAAAAAATTTTGGTAAGTAGGTTGGATCAAACTCGAAGCCTGAGGCGAAGTTGGAAAATAAAATGTTAAAAAATCATGACACGTAAACCAGCAAGAATGAGTTACCGAAACATGTTTGAATTTATTTAAGTAAGAAGAGAATTGACAGGTGCCCGCACTTAATGACGTCCAGTGGAAGTCGTAGAGTTAACATTTTGTGCTAGCGTTACGACGACGTAAGCAATAGCTATATCGCAGTAAACATTTTCTACGGGACAGTTCAATAACCCGGTTTGTTTGTTTTTACCCGACTTTGGGGGGAAACCACTCCTCGAAATGAAAGCAACCGTCTGATATGACAGTGATAAGCCGACATTGACCAAACGTTAGATCGCTTTCTGGGGACCATTGGCCGGCCAGGGATTCGAATCGAGTTTTGCTTTTTTTATACCGAAAAATGAAAGCCACATGTGGCGATTCGAAAATGTGGAATATTTAATGTTTCAAAGTCGGGCAAATTAAATAGACAGGCGACCCCTGTTATCATTTAAACAACATATAAAAAGTTTTAAGAATGACCGACCCCCCTCTCCCGAACCCCCGGAAAAAGCCTTTAGCGGACATACACAAAAAGCGACATACATACACACACATTTTCGCTTTTATATATATATATATATATATATATATATATATATATATATATATATATATATATATATATATACTAGCGGGAAGGTACCCGGCATTGCCCGGGAGTTTGGAGGTATGTATGTTAAAAAAGAAACGTTGAAAGAAAAAAGGTTTTAGTAGGAAGGTAGGATTGAACCCCGAAGCCTTGACGCGGAGGTGGAAACAAAAAGGGGGAAAAAAAGCCAACCACCTAAACATCTCGGCCACGAGTGAGAGAGATTGATAAGCGTGTTAAGGGTTATAAAGTGAGTCAAAGAGGTTTGATTGACAGGTAGTCGTTTAATGAAGTCATTGCAAAATCGTTACGATGATGTGGCAGTATTTTATTTACTGCGAGGCAGCTTTTTGGGGTGTGTTTACTTTGTTTCAATGCGGGGCAGTTTTGGCTTCCCCAAGATGATGATGGGGGTAAACCAGCTCCCAATTTAAAGGGGATTGTCCAAATTGAATAGCAATTGTCTTATATAAGGAGAAACTCTGCATTGATCAAAGCTGATTGTTTTAAGCTTAGTTTCGCTTTTATTATACGAAAAAGCCCAATCCGCAGGCGGCGATCGAAAAATGTTGAATATTTAGCTTTTCAAACTCGGGCAAATTAATAGACAGGCGACCTCCATTGTTAAATCATAGATATTACGATTTACACGTTATATAAAAAATGTTTAAGAATGAGGAAGCCGACCGAGAAGCTCGGCGAGAAAAGCCTTTCACAGACATACACGAAAATGCGCGCGCACACACACACACACGCGCGCGCGCGCACGCGCGCACAAACAAACGTTTTCGCTTTTATATATATAGATATTAAAAAATATCCAAGGGAGGCAGATTCAAAATTGTATATAATTCCTTATAACGATCCTCATACAATACGCCGATTACCAAGTATTGGAATTTGCACAAAAGTTATCCTATTTCTGATTTTTTGAGATGAGCATTCATATTATTTTCATTCTTCGGACTACTATTCTCACCTTGAGTGTTATTTTCACAACGTTTAAATCGACGTAAACTCCGACCTTCATCAGGTGTAACTTAATGAACTCGGGAATACTTATGTCAGATTTGGGAATCAACACGGAATTTAGAACAGAATCTCTTATTTAATCCACGGGGGTAGCTTGCTCTCGTTCCGTCAGACTGGGTAGAAATCCTAACTAATTCGCACTTGTACTTTTGAGTGTCACTCGCACTAAGTATTGAATCGTTGACCCTCAGAAGAGTTTAACATATAACTGAATTTTACCAAGTACTTTATCCACTGCGTCACTGTGTGGTGTTCTTCAGTCCCTATTGTGAAATATTAGCCAGTGTTGCATTATGGACAGAAAACAGCTGTTCGTCTTTCTGGACTCGAATTTAGGTAGATGCTCAATGAAAATTTACAATGGAATCCAAACTGATATCATTGCCAATAGAGAAAAGCTTGAAATTGTGAAGAATTTCAAATATCTTGGAGCAATAATTTCAGATGAGGGATCTAAACATGAAGTATTAGCCGGAATTGCTATGACAGCTGCAACACTGAACGTCATTTGGAAGGACAAGACAATCAAGCCCAGCTCAAAGATAAGACTCATGCGTTCCCTTGTTCACTCAGTTTTCTTGTATGCTTGTGAAAGATGGACTTTTACAGGAGAATTATAGAAGAGGATTCTGGCCTCACAAATGAGATGTTTCAGAAGACTGCTTCGCATCTCTTTCAAAGATCGTATAACCGATGATGAAGTCAAAAACAGAAGAAGGCAAGCCATTGGTCCTTATGATTTGCTCCCCACAATCAGGAGTCGCAAACTAAAATGGGTCGACCTCAGAACAAGAAGAGAGGGGGTTGCCAAGACATTGCTTCAGGAAACAGTCAGAAGAGGAAGAAAGAGAGGGAGGCAGAAGAAGAGATGGGAAGAAAACACAGAATGGACAGAACTGAAGCTGAGCGATGTGGTTAAGCGTGCGGAGGACAGGAAAGGATGGAGAGGACTGGTTGACAGGTCATCCGCAGCGCCCCAACTGCAACCGCTACGGGGCAAGTGAAGATAAATGTGAAGGAATAGTGGAAGGAATAGGAACAGCACTCATTTTCAATCTGTGCATATTCAGAAAAAAAACCCACAAGATCTGTATCGTTGCGTACCGAAATAATAGATATTTTCAACGCGTCAATCATCAAACTTTTGCAAGCATCCCTCACCCCTACAACCTTTTCTACCTATATTCGTCCTTTTCTCTGCTTTTGATAATAACAACCATTTTCACATCTTACCTGATAATTGAAACAGCAAATAAACAGAAAAGCAACACTCTAGCAACACGCCACAATTTTATTGTTCATGGTTCACGTTTTGTTGGCATTCCGTTATAACCATAATCCCCTCTGTTGTCCGGAGCCGTGGCCGCATCTGTCGCTATCCTGGTTCACGGGAGCATACTTATGATGTACTCTTGGCCGTGTTCATCGCTCTCGGCTCGCAGGACCATAGATGCAACCCAGCAGGGCTACATTCGTACTTGTCTAGTGGTGGACCCCTCAAGAGTGATCACATTCTCACTGGTCACTGGAAAATATCTCTCTGCTGCTCGAAATGTGCATGACCATAAGTCCATATGGCAACATCGTCACTCTGGCTTCGTGCTGGATCCAGTCTGTCTCCTTCATCATCTGGCGCCAGGGCATACCTGAAATAAACTGTATCCTCATTCAGACCGGCAATCGAGAAACAAAGAAAAATTCGGGGTAATTTTTATATAAACCAAACAAAATAATTATTTATAAATCCTTTACAGATATTTAGAGTACACTTGTTTTAAAGTCGAGTTCTTTGATCCGAGCTTTGTGATGCAGGTTGTATAATTTAAGTTCATCTAGTTGATTTCCCAGCTAAGAACAAGAGTTTTTCAACTTAGCTCTTCTGAGGGTTCCTTCTCCCCCCCCCCCACATCCTCCCCATCCCAGGCGGGGCGAGAGCGATGTGGACGTCTCGATTCTAGCCAATAAAAAGACACTAATTCTAAAAAAGACAACCGTTTTTATAAAATTGGCCTTTTCCCTCCTCTGTCATTTGAAGATTACTTTTCTTTTTTCTCTATCCCATTATCTTATATTCTTTTTCTTCTCTCGTGAACTTCTTTCTCTATCCCCTTATTTTATATTCTTTTCATTTTCTCTTTTCTTGTGAACCTCTTCCTTCTCTTTTGTGACCATATCTCTCCCTAGGTTCAATTTTATTTATTTATCTGTCCAACTAACGTATCACTGGCTTGGTGGCCTGGTAGTTAAATACAACAGGTGGACCCAAAGGACAACATCTCCCAGACACCAAAGAAGACATTTTAAACCCAAGTCATTGTTTCCATAATATCTGAATTGTTCTTTCCAAACCCAACCAGAAAACTATCCTGTATTGTTTTTCTGCCAAACTCAAGAATCTCATTATCATATTTATTTATTCCCCCCATTGAAATATTTTATTTCTTATGAACATTTTTGCCTCTTCTTATCGCTACATAAGTACAAAATTGAAATTCAAACCGCTTCAAGAACAATTATTATCTATTATCTTCTTTTTTTCTTGATAGCATTATTTTTACTCATATCATTTTTAACGTTTGTGCAATTTTTTTTAAATCCCGAGGTTTAGTTATTGAGAAAAGTGCGGAAAGACGAATAAACGAATGGACGAACGGACAAGGATGAATTTACAACGC
Source organism: Euprymna scolopes (assembly GCF_053919585.1). Taxonomy (NCBI): domain Eukaryota; kingdom Metazoa; phylum Mollusca; class Cephalopoda; order Sepiida; family Sepiolidae; genus Euprymna; species Euprymna scolopes. The sequence continues at coordinate 102,655,731 of NC_136502.1, forward strand.
CATCCTCCTTTTCTCTGAGGACTAATAAGATAAATTCGAATTTCAAAATAATCTATGAAATAAAAGAAAAGCGATCAGCAAGCCTCACTTCTCAACCTATTCTTGACAACATTGTCTAAAGTGTATAAAGAAATAGAGCAGTTTCCTCAGGCATAAATTTTATGATAAACCACTCTCGAATAATTCACTTTGATCTCTGCCGCTGCTATTGTGCATAAACAGCAAAAAGTCTGTCGATTCAACCGCCATAAGTCAACTACAAACCGACAAAAAAATTCTAGCGTCAATAAATTATTGTAAAATGTAGTCGACACAGCTAATCTATCTATATATCTATAAAAGTGAAAATATGTGTATGAGGACACTTCTCAACCTACACACTGAACGAATTTTTTAATATACAGACTTTAAATTTAGTATATAGGTTATTCAGATATGTGGAAAACATTTTTATCCGGAAAAAAGGCTTCTCAGAGGTCAAAATTTCAAAATTGGTACGTGGGATTCGTCGTATTTTTCTCTGTCTGCTTACTGTTTCACGATTGCGGATGCGTTACAGATACCTTATGTGAAGTATGAGTCGGTTTGAAAACCCTTTTTGATGATCGTGTCACGCTGGCCGTATAGTTATCGTACTTGACTCACAGTCTTTGGATTTTGGTTTCGAGCTCAGCTCGAGTATTCTTCTTTTTTTTTTTACTTGTGTGGACTGTTTAGAAAAAAAAATAACACAATACTCGCATGCACATGTCTCAGTTTCTATATCAATTAAAATATAATATTAATGCGTATTTACGACTAGGGAACGCTGGGCGACCTGTTAGTGTAGGTATAAAGAAAATACCAGAAAACTCATTGAGTCGCAGAAATCAGGAACTCGTAGTTTCTTGATTATCTATAAATGTGAGATGAACAATGGGCAATTAATAATTTGCTCACTATTCAACCACTATGATATCACTTGTATGGCAAGCGATAAAGTAGAAATACTCGCAAGCACTTTGCCTTAAACTTTACTTTGGACTCTACACACCACTCACTCACAAATTTCAAGTATGGTTTCTGCAGGCAGAAACCATACTTGATTATCTGAGAGGAAGATAAATATAGTGAATTCTCTAAAACTAATTTGTGTTTTTTTTGTTTTTTTTTATTTGCTATAAACGTTCGTGCGGTACGCTACGGTTTAGTTCTACATCGGATGTAAAAAGCGTAGAAAGTGAACAGGTAGACGAACACTTTCGTCTTTTAATTACCAATTGTGACAGATATGTTATTTTAAGTGGTTTGCTAAATGGCTTTATAATTTATTTTTATGAGAAATTCAGCACTCATTTTCGATCTGTGCATATCCAGAAAAAAAAGCAAAAAGACAAAAAACAACAAAAAAAAAAAAAACACCCAAGATCTGTATCGTTGGGTACCGAAATAATACATATGTTGAACTCGCCAATCATCACACCTTTCGCTAGCATCCACCACCCCAACAGTCTTTACATTTCTTTCGCCCCAGCAACAGCAACACACTTTTTACGACATCTGACATCAGAAGTGCTCCCCACTTCCACCCATAAACACCTACCCTTGAGCTAAATAAAACTCAATTTTCTTTATCGTTTTTAGACTAAGCTGCTGTGGATGTTTTATTTTCAATTCCTTTCCCAGGGTCTCTTATTGCGTCCCCTTTTTTATTTATGGTTTTTTTACCTCGCAACATCTTTACGAGCAGCCCACTCTTGCTCTCAATTCTTTTTACTATCTCTCTTTCTCTTTTTGTCCTCTTGCACTCTAAATCTTTCTTTTCTCTTTTCCCTCTCTCTCTTTCTCTCTTTTTCTCTCTTCGTCCCTCTTTTTCTCTCTTCGTCCCTCTTTTCTCTCGTTCTTTTCCCTTTTTGCAATCTCTCTATCTCCCTTTCTCTCTGTGTCTTCTTTCTTTCTCTTTCTTTCTCTCTTCACCCTCTCTTCACCCTCTCTTTCTCTCTCGTTCTCTCTCTTTCTTTTTCTCCTCTTATTCTCTCTCTTTCTTGTGCTCTCACCCCGTCATCTCTTCCTTTTCTCTAATATACTCCAATTTTCTTCCTCCCTCTCTTTCTCTCTTTCTCCATCTCTGTTTCTGTTTGTTGCTTTCCCAATCTCTCTCTTTTTCTCTCGTTCGCTTTCTCTCGCTCGCTTTCTCTCACTGCCTCTTACTTGCTTTTTTTCTTTGTGCCTGTCGCCCTCTCTCTCTCTCTCTCTCTCTCTCTCTTTCTCTCTCTCTCTCTCTCTAGCTCTCCCTCTCTCTGCACTTTTTCTTTTTTCCTTTATTCATTTTTCTCTCTTTCTCCCCCATTTCTATTCCTTCTTCTTTTCTTTTTCTTGCCCTTTTTCACATTCTTTCTTTGTTAATCTCATTTTCTCCCACCCACCCCTCTCTCGGTGTCTCTTTCTTTCCATCTCCCTTCCACGATTTCTCTTTGTCTGTGACGCTTTCTTTCTTTTCTTTCTCCCATCTATGAATCTCATCTAGCTTTCATCTTGATATGCAGCCTCCTACAAAACTAAATTTACCTTTTTATAAGACAGATAACATTTAGAGTATATCTATAACTTTCCATTTTTATTTTTGTTAATTTTTCATACATAAGCCTGAAAAATTCGATACTCATAGAGTTCAAGGGTGTGAATCCTTTACAGTGTTAAGTTTCACTTAAAATCTTATTTTAAAAATACTTAGAGCAAGTTGAATGAGACGCGGACCGATGAATAGCCTTTGTGGAAAAAATACAATATGGCCACCACACTCGACCTCTTTAGTTTTTCTAATAACACTTTCACGGTGTTTTTCTTTAGAGTATCTATATGTTAATACGATAGCGTGTGTGTTATTTTCTGTGTCACGCTTACATCCGGGTCGTTTAATTGCTATGTACTTCTATTTCTTGTCATAAAATAATTTTACCGAGAATTCCCCATAAGTTTTAGTTTCGGTTGCGATTACAGCTGACGGCACTTAAGTTATCTATTTTTTTTAATAAATAATTTTATCAAAAAGTCTTCGTAAGTTTTGGTTTCGGTTTCGATTATAACTGATGTCACTCCAGTAGTCAACTTTTTTTTTAATAAATAATTTATCAAGAATTTGTTATAAGTTTTGGTTTCGATTATGGCTGAAGGAGCTCAAATTATATATATATATATATATATATATATATATATATATATATATATATATATATATATATATATATATATATATATAAAGTTTTATTTCGGTTTGATTCAAGCTAATGCCCCCAAGTCAGTCATATGGATATGTCGTAACTTTATAATTTATAAAAATCATAGAACATTAACTCTATAATAACATATACGAAATCTGCAAGAATTAAAATATCATATTTAAGCGTACTTTACGACCGGGCCTTGCCGGGCATTCGTGCTAGCTTAGATAAATACTTTTGTAGTTTTAACAAAAAAGCTATAATAATATGAGAGTGTCTCCACTTACACTTAACATCTACAAAATGCCAACATTAATATATTATATAGGAATGAGTCCCCAGCGCAATTTCCACAGGCCCCACTAGTTTGAAATTAAAATAAATCACAGAAAAATATTGCTATACAAATATGTGGTTTATCGCAAGGATTAATTTTTGGCATTTATAATTTAAATACAATATCGGGCATGTAGCTTATCCACTCTCCGCAGCTTGCGCATCTATGGTGTAATCTTAAGGTTTCTGCTCATCGATCAAATGCAGCCAAATGACAGATCGATTTCGTGAAATTGTTCGCTGATCAAATGTTTCTTCTCAGTAAATTGATCGCATCACGTGCTATGTGGCATGTGGCTCAGTTCTGCTGAAACCACATGATGAATTGCCAAACCAAGCTGAATTCAAAATAACCGGTAGGTGCCGAATCTGCAATTAAAGAAAATAGAGTCGTCAATTTAAAAAAGCAAAAAAAAAAAAAAAAGCACCCTGTTTATTTTTAGAATAAGTACAATAAAATTAGATCACGTTGAAAGTTGCTAAGAAAACATAAGGAAGGGGCGTTGTTATATTTTATTTTTATAATTATTCTTTATTATTTTATATTCATTGCCGGATCAGCAGTGAAGCGACTCTTACCCATGTCGGGTTGAAGCGGTTTCGTCCGGAGGAGGAAGCTTCATGGGAGTATGACATTCACAAGCTGTCCCCAGTCGCATTTAAATCCCCGTCAAGGAAGATGGCGACGTTAGGTTATTGCAACTCTTGCAGGGAGGTGTCGACGTCTTCTTACATACAGCGCATAATATTTCCAAATGTTGACTCATCTGGTACTAACCAGCCTCAACCTTGCTTAACTTTGTTGATCTAACGAGAACCAGTGTGTCAACGTGATTATGCCGCATATGTGTTCATTACCAGTGATGTTTCACGAGCAAAAACAAATAGTGTTCCCTGGAGTCTGAATGACAAGTCTCCCCAGATCTCTAGTAAACTGTACTGAATCCTCAACCCTCAGAAGTGTTTAACATATAAATGAATATTACCAAGTACTTTATCCACTGCGTCACTGTGTGGTGTTCTTCGGTCCCTGTTGTGAAATATTAGCCAACGTTACACTATGGACAGAAAACAGCTGTTCGTCTTTCTGACACGAATTTAGGTAGATGCTCAATGAAAATTTACAATGGAATCCAAACTGACATCACTGCCAATAGAGAAAAGCTTGAAATTGTGAAGAATTTCAAATATCTTGGAGCAATAATTTCAGATGAGGGATTTGCCAGAATTGCAATGACAGCTGCAACGCTGAACGTCATTTGGAAGGACAAGGCAATCAAGCCCAGATCAAAGATAAGACTCATGCGTTCCCTTGTTCACTTAGTTTTCTTGTATGCTTGTGAAACATGGACTTTTACAGAGGAATTATAGAAGAGGATTCAGGCCTCAGAAATGAGATGCTTCGGAAGACTTCCTGGCATCTCTTTCAAAGATCGCATAACCAATGAGGAAGTCAAAAACAGAAGAAGGCAAGCCTTTATAATCTTCACACCACAATCAGGAAGCGCAAACTAACTTTTGGTTCACCGTTGCAAATTATTTACATTCTTGCAACAGCCGTTTACCAGTGAGTTATCTTTGGTGACTGGAATGTCAGATTTTGTGATTTTTTTTTTCGTGACAGTTTCTCTTCTTTTGGTTTTGTGTAATATTTTTCTGTATATTTTGTTTATGTTTGTGATGCGATGATCTATTTTAAATGACTATGTTTCGTTGATTGCTGGATGTTGCTTGATTATATGTGTTGGTTTCCGCGCCCAATGACTTTTCTTAATATTTCAGTTATTCTCATCAATTTCATGCTTTCTATTGCATCACTGCGCTCTTTGATTCAATTTTTTCTATTTTTTTTTTTCTCCAGGTTCTTCAGAAATGATCTAAGTTTCCAATCTATTACCGGTGTTATAATGGTGTCATAATGGTGTCATAATGGTGTCATAATGGTGTTATAATAGTTTCATAATGGTGTTATAATAGTGTCATAATGGTTTTCTTTGTGTTTCATATTCCATTCAGCTTCTCGATTTAATTTTTTCTGTCATTTTTTTATCTTCACTCTTTGATCTGCGGAGACGTCAATTTTGTTTCTTTTTGTTAACGCTCCCGGTCTTCTTGCTTGAATAAGTTAGGCAGCGTGTACTTGTATGCTTTTATTTAACGGAAATCGCTCCAGACAGTGCATGAAGCCACTTAAATGTAAAGAGCTATAAAAATACAACTTCATGGTCAAAAACAAGCCAATAATATGTGTTAGGTGGATAGATTTTGACCCAGAAAGCAGCAATTCTTCCCTCTTTGTTAGAAACATCGCTCATGTAATGTTACGACTAAATGATATAACTGAAGAAGCAAGAGTTACGAGGATTCTGAAAAGTAAAATTCAAGGTCCACTTTTTATGCTTTCGCAAGTCTTCAAAGTGGTTTTTATTGTCCAATATTTGCTGTTTTGTGCCTCTACCATTATCTGCAATTTCAAAGTGCCACCGTTTGCAGTTTCCAGTGGTCAACATTTCTGAACCGGTCATGTCTGTTTGCATATTCCCTTTTGATTAACTTACTGCATTCACATATGGTTTACGGATTCGTCTTTCTGCCCAATCTGTATTTTCTGCTTTCTTGTATCTTGTATGTGTTGTCTTTTATGTAGTTTGCTCAAATCGCGTTGTTTTGTGCACTTGTAAGTAATGATTAAGTTTCTCCATTCAAGCGATCTTTTCGTAGCCATGCCTACTTTATTTTAGCAAAGAAATAGTTTTACAAATCGTTTATGTAACTTACTTTTTTATTTTGTTTTACACAATTTTCTGTTTTCAGTGTTAGGGTTAATTGTTGTTGTTCTTGTTGAACGAATCGGATTTTTGTACGGAGATTGTACATAAGAATTGTTAGATCTGCATGAATTTCGCTTCTTTGGTCGTAGATATTTCTATTATTATATCAAAATCACTTTGTGCGTGTAATTTCCTTTCCAATAAGTTCCAAAACAGTTGAGCCTATCTTTTGCAAATTTCACACAAAGTGAATTTGGCCTGTGTTTTCTTTTTCTAGGTCTTATTTCTACCACGTCAGCGTTCGTTCCCCATCCCCACCGAAGGGGAGGAGACAACGGCGAAGCTGTCCAAGTGGCAACCAAATCTCCTCGATTCAGCTAACTTGATCACATGACTCACACGCAATCAAATCAGCTGATCTTGACTTCCGGTCAACGTGTCTACACTATAACTCACACATCTCTCTTTCTCTCTCTCTCTCTCTCTCTCTCTCTCTCTCTCTCTCTCTCCATTCTCTAACAATATGTCTGACAGTGTTCTTAGATATGTTTTGTACGGAAATTTATCAGATAAGTATCGAAAATCGAAAAAATTCGATCTTAAATATAGTCTTTCTCTTTTATAGATAAAAAATAATTTTCAAAAGGAATATTTTACGTTACACTGGCTAAGGGAACTAATAAAACCTTAGCAAATCATTTATTCTTAAAAAAAAAACGATTTATTGTCATCCGGAGATGTAGATCAGTGGTAGAGCATTTGACTACATCTCGAATAATCCCTGTTCAAGTCCGGGTGTACCTCACCATTTTATTTTAATTTTTTCTTATCAATGAGTTCAATTTACGATAAAAGAAGAGATGCCAGTTAAAATCGCCGCAAATTATTTCTTTGTTGGCATATTTTTAAAACTAAGCATTAATCAGAAGTGACTTTTCCAGGGCATTCATCGTCAAGCCCAAATATCAGCTGACGTGATATTGTAATCAAATACCAACGGAATTCGATGAACAACATTATCATTATTATTTTTATTTATTTATATTTTTATTTATTTATTAATTTTATTTTATTTTATTTATTTATTTATTTTTTTTTTTTTTTTTTTGTCGAATTATTTCACCGGGCAAATTATTCTTATTATTATAGAGGATTGATTCTATAATAAGGCATATGCAATCTGCACAAATTAAAATATCATCTTTAAGCGTATTGTACGATTGGGCAACGCCGGGCGTCCAGCTAGTTCGTTATATGCGAAAAATTGCAGAATATATTTTACCCAAGACAACCAGAGAAGTAGAGCTTAGCGATTGCATATTAAGGTGTTTATCTTCCTTCCACGGTGGGATGATGTACCACAAGGGCCGGGAATTTGGACTGAAGGTCTAACGCCTTAGGGCACAGCATTCAAAAATGCCTGAGCAGCCTCGTTAGCATTTCTCAGTAGAGGTGCCTCGGGTGATTAGTCATAAACTAATCCCTTCTAAAAAGGAGGCAAAACATGCGAGGCTGGAACTCCTAGAAGTGAACATGGTGGATAGCAAGTATCTATTTTTTTTAATTATTAGAAAATCAATTGCTTATAAAGCTCAAAACATGGCGGTTAAAAGACCAGACAGTACAGTAATTAAAAAAAAAAATATTCATATATTTAAAAATTCTAATTTTCGGCTCATCCATCAGGGGATTTAGCCATTTCTTCTTTCTTACTTGCCTTATTTCTTATTTGATGATGCTTGACACAGTCTTTAGTTGTCGAACATAAAAAGTTATATAGAGGTATCAGATCTTGTGGGATTGTTCATTCTATATACCCTCACAAGCATATTTGATACTACAGATATCGGCCTATATATAGATGATGGATTAGCTATAATAAAAGACGCCAACAAAGTCAAGGGGGATAACTTTAAGAAAATCATGCACAAGGAAATGAAAAAATTAGGCCTAAAAGTAGACGTATTAGCTAACATAAAAATAATAAACTTCCTGGACGTCAGGTTAAATAAAAACATATATGAAACTACTTAAAAGATAACGCTAATCCAATATACGTAAACTCTAAATCCACCACCAATTATAAAACAGTTTCCTAACTCGATCCTAAGTAGACTCAGCAATAACTTAAGCGATGAAAATGTATTTAACAGGTCAATCAACATTTATAACACAGCCTTAAAAAATAGTGGATACAAAAATATTGATATTAAATATAAGCCACAAAACACCGATAACTATAATAAAATTAGAAATAGAAGAAAAAGAAATATAATCTGGTATACGCCGCCATACAATCAAATGTTAAAAACAAAACTGGGCAAGAAATTTCTAGATCTCATCAAAAAGCACTTTCCCTTAACCAATCTCCTACACGAAATTTTCAATAAAAGTAACCTAAAGTTATCATAGAGCTGCTGCGAAAATTTAGAGATGATAATTAAAGCACATAATAACAAAATATTAAATAAAAACAATGAAAACGATAATAAAAAAATTAACAATAAAAAATGAACATGACAAAATTAAAATTAACACAAATGACAAAAATGTAACTAGTAGAAATAATAATAATAATAGTAATAATAAACCAAATCCAAACAACAACAACAACCATAAAAGAAATATAAATACTAATACTGAACAAGATAAATGCAACTATACATCCCGCACACTCTACCCACTTAAAAGTAAATTTCTAACCAAAAGCATAGTTTACCAGGTCACAATATTAACAAAAGAAAACCCGAATAACAAAAAATACTACGTAAGTATGACTTCCTTAGGTTTCAAAACCCGATATTATGACCATAAAAGTACGTTCAAAAACAAAAACACCGAATGAAAACAGCACTAGAAAACCAAGACTGGGAACTCAAAGAAAGCGGACGTTTGCCGATAGTCCAATGGAAAAAAAGAAAGCCAAGCAAGCGCATATAGGGACCTAGACGATCCATGTAGATTATGCCTAAATGAAAAATTTGCTATCCTATACTTTAAAGAACCCCAACATCTATTAAACTGTAGGATAGCGATATAAAATAATTTCCAAATTGACTATAACAATAGAAAATAAATAAGTAAAATAGAAATAAAATAAAAATAAAATAAAATAAACATACATATACATAAATAATTATATATATATATATATATATATATATATATATATATATACAAACAAAAATATCCGAATTATAGAAAAAAATCACATATCTAATGTCGTCGTCGGTTTTTTTAATAAATATACCTAGGTTGAAAATAGGTCAGCTTACTTAGATAGCTACTCTTCCCATGAAAAACACGCACAACGAAAGGGGTGAACCTAAGGTCAATTGTATCTTTGTCCTGAAAGTGCACACCCATTGCATTATTAGGATGGGCTCGGTAGAAACTAGAAAGCTGATTGGCTGACTAAAAATTCAATAGACTGTGCGTATATAAAAACGCGAGGTAACCACAACTTTTTGCATTAGCCTGACGATTTCTCACGAGAATGAAGTGCGAAATATTCTGTGTAGCTTAATTGCCTATATATATATATATATATTTATAACTTGCTATACATATATATATGTAGGTATGTCTCTCTCTCTATATATATATATAGACATACCTACACTGATAGTTGCGTAAGCATGAAACACAAGTGTCTGTTAGGTAAAAATGAATAACTATTATTTAATAATGAGAATACTTAGCGTTATATAACTAAGGCCATCAATTCGTGTCTATGCAATGTTGATGGCTTCCGCTCGTTCGAACACACTAGATTACCTAATGTACTCGCCTGAATTCGTCGTTTAATAGTTCTTAATTCTCTTCATTCCCGTGACAATTGTTTGGTGGCCCTGAGGTAAAGGCTTGGCAAATCGAGCAGAATGTGGCTTCTTGGCAGGGTTCGAATCTCATATAAAATAAAAGTTTTGTTATTGAAAACTTATTCAAATTTCCAAAAAACACTTATAAACCTGTAAGGAAAGTGTTGTGGAGACGCCTACTAATTAACATAGGCAGGTGAGTGAGATACATAAAGGTATCCATCACCAATACCGGGGGAGTCCGGCAACGACCGTCAAATAGGCAAGACGCTTATGCTGCTTCTAGTAAGACATGCAACACGCCACCTGCCGGAATATCTCCAACTGAAGTATATCTGAAGACATGTAAATATGTATATAACTTTTCTTCCTAATATATTATTGTATACCTTTACTTTCAGTGTTCTTGTTAATTATTTGTGCAGACACAACAGAAAGTATACAAAATTTTAATTACCCAACAAGGAGTACAAATAAACGAGAAAAAACTTATTCCATGGAGTTTCGAAAATGCAATTCTTCTCTCAGGGGGAAGAAGTTTGCAAAATATACAATAAATTTTGTAGGTTAATGCATTGAAAGAAACAAACAATATGATATAAACACACACACACAAACACACACACACACACATATATATATAGTAAGTTATAAAATATATATGGCAATTAAGCTACACAGAATATTCCGCGTTTCATCCATCATTCGTGGATGAAACGCGGAATAATCTGTGTAGCTTAATTGACATATATATTTTATAACTTACTACCTAGCTCTACCTACGTATTGAGCACGGTTGAAGTAAATAATTAAAGTTTGCACATAAATTTATACTTTCGTATATTAATTTATGTGAATAAATGAAGTAGTCATATATATATATATATATATATATATATATATATATATATATATATAAAATAATTATATATATATATATATATATATATATATATATATATATATATTGTAAAATATTTCTAGTTAATATTCTATTTAATCATTTTTCATCATATTTAGAAGTTTCACTAATTTCGACATAACAGGTAAGTATGTAATCGCTTTGTTTTTTTGTTTTTTTTTACCTAAAATGTATTTATTTGAAGCCTCATTGTATAGCACAAACACTAACTTTCCGAATGTTAATTCCAGTTTTTACCTGCAATCTTCGCCTTTCGTAAAAAAAAAATACTAACGCCGCTTTTTTTGCAGATAAGAACGAAACAGCAAAAATAAGACTTTATTTATCACGAAAACATAACTAGATAAAAATAGCGGATCAGATTAGTGAGAATATGATTCAATCCAATTTAGGGCAACTTCTTTTTTTCACGATAAAGAATTAGAGCGGCGAAGGTTTTGTCGGATGATGGAATTTTATCGGATTGATCGTCTCTTGGTTAAAAACACTAATAAGCCTAGAGAGAAGATCCTGATGATAAAAGAGCCGAGAATATATGGAAATGATGTATATCAAAACATTAAAAAAAAAAAAGGAAAAAAATAGAATCTGTTATAACTTAGTTAATCACAAAAACAACATTAAAACCCAGAAGGGTTAACAATAAGATTCTTCGTGATTAGACAATCCCGTCTAGCAGCAAAATACCACCCCTTCACCGTTCAAATCCCAAGATGCCAGAATGCCATATACACTAACAGCTTCTTTCCGTAGATTTCTAGACTTTGAAATTCCTTCCTGTTTCCTGCAACCATGACTGTACAAATATGCAGAAATTTAAATATAATGTGAACAAACATCTCGTTGAGAGTTACAGTCGGTCAGCGGAGAGAACCCTGAAACCAACGAGGAATGGCGTCCCCCTCTCTCTTCCTCTCTCTCTCTCTCCCTCTCTCTCTCTCTCTCTCCTATCCACTGGACGCTCAATCATCAACTATCCTCGCCCGAAGATAACCGCTGACAGACCTTCAAAACCCCAAATAACTTTCTATATTTTCTTTCTTCATGATGCTCTATCTGTTGAGTGCGTCTTCAATCTGACTATCTTCCAAAACGGAACATTTTTTTCTTTGCGGACACGTGTGAAAAATTTCCGACTACGTCTGTACTTATATGCACTTTGTCTGTGCGTGTGCGCGCGCGCGTGCGCGTGTGATAGAGAAAGGGAGAGAGAGAGAGAGAGAGAGAGAGAGAGAGAGAGAGAGAGAGAGAGAGAGAGACATTCCTACAAACTCGGAAATGACTGGGCTGATTTCTTTTTTTTAATTTCACACAAATGTACTTTATATGTCTGAGAGTGTTCTTAGATAGATTTTGTATCGGAATGCCTCCTATTAGTATCTGATGAGATTTTTTTTATTATTATCGATTTCTAGTACTTATCAGATACAAAACCTATCTAAGAATCTTCCCGGACAAATAAAGTACATTTGTGTGAATTTTTTTTTTTAAATCGGCCCAGCCGTGTCGGATTCCATAAGAAACAAACTCACACACACACACACACACACACACACACACACACACACACACACACACACACACACACAGTTGCAATTCCTACAGCTATGTGAAAACGGATCCATAAAACCTGGCATAGCGATATGAAACAAGGAGAAAAAAAATAACCTTAGTAGTAGTGTCCGCAACGGTGCTGGGTTAGACTGAGCTGAAAGGGAAAATATAACAAAATACCAAAGTCTTATGTACGACATGAAAATCTTATGTACGACATGAAAAGAAATTGGAATCTTTTGGAAGATCGCTATCATTTCAGCAATTATAGGAACAACTGGACTCATGAAAAAAAAATTTCAAGAACTACCTGACAAATATACCCAATGAACCATGTGCAAGAGATATTCAAACATTTGCACTTAAAGGAGCGGTTAGAATCTTAAAAAAAGATCTCTCGACTGGAATATGAGTTAGCGGGTGAATTTCTAGCATCTGGTAGGTTGGCCCGCCCCCATTTTGAACAAACTGATGAGAAAATTGAAAAAAAAAAAAAAAAAAAAGACCATTTTTTATGTAGATGGGACAAATGTGGTTAAAGAATTTGCTTGCCTACATATAGGCAGCCTTTATGTGGAGTGGGTGGATATGCCATAAACCAAACCAATTATGTGAACCCAAAATTTGACCCCCTCTCCAACTTTGGTAAATTAACAGCTTGTATTCAACTAAGTGTATGCATTTAATTCTTGACAATAAATTTTATGTCTCAATATTTAAGTACCTGGTGCGACTAGATCAGGCTGTCTGAAGATGCTGGCTTCCTAATCAAAGATGCACCAAACACTGATATTATTCCTTTTTTCCTTTTTCTTTTGCAAAACTCAATCATGTCCTGCAAAGCCAAAAACAAACACAGCAATTTTCATCAACAAAACACCCAAATCAAACATCGCGAATAATTATTTCAAGATATGAAAAACTTGAAAGATAAAAACTTTAAACAAAGTTACTGAATTCGGCATTAAAGAATCCGAAAAGGGTTGATATGCCGTAAAACAAAGCAACCAAGCAGCCAAATCAACAGTTAAATAACACAAATGAGTTTTTAAAAAAATTTAGTAAAAAGGTGATTTTAAATTTTGAATACATTTTTTTGAAAGATTTCGGTCGAGATCTGGACGGTTGAAGGTTGAAGGCGCGCTTTACTGACCTTTATTTAACTGTCAACCCACCTCCCTCTCTCCTTCTCCCCTCCTCTCTCCTTCTCCTCTTCTCTTTCCTTCTTCTCTTTCTCTCTTTCGTTCTCCTTCTCCTTCTCTCTTTCCTTCTCCCTCTCTCTCCTTCTCCCTCTCTCTCTTTCTTCCCCCTCTCTCCTTTTTGTCCTCTCTCATTCTCCCCCTGTCTCCTTCTCCACTTCTCTCTCCTTCTCGTCCTCTCTATTCTTCTTCCCCTGTCTCCCTCACCTCTCTTTCTCCTTCAATTTATTTATTTCTGTGTGCGATTGTGTGTGTGTGTGTATGTGTGTGTGTTTGTATTAGTGTGTGTGTGTGTGTGTGTGTGTGTGTGCATACGCGCGTATGTGTATACGCGTGTGCGTACATGGAAACTATTTTTGATGAGGCTTTCGAGGCGCTCAGCCTGAAGAATGAAAAAAACAAACGTATTAGGCGAACAGTCGATTGATAAGGGTTTCTTCTTGTCATGATGAGAGACAACCCTTCCCCTCATCCGACCTTAATGACAAAAAGAGACACCTGTCTTTTTTTCTTTCTTTTCTTTTTGTACCGTTATTTTCTCACGAATTCGTACAGCGAATTTCACTCTAGTGTTCCCTGTCCCAATACGCAAACTAAAATCCCAATGCGCCCCCTTATCGCCAGTCTATATCGGTCGATCTCTCTATATCGGTAGTTGTTATTCAACCCAATTCTATTATACACATCCTCTCAAGTGAAATATGAAGTAATCTACTAACGCGTAAATTATTTACAATAAACTGGAGTTGGACTCCATATCCAATTTACGACCAATCTCCGGTAACTTCGCGTCGGCGTTTTCCAGCAGCCGGTCACGTAAGCACCTAAAATCGTATTTACGTTATCAACGCTTTAAAACAACGTCACTATGTAGTGATGATTTTGAAGCCTGTTCGAACATGTTTTTTCTCACATACACAGACCCACATGTACGGACACAACGCACGCACGCGTATGCACATCCTCATACACACACTCACAAATATATACGCATACACACACACATTGTACATACGCACCCGAGCTATGACGTCACAATAAAAAAATGCCGACTCATGGTAACAGGATATAAAAAGCATCAGCATCCACGCTAATCCTCTTTTTTCATTCCTGGCGTCTACGGCAACACATGTGTTGTTAAACACGCGAGATGCTACTAGTGTTTTTGACCAGTGCCAACATTTGACAACTCACATTCCTTTGTTCTCTCCTTCTTCCATTTTTTCGACCGTCGAAACAAGTCGCCATGATTTCTTTCACGACCAACGTCAACCACCAGGTTCGACAAATATTATCTGGGACCTTTCAGTAATTTCATCATACGGTTTCGTCTTTTATCTCTTATCCCTTTCATACCACAGCAGTACAGCACTGAACATTATTCACAAGAGACTTTATTTTTCCATGAAAAATAAGTTTTTTTTATTTCAACCATTGTGTTTCTTCTTGCCAATGCATTCTTTTCATTATTTTCTTTTGTAGCGAGTTAGGATTATTATATCCTTGTCCGCAACAGGCCGTAAACACACCCGTGCTTTAAAAATCCAGCAAAAATCAACAAATGGTCAGTTTTCATGAAACTTTCGATACGCATTCAATTTTAAATCAACTTATATTTTAAAAGAAGTTTTCGTTAAACATGTGAGGGGAAATGTTTTTAGGTGTTCTAACAACATGAAATAATTTAATATATATATATATATATATATATATATATATATTAAATTATTATATATATATATATATATATATATATATATATATATATATATTATTTATTAAAAACAGTAATCTACAGACACGCGTGTTTCGGAGCCCTACTCCTCTTCAGCGTAGCTTGACTGTTGGTAGGATTCGAACCTTGGACCTTATGTATTTCAGTCCAGCGCCCTAATCCCTTCCGCTATGTTTCCATAACAGATCTACTGCTTCGTTTTTATCGTTCATCTGTTTAAGTAGTTTTTGTTTTGATTTTTTGAACGATAGTAATGTTTATGTCTCCGCCTCAGAGAACCGGTGTCTTTCTTAGAAAGTCGCCCTTTTTTTATTTGGATGTATTATTTATTTATTTATTATTTATTAAAAACAGTAATCTACGGACACGCGTGTTTCGGAGCCCTTCTCCTCTTCAGCATAGCTTGACTGTTGGTAGGATTCGAACCTTGGACCTTATATACATATATAACCATTATTTATTTCACTTACCTTGAAGTTGTAAATAAAAATGGACATAACATCAATATTATTATGTTTAAAAAAATCAATTTTTTTTTCAATGATATACATTATAATTAGTCAATTACAACAACAAAAAAAAAAACAGAATTCTAAAAAAATAATTAATTTTTAAAAGATTTAAGTAGAATAAAATTCCAATATTCTGTGATATGAAGTTTTAAACATGGTTTTTTGATTAAGGTTTTCCAATTTTTTGAAAATATTTCCATATAATATAGACATATTTTCATATAATATAGAACATGACTATTTGCAATTATGAAATAGCAAACGCAACTACAACTTGAGGTTATTTTAATTGTTAAAAGATGTTTATTTCTAAGGGGGGGGGTCAACTTGATTTTAGCACCTACTTTCAAAAAAATGTACGGAGGCCTCTAATTAATAAGATTAACATAAACCATAGCACAAAACGCTGCTTCCTCTCACTCAATTAAAGAGTTGAACGGCTTCCGTAAAAAGCATGCACATTTTTACAGTAGACACAAAATGATGACGTAGCTGATAGTGCGTAAAATGTTGACGATTTTACACAAAATGGTGAACATCTCTAGCGTGCCGAAAGTCATTTTTCAGTTTTTTCTTGAATTTTTTATTTCGTGAATTTCACGCTTTCATCGAAATATGTCATCTTCTCACATCTGATTGAATAATCGCTTCGGCATCTTCCGATTGCTTACGTAATCTGCTGGAAGTTGCCGGAGATTGGGTCGTAAACTGGATGGGTACCTGGGATTGGACATTAATTCCAAACGATTTACTGCTTTACCCAAATGCATTTATTAATAAAAGAAGATTATGTGAGTAAAATTAAATTGTCGTATGGGCAAAATATGATGAATTAGCGCCAGTTCTTTGTTAGCAAATAAATTTGTGATTCTTGCTTTGTAGAATGTTGGAAAGACAAGTCCAAATGTATACACAGGATATAGATAAATGATATATGTATTGAGATTATATCGGAAAAATTGTATTAAAAAGAAAGCGTGACGGTTATCCAAAAGTCAATTTAATTTAAACAAAAAGCAACAAGAAAAGTACAAAAAATATTTACAATGTACGTGCTCGTCACGAAATGAAAATGTCATATTCCAAAAATCACGTAAATTGATTAAGTAGTTGTTTTTTTGTTTTGTTTCGTTTTTTTTTTTTTTTTTTTTTCGTTGTTTTGACGTCAAATCGTTTTTATCCATTCCTACAACTGAGTGGAACTAATCCTCAAGCTCACTGAGTTGATCGAGGCTGGTTTAATTCCCAGCAATTTTCAACTCTAGCCATAGAATGCATTGCATCCTATATATTTAAAAAGCCACCATTCGTTGGAGTATTGTTGTCACATCTAAACTGGTACATTTATCATTAGTTTCTCATTCTTTGCAAAAAGGTCTAAAAAAGAGTTTCAAATCTAACTGTGCCATACTCTCAACCAAGCTCCAACCTCTGCCCCATCGCCGCAATGTCACTTCCCTGTGCCTGTTTTACAGGTACTTTACTGGAATGCGCACTCTGACCCGCAAAAAGTACTTGGACAGCCCCGACAGTATTCCCGGTAAGGGCACCTCAGGCGATTAGCAATAAACTAACTCCTTCTCGAAGAAAGAAGGTAAAGTCTGGGAGAGTAGACCTCCGAGAACTGTACAGAACCAAAAGTGCACCTCAATCATCAGCAACTAGGTCATTACAGAAATGATCTAATCTCTGTTGATTTGGGGGACCGGAGATAAAAATCGTAGCTGTTAAGATACTATGATGCAATCGTTCTCCTGCTCCAGTAGATATTTCTCTGCTGATGCAATTTTCTACCTGTATAAGAGCCAAGTACGTCCAAGGATGGAGTAATGTTGCCACATCTGGGCAGGAGCTGCTAGAAGCAGCTTATCCTGCCTTGATAGAGTTCAAAATATACTTCATAGCCTAGTGGGAGATGCCCTTTTCTCTTCCCCGCAATCTCTTTCCCACAGAAGAGACCATTTCCAGCCTGTCTCTGCTTTATCGTTATTTTCATGGCAAGTGCTCGTCTGAACTCCAATTTATAGTTGCCCTCTGGTCTGACTTTCACGAAAAACACTCGTCTAGCTGAAACCACTATCAATAATTTTCCACATTCTTATCTGTGCGTAAACCTAAACAAGATTCCATGAACAAAGTTTTTTTCTTAGAACTGCACGCATGTGGAACTCTGTTCCGTTTTCCTGCTTTCCAATTGACTACAATGTGATCGTCTTCAAGTCCAACGTAAACAAGTTCTTAATAAGCCATCCCCTTAAGTAATCCAATTGACCA
This sequence comes from Euprymna scolopes, assembly GCF_053919585.1. Classification (NCBI taxonomy): domain Eukaryota; kingdom Metazoa; phylum Mollusca; class Cephalopoda; order Sepiida; family Sepiolidae; genus Euprymna; species Euprymna scolopes. The sequence goes on from NC_136502.1 coordinate 102,674,055, forward strand.
AATTTCCACTACTAACGATTATTACGACAGGGTTTGTATTACTGTACACATAGATTCGAAAAAGTTGTCAAAAAACAAATATATATCAAATAAATGTCATCAAAGGCAAGATAAGTTACTTTTCTACCAAACTGGATATATTTTTTGAGTTTTTATTCAATGTAACATGTTTATTCAGTTCGAAAAGCATACAGTGTTTACCGATGTATTGGAAAATTCAAAATGGCGCCCGACTCTCTCTTTAACACGGTAAGTTCGGGAAAAGTTGTTATAAATAATAAACTTGACAAAGTACTGTTAGAAATTCGCTCAATATATGTTACCGTGACATAAGTTGACACATATTCGGTGTTTTTTTTAATAGTATTTAATAGTGTTTTTCGAGCTGAATAAACATGTTACATTGAATAAAAACACAAAAATATATCCAGTTTGGTAGAAAAGTAACTTATCTTGCCTTTGATAACATTTATTTGTTATATATTGGTTTTTTGACAACTTTTTCGAATCTATGTGTACAGTAATACAAACCCCTACGACATTTTCCCATTGACTACTGTACACTCGTTTACCTTTATCCTCGAGTGGCCTCTGGCCTTGATGAGTGGTGACCCTTTTGTAAAAAAAATAATCCCATATACGTTCTAATTGCTTGGGATGAAAATGAAAAACATATATATATATAGAAAAATGGTAAATAAGGCAAATGAAAATAACAACATCGTAATGTGTAACCTCGCCCCGTATTTACTCGGATGTACATCCAATTGGATCCGCCTTTGGTTCGTGTGTCTGTTTGTTCGCCTCTAGTGCGTATCAACATCTTGGGAAACTGTTTCATTTTTCTCGCCAAAGTCTTTTTTACATTCGTCGTAATTAAAACGGCATGTGTACATCACGTGCCGGCGACTTTTCCGCCACTACCTTCCCCGCTCCTCCCCCCTTCACCCCCCCCCCAAAAAAAAATCCTCCTCGCACCTCTGCTTCCATTTTAAGAACTTCTGACTTGAGTAAATTCGAAGATGATACGAAAGGCGTCTAGGCCCCGTCGACGTTGTTCACAGAATAAGAAAAAAAAAAAAAAAAAAGGATCCCATGAGTCCCCATCCCTCTCGCCTGGGTAACTCTATAGACCCGTCCCACTTCTTCCTTCTCACGGTTTGCTTCGTTTACTCTTCTTCTACCCTCTCCGACAAAACGGACCCCCTAAGAGTACCGTCTTTCATTTCTTAGCTTGATGTTAGTTTTCGGTTTAGATCTGCAGTCGCCGAGATATTCGTTTCGAAAGGGCCACATTAAAAAGACGTTGAAGTTTAGCGAGCAAAAAGGCGCCATTGAACTTATCATCTAGCTACAAAAAAAAAAACTAAATAAATGAATAAAAATAAAATATTTTTACTGTTTTTTTGTTTGTTTTTTTCACCTCACATTGCCACTAAAGTCGTAAGGGGTTACAATTTGGAGCCAAATTTGTAAGGATACTGCGTGGTGAGGCCCTGTCGGTGGGGCATTAGAATACGCCGACTGCCCCCCCTGCAGAGGGTAAAAGTCCCTCAATGGGGGTCCTGGATATGACCTTAAACTATATCCAGTGGTGAGGCCCCAGCTTGTGGGCTTTGGGGAGTGTGGAGCCACCCTTTAATTATCATTGCTCCCAGGTCCACTCTGACCCGGAGTGGTAGTACCTGTTAGGGTCCCAACTATGGGTTAAATAGAAACCGACTTGAAAACAACAAATATACTCTATTAAAAAACTTTTTCTTCAAAATCTTTGGATTCGGCATTAAATAACCCGAAAAGGGTTGATATGCTGTAAAATAAAAACAACCAACCAACCAACTGCGTGGTGAGTTGAACAACAAGATGTCTGTTCACATTACATTTAAACTTCTGCATGTCAGTACAGTCAGACAAGCAGTGGCCTGGGAGTTAATATCATAGTCTGACAGTTCGAAGGAAGAAGCTATTTGAGTCGAAGATTGCTCGACATTATGGGGTCTCTACAATTGCTTGACATTAAGGAGTCTCTACGGTGTACTGTTGGAATTTTGCTGCTTATCGGGTTTGTTGGGGTATTTACGCCAAGAGGATACTAGTGCTTTGAGTTGGTCCAAGCACTAACCATTAAAGTACTTACAAAACAAACACAGATATCACATTTCGGCGATGGGACAGAGGTTGGAGTTTGGCGGACAGCAACATTTTTTAACCCTATCTAGAAGCGAGAGACTAGTTGCATATGCATCAGTTCAGATGTGACGACAATATTTCACGTATGAGCGAATAGTGACTTTGAAGAGATACAGGATGCTCTCAGGTGTAAGTAACTTTCTAGCACGATAGAGGGAGCCTACCTTCCTCGCAGCAATCTTGGCCATTTCCTCAATGTATTTGTTCCAATTTATGTTGTCTGTGAATGTTAAGCCTACGAGCTTGAGGGAAGTACTTTCAGGTAGTGAATCATTAGCCATGGCAATCAGTGGTTGAGAAGGTTTCTTGTAATTATTGAAGAAAATAAGTTTAATCTTCGTGGCATTGAACATTACCATCCAGTTTCAGCCCCATTCCATTACAAGCTGGGGGTCTTTCTCTAGAGTTTTAGCCATTTCCATAAGTATGTGTTGTGACGTGGCCCTTAGGTTATCTTCTTTTTTTATAAATTAACTAAAAAAAATAATGGAATGCTTTGGCTCAGATCGCGTGGAAGTTCGCTGTAGAGGAGTACGCGCCAGCCCGTATTTCATCGACTTCCTGCACCAAAAAAAAAAAAAAGACCATCCAAACGGGGATAACAATTATCCGGTGTCTTTTCTGGTTTAAATACGATCTATAGGCTTGTGCGTTGTATAAAATATATTTTAGATAGATGGATATTTTTTTTTTAGCCATCAGCAAATCATCGCTACAATAGAATGTGGGTTAGAAAAGTCTCGGCATATATTTTGAACATGGAGAGATAATTAATTCAACATGTATACATATATTTCTTTTTTTTTCTTTTCTTTGTTTTATTTTAATGAACAGAATCAAAGAACGAACAGGTAATATATATAAATTTTAAAAAAAATGAAAATAATATTTCAGTTCATACGGCTTATTTTTTTTTCTTGAGCTCTCAACAACGAATCATTAACGGATTCACAATTAAAAAAAAAAGGTTTATAGAGTTATTCCCCTTTTACCATTGAGTTTGCTTTTTATGTCTCTTAATGGTTGCTTCGCCATTTCTTTATAGTGGTTTGCTTTTTTTCTTTCTTTCATACGATGAACTTTTCTTTTTTGTCAAGCACTAACAAAATCTGAATTGTCGTATTTTTAATAGGCCTCTTAAAAGAGATCCGATATTTCCTTTATAATTTACAAATGGAAAGAGTGAAAGATGAACCAACCTTTGTTTTACGCTGAAGGACAACGGCGATATACAATTCCTGTATTTCTATTGATGTTCATTTTATCAGCGGAGTTCAGACGTCTTTCTTCTTCGGACTCCTGTCTTTAACTAATTTGGCGTTTAAAATTCTTAACGGCCAGCCTTTTCCGAAAGAGACGCTGGATGCGTTTTTTCTGAACTTTAAATATATCAGCGTTTTTCTTTCCTTCTTTTTTTTTATTTCACTCTTAGATATCACCGTTGTTGCTATGGTAACGGCTTACTTGTCTCACGTTTTTGGATTTTCAATCATTAAATTTATTTGCTTTTTTTATTAATACGATATTGATATACTTCAAATATCGTCACAGTGTTCATTCCTTACAATCCTAAATAGGAGTATATTTCTAGCCTCGTTTCAGTCGCAAGAGACAATGGATACCTACTGAAAGTATGCAGTCATGTGGAGTCTATAATGAAGCCAGGGTTGCGCAATTCCGACCACACTACCCGTTTGCGGGACATCACGGATCTGATTTCCGACGAACTATAACATAGTCGGTTTCAAATCCAATGTAAACAAATTTTTGCTGCGCCGCCCACTTAAATAATCAAATTCTGCCGAACCTCTATCATTACAAACCATGTTGTCTCATATCAACAGAAAAGAATGGCTTTCTCTTCCCGATGGACACGGTTAAGTTCCTTCTCGTTTAGTATTAAGATCCCCCAATTAATACATTTAAATAAATATTTCTACCTGCACAAGAGTGAAATACGACCCACAGGGTTGAGTACTGCTTGGATGGAGCTCCTAAGAGTATCCTCTCTTGCCTTAACAGGGTCTAAAACCGTTTTCGGAATTCAGTGGGCGACAACTGTTTCGCCCCCCCCCTACTGCGTCTTTCGTACAGAAGAGACGTTGTTTTATCGTTACTTTCAAGGCAGGTGTTCAACTGAGCTCCAATCCATGGTCCCCCCTCTCGTAAAGCGTTTGTTAGAAATACTCATTAAGTTACAACAAGCGTCAAGATTTTGCCTTATTTTTATTTGTGCCTAAATTTAAACATAAATTCAAAGTTTATTTCCTAAAAAAATGTTCATCTGTGGAACAATTTACCGTGGAGCTGCTTTCTGGCTGACTATAACATGATTCTTTTCAAGTCCTGTGTAAATAGTTTTTTGACTCGTCCCCTTAAATCACTAGGCCCTACCCAATTTACCGATCGTCACTGAATTGTCTCACCAACTACCCAACACTTATAAACCCTTATCCTTGAGTGGCCTTCTGACCTTGATAAGTGGTGAATTTGAAGTACAAAAAAACAAATAGAATTGACTTCTTGGGGGCTTTTGGGGGAGGGGGCTAGGTTCTTTTATCTCTAGCTTTAAATCGGGTTAAGTCGTGACCGATATATAGATGGCCTTTTTACTGAAGTCATGTAATCTGCTGATGTCACGGAATAAAGTTCGAAGATACGACCGGAAGTCCTTCCGTTGCATCGACTTGCAGAAAGTAATTTCGAAAATCACCAAAAAAAAATGACTGGTATTTTTTTCCTCAAAGACATGGAATTATTTTCCATTTGAACACGTGCAACTAGAATAGAGAATTTCCTGCCAGAGAAATACGGTAACGTAAGAGATATTTATATATTTTTTTAAAAGTTTATTTATTATTAACATTTGAAATTTAAGAAAGCTAAAACGATATGTGCTTTTTTTAAAGAAATATTTACTTAACTTTAAAGATAAAGAAATATTTATTTATTTTTAAAATAAATCTTTCAGTAGGATTTTTTTCCGTTATTATCACTGTGATTTTTTTTTCTTTTTTAACTTTATCAATTTTGACGTTTCGAGGCAATATGCTTAAATTGTGCTTTAGTGCGAACAATCTCGTGGGTGTACATTTAAAAAGCATTTGTAAATGAAAGATATGTTGGAAAAATAAATTTGCCATCTTTACAAAAGAGTAGTAAAACGAAAACAAAAAAAGCTCTTCATAATGATGGAGATTGTTTGTTTTTTAACGGTTTTTATTCCGTCGTTTCGCGTGTAAATTGCTGTGACGTTTTTATTATTTTGGTACTTATGCAGAGATGGTATCGTGCTGAAATATCAGGTTGTTGTATAAGTTCCCGCCGTTTCATAAAGAAATTTTGCTCTTAAACATGTTTTGATATTTGGCATTGGTGTTTGCTATTGTTGGAATTGGTTTCTTCAATATCTTTCTTGTTAGAATTCTTTATAGAAAAATATCGGGTGCTTACAAGACTAATCACGTAAAGCTGCCGTCATCCTAAGAGGAAATGATTTCTGTGAAACGAACTGGATTCGAACTTGGTACACCTAGTTTGTCAGTCCGTGTCGTTAACCACTTAGCCACCGTCATCTATTACTATCTTTATGCATATTGTTATGTGCAATATCACACGGCGTCAGCCGAAATAAACATGTTTTTTTTTTCATTTCTTCCTTACAGACAGAACAACTTTTTCTTCACCTAAAACGTTCTTGAGATACTCTGAACTCTCATTCATAACGAACTATTTTTTTTTTCTTTGTCTTAACAAGTTGTTGAATAAAATCAATTATTTTTGTGTGGATAAACTTTGTTGTCCTTTATTGTATTTTCCTCTGCACTACCCCCCCTTGCTGGTGACGTAACAATGGCTTTGTCTAAAATGACGAATGACCATCAACGCTAAGTACAGGTCCATTTTGGAAAGGCGTGTCTTTTTTTTTTGTTATTGTTTTTGAACGGGATTGGGATAAAGGTGTTTATTACAAGGCAAGATTTTTTACTTTGTATAAAAGCAACAAACAAACAACAAAACAAACAAACAAACAAACAAACAAAAACGTTTTCCTTTCTTTCTAGTTTGTTTGCCTCCTTACACTCTTTATTCTCATTTATCAGTGACAGCTTGACTCCCCCACCCCCCATCAACGTTCGTTTTTTTTTTATTACTTGACACCCCTAGGGGTTAAGAAAACAATGTATGTTGTAACGATTCGCTGGTGATTTGGCATGAATACAAATAAAAAGAGGTTAATAGATTTCGGTAAAATAAATGTTAATTTATCGCGAAGGGATGCAATTTGTTACTAAGGGTCTTATTATATAATGTGGGTTTCATTTGAAGCGCCCCCCCCCTCACCAGAAAGCAAATGCCGTTCCATTGGATGTTTTTATTCTTAAACTAGACAAAAATGTGAACCATTTGATTACCTATAATAAAATTGCTAGAATAAAGAAAGTCAGTTTGCAGAGCCAGTTAAGTATTTAAAAAAAATAAATATTAGATCTCTCTCTCTCTCTCTCTCTCTCTCTCTCTCTCTCTCTCTCTCTCTCTCTCTCTCTCTCTCCTTATCTTTTTCCCTAGTTTTTTTTTTATTTTCATCCTAAACAAGGCACAGTGCTACTTTGAAGTAGAGGGCTACTTTCGGGGACATAAGTTGCAGGGACATTATGAAGGGAGATGAGCAGCAAGACGTCTGTGCACATTGCTTGCCTAAATCCGTATTGTTTGGTCTGTCAGAATCTCCGTTTTGATTTTTTTCGTATTTCGTTTGCTTCAAATCATTCGTCATTGAATTGTTTGACTCAGAATTAGCAGAGTTATTTCCCTTTAATTTATTTTGCGTCATCCTTAGAGAATGCACTCTCATGGCGAAATGTAAGAAAACTTGTTCATGTCATGCGCAAAAAATTCAGAACGCGACTTCCGTTTTTTTGGGGGGGATGTAATTCAGAATGTACGAACGTTTTGTGCACTGCTCCTCATCGAAGCATGACTTTTTATAACGTTTCATTGTGTGCTTTCCTAAACTCTTGTAGATTTTGCTTCTAGATTAAATCTTTTGATAGCAGTAGTATAGACTCACAGAATAGGACAACATCAAGTAACATTACCAACCATAGATATGTAGGGATATGACGAAAGTGAACAGCGGTTGCTAAGACACCGGTAGGTTACCTCCTTATGGGCAGTTAGACCCAGTCAGCAGGAGGCGAAAACATACTTCCCCCGGGATGTCAAAACCCTGTGGGGGGATGCTAGGTTACACTATCCTAGCCCCTAATCCTAAATTACGTGGGAGACACAATCCACGAAAGTATGAAAAAAACAACCTATCCTACATGATAGAGAGCATCTATTTTTCATGCTGAGCGCATTCCAGCATTGGCGGAATATTCTCGTCATATCTCAGATAGAGATTCCACCTAGGTTGTGAGTTAATGAACATTTGTGTTAGTCATGGGACGATTCCAATATTTTTCCCGATTCCAATACGATTTCCGATTTAATGAAGTTATCAAATACAATTGTTTCAAGAAAAAGTTTTTTTTTTTTTGTTTTTTTTTTATTCATCCCAAACAAGACATATTTCTACTTGGGCCTAAAGGGATACTAGTTGAGACTATGTCTACAGGGACTCTATGTAGGGAGTTGAGCAATGAGATGTCTGCTTGCATTACATTAAAATTTTTCCATGTTAGTATAGTCAGAGCAGCAGGAAACAGGAAGGCAATTCCAAAGTTCGAGGAAAGAAATTATTAGAGTAGAAAGCTTTCTCGCATTTAGGAACCTATAAGGGAACGTGTAATTTTACTGCTTGTCGAGTTGGTCAGGAGGATGTACGTCGACGGTGCACAAATGCTATTAATTTATCAGAGTCATATGCTACTAAAGTACTTGTAAAACAGACCCAGGGGTGGAACATTGCGGCGATGGAGAAGAAGTTAGTGATTGACCAATAGTGCAAGGCCTATTAGATTGGAGACTCTTTTTTTTTTTGGTGGGGGGGCTAAGTAAGAGGAAGAGACTAGTGATAGATGCATTAGCCCAGATATCGTAACAATACATCATGCATGAGCGAATGGTGGCTTTGTAGAGACGTGCGATTCTGGCAAATGTGAGTAGTTTTCTATTGTACGAGGAGGTGTGCAATAAGTAATGTTCCTGACCCACTTCCAGTTGTGTGATCTAGCTGAAATTTTGCATGTGGAATGATTTATATCTCTATGGGATATATGGCAAATTACAGTTCTGAACTAATTGTGGTTTCTGTTTTACAGGTGTTTGCACTGAGTCATGCGTGAAGTGAAGCCTGTTGAATGTCAAGTAATTATCCGGTTTTTTGTATTTGAAAGGACGCATACCACAGGAGACTTTTGATGAAATGAAAGAAACGTATGGTGATAATGCCCCATCATATGACCTTGTAAAACCCTGGTATCGTGAATTCAAACATGACCGGAAGTCTGTGGAAACAGCTCCCAGACCTGGTTGCCCCCCTTCTGCCATTGATGAGGCATCTGTCCGTCAAGTTGGGGCTGCCATTTTGGAAGATCAGCGCATTACTATTCGCCAAATAGCCCAAGATGTCAAGATTAGTACAGGGTCTGTGAAAACTATCATTCATGACCATTTGCATATGCATAAGGTGTCTGCCAGATGGATTCTCAGGTTGCTCACACCATTCCAGAAGTGAGAACGCGTCGAGTGCTCGAGGATGAATTTGGAGATGTGCCAAGAAGATGAGTCAAAGTTTTTCAAAAGACTGATTACACAGGATGAAACCTGGGTCCATCACTGTGATCCAGAGACTAAAGCCCAGCCAATGCAGCGGAAGCACTTGGACTCACCATCTCGAAAGGAGGCATGGGTGCAGCCCTCCGCTGGCAAGATCATGCTCATAGTCTTCTGGGACCAGGACGGAGTAGTGATGACAGATTTCCTGGCAAAGGATACCACGATTACAGGAGCCTATTATGCTTCACTTTTGAGAAAATTAAGGGATGCTATTAAAATCAAGAGGTATCCTGCAGGACAACACTCTGGTCCACAACTTGCATATCGTCAGATCAGAAGCACGGGTGTGTGGTAATGAAATCCTTCCTCATCCTCCCTGCTCTCCTGACCTTGCACCCTCTGACTTTCTCCTCTTCCCAGCCATGAAGTTGTTTTTGAAAGGAAAGCGTTTCCCAGATGATGCAGCCTTGATTTCTGAAGTCACGTCGTGGTTGGAGGACCAACCTGGAGTGTTCTACAAAAACGGTCTCCAGAGCTGCATCAAACGATGGGAGAAATGCATAACTCTGGCTGGTTCCTATGTAGAGAAAGACTAATAACTATGCCAAGTTTCGTTGCTCTACTGCTATGGGAAGTGGATCAGGGGCATTACTTATTGCACGCCCCTTGTAGTAGAGAGAGAGTCCAACATTGTTTTTGCATCAGCCCTGGCAATATTTTCCCTGTATTTATTTAAGCTCACGTTGGCTGTTAAGCCAAGGAGTTTTAATGATGAGCTCTTAGATAGGATGTTATTAATCGTGGCTATCGTTGGTTGAGGAGACTTCTTGTATTTATTAAAGAAAAGCAGCTTAGTCTTAGTAGAATTAAATGTTACCATCCATTTAGGGCTCTATTTCCACTACAGAAGAGAACTTGAATGCCTACTAGATACTGCCCTTGAGTTTCTAAGGTTTCTCTGCACAGAGATTTGTCAGGAAGACCTGACATGAGGATACTTTTTCCTAACTAAATATACGAAATCACATTGTATTCACTGCCCAAATAAGATCTACTCGGTATGGCTAACCCATGCTGACTTTTATGGGGGATGGTGTTATCTCAAGTAATAGCACGAAACTGAATACTCCACCAGACTAGATGAATTCTTGTCATGGGATTCATTAATATCAAGAGACCAGAAGAAAGATATAACATATTTAAATGGTCAATTGGAGAGAGGAAAATCATATTCTCAACTTTTTTACTAGCTCAGAGTTTGAGCGGTAAAACAAGAACTTGAATGGTATATTCGAATATATGTGGATCTCATATAGAGATCAAGTGTTCGCTCCAGGAATTGGGCCCTTTGATTTCTGAGAATTTTAACTAAAGTAAAATTTTAAAAAATTTATTAAAAAAAAACAGACTGATAAAAACTTCATCCTGAGAATTTTTGTTTTGCAAAAAATTGGAAATGTAACGTCGCTGTTATCCTTCTTAAACGGTGTCGTTACATTTTAACACTCGGAACCAACACGTTGTGTCTAAGACAGTCGCAAGGAAACAAATAAAAAAAGAAAAGAAATTCGACTCAGCTTTTGTAGTTGAAATGAAATGCATTTTTCGTCGGTCTTAAAAAATAACGCGTTGCCTCTCATTTTAAAAGTCTCTTATTTTATCTCGTCTGCCATGTACTTTACAAAAAACCTTGCCGTTTTGACACGGGCTTAAAAGTCTCTCGCCGCCACGGGCCACACGTTCATCTTCTGCCGACACTCGCTTTCCCAGTTCTCTACCATACACGTGTATCCCCGTCGCTTGCTGTTAACGTGTGTACTTTTTCTCTGTCTTTTCTTTCCTTTCTCTTCCTTTGCTGTGACGTCTCATCGCGAACCGGCTTGGTCATTTGCATATGTGTAATATGGCTGCTGCTAACACGCGTCAGCGACTCTGGTATAGAAAGAGTATTTTTTAAAATTATGTTAACTTGAAATGCGTTGTAGCTAAAAGTACGCTTCCCTATGAGATGAACGCAATGCGCCGATAACCGTGCTATGATCTCAACAAGCAACAATAAAATAAAAATATAAAAATAAATAAATAAACCCCTTTTTATAACAGGAAACTAATGTCATAATTAAAAAGAATACATTCCTGGATTCTTTTATTAGGAAATAAATAACGTTGAATAACTACACTAGACTTAAACCAATTCACTCATTGCAAATTATTTTAATCAGCTTAATGAATTGGATTTTCTTTTTCTGTTTCACGTGGAAGCGGGGGATTTTATTTTTCATTTTATTTTTGTTAATTAATAACCTTGTCATCTTCGGAGGGGGTTGAAATTTGTTGTTTTTCTTTTCTACGGTTTTTGGCGTGCTTTGAAAAATAAAATCACCAGAAATTACTTCCCCCCCTCTTTTTTTTCTTTTTTTTAAGATTGAGATCTCAATAAAAAAATTAATCATTTTGCTGAGCGCAGTTTAAACAAACCTTGTTTTTTTTTGTAATGCATTATTATTTGGGTCAATAATCGCGGCATACTACAAAAAAAAAATAACTTAAAAGATGAAATAAAGTTGGTTCAGTTTAATTCATAATTACGTTGTCAATTTCGATTTTATTCTCGTGTTGATAACTTTTAATTTTTTTATAATTAAAATAAAACATCTTGCCAAAAATCAGAAGTTTTAAAAAGGATAACTACTCGATAAATAATAATAATAATAATAAAAATAATAAAAATAATAATAATAATAATAATAATAATAATAATAATGATGATGAAAAAAGTCAAGATAACACCACTAATAGTAAGAGCGCTAGGAACAATACCAAAAAAACTTTGAAAAGAGAATGGGAGAGATTGGAATTAGAGAGGTGGCTGATAAGATAGAACAGATAACAGTAATGAAAACGGCTGAAATATTAAAAAAAAAATCTTTGAATGCGGAAACTAACACACATGAGCTACAGGCACAAATTGAACACACAGAAAATACTACGGATTGAAAATACAAAGGACACCACATGGAATAATGAAAACTGAAGCTGTATAAGTGTAAATTGACCCCCTGCGCCCTAGCATCCCCAATGTTTTTCCTTCGTGTGTGTCACCAAAAACTGACGCCACACCAAATAAGTGAGGGGGGGGGTTAAGAAGGATGGTAAGATCGAAGAGAGAAAGCACTCCTCCAGACCTCCGCTGAATGATTGCAAGAGGACTGGGACCTTGGGGAAGTTTTTTGCCGCCCAAATTCCAGTGAAGACCAATGTTCGCCGCCAACGAGAAATTAATGGCAAGCAACTGTTACGATAACGCAAATTCATCTCCAATAGTTATCGAAATCTAAGCTTCAGCCTCTGTCCCATCGACGAAACGTTGCATCCCTCTGCTTGTTCTACAAGTATTTTAATGGTGAATGCTCTGACGAACTACAGACACTTGTGCCCCCACGACGCAGACACCCTCGACAAACCCGACAGGCAGCTAAATCCCACCCCACACAGTAGAGATCCCTAGATGCAAAAGATCTTTCTACTCCAGTAGTTTCTTCCCCAGAACCGCTAGACTCTGGAATTCCATTCCAGGATCATGCTTTCCTAACTGTACTGACATGCAGAAGTTCAAGTGCAACGTGAACCAACATCTTGCTGCCAAAATCCCTACATAGTGCCCCGTAGTTGCTGCCCCTGATAGTAGCCCCCTACACCTGAGTGGCAATGTGCCTTGTTTGGGGTGAAAATGTAATAAAAAAAAAATAAAAAATAAAAAAAAACAGTACTGGAAATCTGGGGAGACTTGTTGTTATTCAGACTCCAGAGAACACCATAAGTTGTTCTCAAAGAGAAATCTTTGATGATGGCCTGTGTGACTATTCTTAGTGACTACATAATAATAATAATAATAATAATAATAATAATAATAATAATAATAATAAATGGGAGAAATTGGAATCAGATGAATGACTGGAAAGATACAGCGAATCACAATAATGAAAAGAGCTGAAATATTAAGGAAACCCCTTGAATGTGGAGATTAATACACGAGCCACATGCGCGGGCTAGGTCAGCTGCTGCAGAGACAAAACATGAAGCGTTACATGGAACCAAGAACAATGAAGCTGTATATCTATAAGTTCACTATCTCCTCCCCCATCCTCTCCTATTACCCAATCACCCCCCACACACAAAAAAAATAGAATGATGCCAAATAGTCGAGAAGGGTAAAGGAGGATGGAAAGGCTGGCAAGAGAGTGCTGACTAGATCTCCACTGGACAAGTGCCAAGAGAACTTGGACCTTGGGGAGGCTTATTGCCACTCAAATTTCAGTGGAGATCAATGGCCACTGCTAGCAAGAAATCAATGGTAAGCGGCTGTTGCGATAATGCAAATACATTGGCAAATGTTATCGAAAGAGGTGGAGAGTACTGGAAATCTGGGGAGACTTGTTGTCATTTAGCTTCCAGGAAACACCACAAGCTGTTTTCAAGGAGAGCTCCTTTATGACCTGTGTGAAAGCTCCTTGTGAGCTAATAATAATAATAATAATAATAATAATAATAATAATAATAAGTGAATACTAAGCGGCGGCTACATACAATAACGCAAAAGGATTTGCAAAGATTTTATCGAAAAAGGTGAAGATTACTGGAGATATGGGGATAATTGTTGTCACCTAGACTCAAGGGTTATTGGCAGTGAGTAATCTTTGATGATGGTCTGTGTTAGAACTCCGAGTGAGTACAAATAATAATAATAAAGTCAGTTTCATGTATACATCATGTACGAAACAAGCATAACAGAATGAATGATAAAAGGGAATTACGTTAATACAAAAAAAGCTAATACAAAGGATGAACTATAGACCAATAACCTGCCTACTATCTACGTAAAAAATCTTATGCGCACAACTTAGAAAATAGATCTACTACTTTATTAATAATAAATTACTATGTAAGGAATAGAAAAGATGTCGAAAGCTGCAAGGATCAGGCATGATCTGTTATACATAGATCAAAATATTTTGGGGGATGGAAAAACAAGAAAAGAACCTTACCATGGCATGAAATGACTACAAGAATATCTACAACAGAAACTCCTAGGATGTGCAAAATCTACTATCATATAAAAAGAAACTTTGTCTACGTGTTTGTGTGTGTGTGTGAGCTGTCCCTATGGACTCCAAAACCGCTGGGCCGCTTTTTATGAAATTTCACACAAATGTACTTCATGTATCTGACCATGTTCTTGGATAGGTTTTTTATCGGAATGTCTTCGATAAGCATCAATAATCGATAATCGAATAATTCTGATGAAAAAAGGAACAGGCATTTTGGACCAAAGTTACAGCCTAACATCGTAAATTTGATTACCACATACATAAGCAGAAAGGGCCAGCATATAAAATCAACAGTAGTTTCTTTGATCTAACAGTGGCGTATTCAAAATGACTGTTTCTGCACCAAGCACAAGATTTTGTGGGAGATGAACATTTCCTAGTGCTTTTAAAATTGGTATTATACTGATTTTCTTCATGTTTCATATTTTTTTCAATTATCTTTCAAATTCCATGCGTTTGATTCATTTTTCTGCTTTCTTGTTACCATTTATTCATATTTGTTACCGACATATAGGACTCCCAACTCCTATTTACCCTCTTTGCATAAAGTTGAATTAAACTAAATACAGCTCATATTATGGGGACGTCTCTGAAAGGGCTGTTATGCCCTGGCACAGTAACCAGCTCCCCGGGCGTTAAACAGTATAATGATAAGCACACCACCTTTAAATCAAAGCGGTTAATATAACATCGGCTATGTCTATTGATGGGTCTTGTATGAAGTTCTCAGTATCATTCGGCGTCATTAATTCTCGCCTGAGAATTAATTATCTGTGTAAGGACTTTTTTTATGTTTCTAGTGAATGCTGTAAAAAGTAAACGAAGAACGTTTAACTACTATGTCGAATAATATATATATATATATATATATATATATATATATACACACATATATATAGATATATATATACATATATGATGATTGCAACGTCTTGTCAGACTAGTGCCACTCCCTCAGACACTTAAAGTCCATGAGCCCAAATGCCTGAGGGAGTATCTATACAAAGATGATGTTACAGAGTCTTAGCTTTGTACGACAGCTAAGTCTCTCTCTCTCTCTCTCTCTCTCTCTCTCTCTCTCTCTCTCTCTCTCTCTCTCTCTCTCTAACTCTCTTGGTTAAAAATGTTGAGATCCAGCAACAAGCAAGAGCAAGATAGCCAGCAACAAATTAAACTGCAGACCAGCTTAATGCGGGTACTGGTCTCCCGCTTTATGTTTTTTTTTAATCAGAGATTTGCTTTTTAGAAAGGTTGCTTTCGCCACGGCTTACGGGATCCCTCTCCACTCCAACACATATATACATACACACAAATATACATGTTGCTAGTTGGCCGTTGACCCCGAAAAAGGGTTCGTTCATACATATATATATACATACACACACACACACACACACACACACACATATATATATATATATATATATATATATATATATACATAGATAGATATAAATATGTATTTATGTATGTATATAAATGAATAATTGATGATGAAAGTGAAATAATTTAATATTTGTTTAGCAAATCTTTCTAGACAAAGCCTGAAGCCACTTATTGTAAGGAGATAGCAAGAAAAAAGATAATTATAGCAAAGACAGAAGATGTCTAGTAACTTTAGTTTTGAAAAGACTAAGGTTAAAGGTAGAGGGAAAACAGTGAACAGGAAGGAAGTTTCACAACCTTTCAGTTCTTAGAAAGAAACCTCTGGAATAAAAAAAACTGTATTACAATGAGGGTTCAAATCAGTGAATTGATGGAAACCATTAGATCTTCAAACAAACTTGAGCGAAAATAGCAGGGAACAGATTAGACAATTCTGAAGAACACATACCATAATAGTATTTATAGAAAAGACTGAGACTAGTTACATCACGTCGGTGAAAGAGAGAAGTTGCAGAGAGTCTTCACCTTATCGAGAACTCTCAAATGAGGCAGAGATTCAACAGCCCAAATATCACAATACTCAATATATGGTCTGATAGTAGATTTGTAGAAATAAGCATCAGGCGTGAGAAAGTGTTTAACGTGAGAATCAGAAAAAAGTAATTGATCTAATATACGCATTCTAAGAACGATTTGATGGTCAAAAAGTCAAAGAAGTTTTAGAGTCGATTTTTTCCTCAAGAGCAGAATTATCTATAGAAATATCATGAATAAAAGGGACACACCTACGATTGAAAGACACAAGCTGAAGACTAAACGAAACAAGCCGTTTCAGACCCTAATCTGCTATTGAACATAAGTCAACTTCAAGATTGGCTTCATATTTAAACTGATCTGAAAGATACGGAAGCTCATTAATATAGAGAAGAAACAAAATTGGGGCTAGAAGAGAATCCCTGAGGAACGCCGGCATTGATAAGAAAAGAGAATAAAGGTATACCATCCAGAGTTACTCGTAGGCTTCGATCAGAAAGAAAATGTCAATCTATTTACAAGAATATCAGCTATCTTCTTCAATTCATTATCGAGTTTGCTAGTCGAGCAAATCATGAGGGCACGGTGGACCAAAGTCTTGATCAAACTGATTTTTCTCCTGGTAGGGACAAAAGAATACCAACGAGGGGGTAATCTCTAATCATATTCATCAAGCTCTTGTTAAATTTAATACCAACCCTTCATTTTGGTCCGGCTAAGTGTCCAGTTTATTTGAAACTCCCTTATATTGGTTCTATCAGTAAAGGGTTTGTCGATAAAATTACCTCGGTTGTATCTTATTGTTTCTATGCGGTGCAGCCTCGCGTGGTGTTCGGCACTAAAACTGCCTTCCAAGCTTTTAAGAAAGATACACTTCCCACACTGCAAAAAAGTTTAGTTGTATATCCATTTAAATGTCAATGTGATGCTGACTATGTGGGTCATACGTTTCAACGGCTGAGAGTCAGATTGACACAGCATGTCCCTGCGTGTTTTCGAAAGTCCAGAGGATCTAGAATAAACACATTGTTGCACACATCCGGGTGCTCACAGAACATTTCCGGGCATTTACTGAGCACATCCGGCCGCTCACCTATTCATGAGTCATCAATTGGTGCGCACTTGTATGACAATAAAGCATGTGGTGAAGCGTATTCGGATGGCTGTTTTCGCATTGTACACAAGGCTCGTTCCAAACAACATCTCAATATTTTGGAGGCCGTAATGTACTAATGCGCAAACTATCGATCTGTAGGCAAAAAGGAGCTGTCGTATAAATTAGGCCTGTTTATAGAGCTCTGATTTACCAGGAGGAAAAAAAATGTCTACATTGCGTCATTATTTCTTGTTTCTGCACTTATTTGCAGGCAACTTAACGTTTTTTGTTTTGTTTTTTAATTTTGTCTCAGGTTCTGAAATACAGACGTTATATCACGGGTCATTCATTCATTCGATTCATCCCGTGTAGTTTTATAATTTTTTTTCTTTCTGGTTTCACTCCTCCCTTCCCCTCCATTTTTCAATTGTGTAAATTGTTTTATTTTAATCGCTGCCGACGTAATCTCTTAAGAAGGGTCAAACGAAAGGTACCTCGAGGTTCTTTTTTTTTTATTTTAGTCGAATAGTCTTTTAACTATTTTTAGTGTCTATTTTTCTCCCTGCATCGATCTTCCCCCAAATTCTAATGACTCCACTTATCCTTTTAAAACTTTAATAAAATTTTGTATCACTAAAAACCTTTATATATATATATATATATATATATATATATATATATATATATATATATATATATATATATATTAGACATTAAGAGGAGATTATAGATAGATATATAAATACCCGTTCACATACACCTTTCACGATATAGCTAGGACCCAGAATTAGATAGAATCGAGCAATTGCATCGACAACGGACAACGCCAGACCCAAAGTGGGTTTCGATGTACTGCATCTCATCAGTGACATGCTCCGACATAGGCGCGAACCTAGATCGTCGCATTCATGAAGTGTGCAATACTGACGACCTTATATTTTTTTATCCAGTTCTACATTCTACGATGTGACAAGCAACGCGTCCTATACAACTAAGATAGTTACTGCTGGTATGCAGGCGGTGAATATCACATCTACAAACATTAACTGAAATTAGCCGACTCCCCCCCCCACATATATATATATATATATATATATATATATATATATATATATATATATCAATAAATCTGGAATGGATTTTTAACGTTCCTTTTCCTTCTATGTTTTCTACTGGGTGAGACGCACCATGACCTTAACCGAATCGAATGATTATTTATGCGATTATTTTTCTTTCGCTTTTCGCTGTGTTTTTTTGTTTTTGTTTTTCCGAACACGTTTGTCAATTTCGCCCCTTATTTTTGCCTTTTGTTTTTACGATTTCTTTTTTAAATAAGTTTTACGTTTGTTCGTTGTTTTTTATTTTTATTTATTTATTTATTTTTGGTTTTCCCGATTTTTTTAAGAAGTTTAACATCGCTTTTTTTTTTAAATATTTAAACTGTTATTACTTCGCTTATTCTTTACTTTAACCTCCTCCTCCAACCACCGAGCACCGCCGGGTACCCCCGCTAGTATATATATATATATATATATATATATATATATATATATATATATATATAATTATTTTTTTTTTCACTATAATAATTAAATATATATATATATATATCAGAAAACGCATTTTATTAAATCTCCCCCTTCCTCCGTCCCCAGGCTACATCAACAATTTGTGACATAAAAGCCAATGTACCGAGAGACGGAAAGGAAACATGGGACCCTGTAATTAAAAAGAGAAACTAAAACTAGACGAAACTGGACGGACGCATATGGAAACTCGCACCTGTCATCAAATAGTGATTGTGAAGCAAGAGTCTATATAAAACACAAAGGGGTTGAGGGGTCGATGATAGCTTTCGCAATCTAACTTACAAGGGTTGGGTTTTGTAATCGATTTTTCCCTTTTCTATTGATTTTTTTCTCCTTTCAAAGCTTGGTTTCTATCGATTTCAGATTTTAGAAAACAATTATAAAATGTACTTTCAGCTATTATTCTATTTTTCCTCACAAAACGGACATTGATGAATTTAGTATTGGATAATGAGGCCGGGCAATGCCGGGTTTTCAGATAATAAAAAAAATCGATTTTTAGATGAATGTGTCCTAATTTTCGACCGCTGACATAGAATTTAAGTCGAATGAAACAAAGTTCCGATTTAATAATAATAAAAAAAATATGAATTGTTGAATCAGAAAATAGAACGAAGTGAATGCCAGCCAGAGAACAGAGCAGTGGTCCGCGTTCTTTTTCGTCGTTAAAACCTGACTCTCTCTCTCTCTCTCTCTCTCTCTCTCTCTCTCTCTCTCTCTCTCTATCTATCTATCTCTCTCTCTCTCCATAACCACAAGCTCGAATTGTCAAAATAAAGTGCGGTTTGTTTTTATATCAATTAAAGGAATCGTTCGTTTGTTATTAAACAAATATACATTTGTACATATTGGAAAAGCGGGGCTGAAGATTTTATACATATATTTCAAGACAGACTCTCTCGTTATATGACATTAGGCTTTTTATACAATGGGCGACGGGGCAGTGACCTTGGGCATGCAAATTAGGCAGGCATTGAATCACTTTTATTATTTCCAAGTCAGTCGCCACTTATCAAACCCTGAGGGCCACTCAAAGATAAGGGCCAATGAATGAGCGAGGCAATAGCGTAGTGATCGGAAGTGGCAGGAATTGTGTAGAATTTGATTTAGAGGACAGCTTAATAAGAACTTGTTTACATTAGACTTGAAGACGAGCATGTTCTAGTCAGATTGAAAGCAAGCTCGCGTTACAGAGTTCCACAAGTGTGCATTTTTAGGAAAGAAACTTTGTTCATGGAATTTGTATTTAAACTTAGGCACAGACAGGAAGTGGGGGAAATGTTAACAGTGGTTGTAGCTAGGCGAGAGTTTGTTGTGAATGTTTTGCAGCGGGGCCATAGATTGAAACTCAGTCGAGCACTTGCTATGAAAATAACTATAGAGCAGAGATAGACTCGCAACATCTCCCTTTGTTTATAATATTTCTCAGCACTAGGATTTATACTTGAGTCTTTTAAGCATACAATCACGGTACTGGCTTGAGGCATCATCAGAGCGATACCAAAATATGAAATGATTATCCAATTTTAATGAAACGTTAGGAATTTATTCAATAAATTATCAGTTTAAATAGTTGTAAGTACTCGATGAAGTTATTTTATTTAGTAAATGTTATATTTTTACAGGTTCATAGGCCACTCACTGCTGATGAGTGAACATCGTGATAAACAAAAAGGGTAGAAATTGATTATTAAAGAATATGACTCAACGAGAAATCTTTTTTGCGTTAGACTTGAAAACGACTATGTTATAGTCATCTAGAAAGCATCTCCGTTGTATTATGTTCGGCAAACGGAATATTCTAGGAAAGAAGCTTTCCTTGTGGAATTTTCGTTTAGTTTTACGTACAGATAGAAAACAAAGGATTTTTTGTCAGGGGTTGTAGCTATACGAGTGTTTGCTGTGAATGTTTTACAGGGGAAGATCATAGATTGAAGCTCAGTCGAGCAGCTGTCATGAAAATAACCCTAGAGCAAAGATAGACTTGCAATATCTCTTCTGTGAGAAAGATGTAACAGGGAGGGGAACAGGACATCTCCTACCAAATTTTGAAGCCGGTTTTGTACCCTGTTCAGGCAGGAAAGAATGCTCTGAGCAGCTCTTCCCCAAATGTGTCAATAATACTCCATTTGATGACGTATTTCACTTTTACAGATAAAGAATTGTGTCGAATACACTCGTACATATAGATGCAAATTGTATTTATTTCTTTTTTTCCTTTCATTTTTTTAAATGCCAAATATTTCAAGTTTAAATTTCTTATTCAAAGGAAAATTAAGAATTGTGATCAAAATTTGTTTGGATATTTGCTTCTATTGAATACACTATTTACAATCAGCATGTTCTTTTTTCTTTTTGTGGAGATGCTGTGTGTACTAGTTGTCGAAGACAGTATTGTCATACTGCTGTAGGACAATACTATCTATGACATACTGTCAAAATAATTCATTTAAATTGAAACATTAATGTTGTGTTTGTCAGTGTGTTAAATTAAGAATCAAACTTTTGAGTTTTAATTTTTTAGTTTTTTATAGATTGAAGCTCAGTCGAGCAGTAAAATAATTATAGAGTAAAGATAAACTTGCAATATCTCTTCTGTGAGAAATAAGTAAAAGGGAGGGGAACAGAGCAGCTACCAAATTTTGAAACCGGTTTTGTACACTGTCCATGTAGGAGAGAATGCTCTAAGCAGCTCTTCCCCAAATGTGCCAGCAGTACTCCATTTAGGACGTATTTGGCTCTCATACAGATAGAGAATTGAGTCGGGAGTGAGATATCTTCTTGAGCGATGGAATGATCCAACTATTTTTCCAGCGACCTTGTCAACGGATTTGATGTAAGTCTTCCATTTCAGATCAGAAGTGAAAGTCAATCCCAGAAGCTTGTCCCTCAAGCCGAGTGCCATTCATTTCATTTGGGATCAGGTGTGGATCAGGGCATTGATGGTGAAAATATAGAAGCTTGGTTTTGGGTGCATTAACATTAACCAGCCACCCTTTTCCGCATTGCGCTATGTGCTCAAGGTCAGAAAAGGGATAATCAGAAAGATCTTGGTCACTGCAGGCTTTTGGGGTCTTGCTGTAGAGTGTAGTGTCATCTGTCAACGAATTATCTAAGAATATGGTTTGGAAGATCATTAATGAAGATTAGGGCGAGATTTGTGCCCAGTATAGAACTCTAAGGCACACTAGCGTAGATACTATGGGCTTCAGATATTTGCTAATCGACGTAAACCTATCAGAGAGAAAGGATTTGATGGCTTAGAGGATATTGCATGATATTCCGTAGCTTATGTTTCTGAATTTTTTAGATAAGGATTAGTTATTCGTAATATTTGTTCTCATCTTGAGTGTCATTTTCACAACGTTTCACTTGATGTAACCTCCAACGTTTTTGCAGGTTGTGTCTTGTTGAACTCGAACACGGGAATTTGTCCGCAAGGACTGGTGGCGCAGTGATTAGAATACTTGGAAAAATCAATCGTAAAAGTGTCTTGAAGGTTGAAGGTTCAGTTCTCAGTGGGCGACTGGAAAATACAATTGCGAATTACTTAGGAGCCTAACCCTAACCCTAACCCTAGGACCTCTATCCCGTAATGGAACGAGAGCATGGTACTCCCGTGAAATAAATGAAGGGTTTCATTTGAAATTTTGTCCAAATTCCCAAGTTCGACAAGATACACCTGAAGGACATCGGAGGTTAGTTTTCCATTTCCCGCCCATTTATCTTTGTGCTTGCCCTTCTCCATGACAGTACCTTTAGGTTTGTTTCATTAGCTAAATGATGATACTCCCTTCGATTTTGACGTATGATATCCGCCACAATTACAATTACTCCTGATCTGAAATGGAACACGTATATCAAGTCTGTTGCCAAGATCGCTGGAAAGATGGTGAGATCCTTCTACCGCTCCAGAAGATATCTCACTATTGATGCAATTCTCTATCTATATAAAAGCCAAGTACGTCCAAGGATGGAATACTGCTGCCATATCTGGGCAGGAACTGCTAAAAACAGCCTATCCTGCCTTGACAGAGTACAAAATAGACTTTGTCGCTTAGTGGGGGATGCCCTTTTCTCTACTTTGCAACCTCTCTCCCACAGCAGAGACGTTGCGAGCCTATCCTTGTTTTATCCTTATTTCCATGGCAGGTGCTCGTCTGAACTCCAATCTCTGGTCCCCCTTCGCCAATCTTTCACGAAAAACACCCGTCTAGCCGAATCCACTGTGAAAAATTTCCCCCACTCTTTATCTGTGCCTAAATCAAAACGTGGATTCCATGAACAAAGCTTCTTTCTTAGAAGTGGACACCTGTGGAACTCTGTTCCGTCTGCCTGCTTCCCACCTGACTACAACTTGGATGTCTTCAAGTCCAACGTTAACAAATTCCTAATGAACCGCCCCCTTAAGTAAACACTTCATCAAATCTCCACACTAACGTAATGTACTTGCGATAACCCTTATCTCTGAGTGGCTTCCAGGCCTTGATAAGTGGTGACCACTGTGTAAAAAATATATATATATTCTGGCGCTACATTAACCAGATTACTTAAATAAATAATTTTACAGTTTTAACAAAAGGACTACAATACTATTGCGGCGTCTCCATTCACGCTGAATGTCTACAGACTGCCCAGTAGCAATATATTATAGAAGAAAGATGCCGCTGTGGAATGTCTACAGGTAACACTACTATATAAAATCGCTAATAAGGAGACAATTTAGATGCGCATATGTAAAAAAAAATAAATAAATAAATAAGAACATGATAATAATTACAAAATAGTCGCTGAAACAATCGTATGCCTGATCTTTGTTGACCGAATTCTAGAAGCACTATCAATAAATAATGTTGTAAAACAATTTATTTGTGCACTTCTATTCTTTCTCTCTCTCTCTCTCTCTCTCTCTCTCTCTCTCTCTCTCTCTCTCTCTCTCATATATATATATATATATATATATATATATATATATATATATATAATTATACTCCAGTCGATTTTGACATATGAGGTCCGCCATAACAACTAAGTTTATTTGATTATAGTGGTGAAGGCTTTGTGCAGAACCAACCACACTTTTTGGTACAACTGCTAATCTCACTCGGTGCAATGGCTGCCACAAGACAGAGCAAGACAATAAACCTCAGGTTTTTACATCAGAGTTTTCCTTCTCCTAGATGCATATCTTAACGAAGACTGAGGATACATCTCTCCCAACCTGAAAATTTCTGTCTCAGTGCGGTACATACAGTACCTAGCATTCATAAATGGTAATTCAGGTGGTACTGGCCAGGCTCATATATAATAATAATAATAATAATAATAATAATAATAATAATAATAATAATAATAATAGGATGTCTACTGTTTAACACACACTTGATATTCAGAAGTTAAAATTTATCGGTTGAAAAGACCAGATAAGTGCAAAATTTATTTTTGATAAACATATTGATTTATTCAAATTAAATTGCAATTTTCAAATAGTAAAAATTCTTTCTTAGGAAATCTAGACATATATCGAGCTGGAAACTTTTACGTCCTGCCGAAGTACATAAAACGCGTTTCATTCCCGAATGGTCACCAATGTGGTACAGGCTAAGCTCATCATTGCTGAAGTTCGGTGATCTAGCGAGAACCCGCCTTTCAACAAGATTATGCAGTATATTAGTTTAATTAGTTAAATAAAAACTTATTAAATGTATAAGTGTCTCCTAAATTAGTTGCGGATTTTGGTCCCCAGACGAAAGGAGGGTGGACCAGTAAATTCGCCCTTGCCCGTTCGTCCGTTCGTCTGTTCGCACTTTTCTCAATAACCACGCCTTGGAATTTTTTAAATTGCGCAAAACATTTAAACATGATATGAGCAAAAAAATAACGGAATAGATTTTCCGAGAAAACTCTGGTTGCTCCCCTAGGGGTGCCTTTTGTGTTGTAATGGCTAAAATTGACACTTTCGTGTTTATTAAAAAAAAAATTAATGCCTTGGACTTTTATAAAACTTTCTGAAAAGTTGTAACTAACTGATTTCTATATAATTTTCTTTGTCTATACGTCGCGATAACTCTTGGGTATGTCCCATGGGCTCTTTTAGGGCGTATAAACACACTCCATTTTTTGGGATTATTTTACCATATTTGTCCAAAATTTTCTGTGTATGTCTATTTAGCAGTTTTGCATGGTGCTGAACTCAAATATGTTAAGACCTTCGATATTTTTGGGCTAAATGGGGTGGGGGAGCAAATGATGGACTTAGTCATTTCTTTTTTTGGCATTGTACAGAACTGAAATTTACATATGTTAAGGCTTAAAACTGCACCGTTTGTTCATTTTCACCAGGATTTGACGTCCCCTGGGGACTTTTGGGGCTAAATGCGAGGGCGGGCAAAATGCTGAACTTAGTCATTTTTTATGCCTCGTTCACCGTGCACTCACGGGGGACCATGCATGCTTCACTTGTTTTTTTTTTAAATATATACATTTAAAAAGTGCAATTAAAATTTATTTTTCATGTTTAATATTCATTTTATATCAAGTTCGTCAGCTGGCGTTACACCCAAAAGAATCAATAATACTTTTGTTATGCTACTTGGCTTTTCAATAAATCGATGCAACGATACATGCTTTAAATCCTATGTTCGATGGACGTCTTCTTTTAAAATGGAGGATGTTTATCTAACCCCAATATCACGTCAACGGTACGCTAAAAAAAAAAAAAAAAATTCTCCGTGTTAAATTTTTAATTATTTATTTATTTATTTATTGTTTTGGGGAATAAGAAATAGGCTACATAATTTGTTACGGTTCTAGTCTTTCCCAGGGATGATCTCCACCCTTCCCGATCTGACCCGAAAGACAACAGACGACATCATGGATTTCCAACATAAACCCTATCTTCTTGCGATCCACTCAACCAGAAATGGGTCACTTCACAGCCTCGTTATTTGATTTTAGTTATATATTTTCACTTTCTTTAGGTAGTGGTGGTGATCGTTGTCGTTGTCGTTGTAGTAGTAGTAGTAGTAGTAGTTGTAGTAGTAGTAATCGCTTCTATTTTTAAGGTTTTAACATCGAATTCAGAAAGAAATGATAAAACGTTGTTCGTGGAAACGTTTAATCCCGCTCTCAGCCTGAGAAGCTAGTAGCATATCCGGCAAAATATATCCTGATGTTTGCATATTGGTTTATACAGGGTGACCCCAAAAACACGAGCCCCAAATCTAATTAGGCCCTGTTTCTTAGTGTTTTGTCCGAATGAAATGAAACTTTAGTCATAACTAGTTTATCATATTCAAAGCATCACATCAAAACACTAAGGTCTTTGGCCTTTTTTTCTCCGTTCTACAACATATGTTTTAGATGGCCTCCATTTAGCTTTTTTTGGGGGGGGTTAGTCACCATATATATATATATATATATATATATATATATATATATATATATATATATATATACTGGCAAAAGTACCCGTCGTTGACGGTTCAAAAACAGTCTACAGAAAATGGACTCTAATTTATTAAAGTATGATAGGTTATGAAAAGGAAGGGTTGTAAAGAGATAGCTTCGAATTTGGGGGTATCAAAACCAAATATCATGAAAGCAAAAATAAAATAGATAAACCCATAATTTACTATACCATACCTGTTCACACTGAAACACTTATCACAATATTCTGTGGATCTATATTAGAAAACCTTGTTAAACTTTGTGACATATTTCCATTCTATGGAGGTCAGGCGCGAACGAACATCCCATAATTTTATTATACTATATTTCTTTAAACTGAAAC
The DNA here is from genome assembly GCF_053919585.1 of Euprymna scolopes. Lineage (NCBI taxonomy): Eukaryota > Metazoa > Mollusca > Cephalopoda > Sepiida > Sepiolidae > Euprymna > Euprymna scolopes. The sequence continues at coordinate 102,700,473 of NC_136502.1, forward strand.
ATAATTATCAAACTTACACAGATAGATATGAAAAGTCTTTATTAAAGTTTGTGCCTATTTCCATTCTATGGAGGCCAGGCGCGAAGGCAGACCCCACAATTTTATTATACCATCCCTATTTGTTAAAACATACTTATCAAAGTATTATTATGTACATCTATATCAAAAACAGTTGTAAACGTTTTTTTTTTTTAATTTTTAAATTTTTTATTTCCATACTTTGTGGACCAGGAGCGTAAGCAGACCCCACAATTTTAATGGATCATCATTATGCCAGATCAAACATACCCATCCCTGTGTCTCGATACATCTTCTATCATTCTATGTGAACAGTTTTCTATAATAGTCAACCATATAGGAGCCTATTCGTGACCAGACATACACAGACATTCAGCTTTATATATATATATATATATATATATATATATATATATATATATATATATATATATATAGAGAGAGAGAGAGAGAGAGAGAGAGAGAGAGAGAGAGAGAGAGGACTGGTTTCTTCTATGGAAAGCAACAATTTAAGTCGCCTAACGAGAATTTCTGATTTTAACCGATCATTCTTCTGAAACATGAGCATGTCCAATGTCGCAACCTTGTAAATTTGTTTATATTGAAAAAAAATGTATATATATATTGCTTTTCTGTTATTGAGCACTCTTAATAACTTAGTTAAATTAATTAGTAATTACTCTTACCTTTAATTGTGTATATATATACATATATAAAAGTGAAATTGTCTGTGTGTGTTTGTCTCTGTGTGTACATTTCCCTACCAAACTACTCTGTCAATTTTCAGTCTACAGACTCGAGATTTTACATAAGGGGTATTGAGATTTGGGAAAATCTTTTTAATCCGTTTTCGGCTAGAAATTTGGCTGTCAGGACGGTCAAAGTTCAACGATTTGACCTTTGAAAACTCTACCAAACTCCTCCATCAATTTTGGGTCTAAACACTTGAAATTTTAAATGTAGGTTACTTTGACATGGATCAAACTTTTTATTTTGATTTGGGGTCAAAACAATGAATGTTAAGGTGTCAAAATTGAGGTTAAAGTAAAAGAAAAAAAACTGGCCTCTGCGGTCTCTACCAAATTATTCAGCCAATTGCTGGTCTAAACATTTGAAATTTTACAGAAAGGGTATTCAGAGATAAGACAAGCTTTTTAATCGGTTTAGGTCGAAATTTGAGCTGCCAAGGGATCAAAGTTGAAAAGATTTGACCTTTGCCGTTCCTAGCAAACTACTTAGCCAATTTTTTGTCTAAACATTTGAAATCTTACATAACGGGTATTCAGACATGCGGCAAGCATTTAAATCAGTTTTTGGGCGAAAATTTTGACGGCCGAAATGTCAAAGTTGAAAGAGTTAACCTTTGCAGATTCTATCAAACTCCTCTGCAAATTTTGAGTCTAAACACTTGAAATTTTAGATGTAGGTAACTTTTTATTTTGATTTGGGACCAAAACCATAAATGTTAAGGGGTCAAAATTGGGGTCAAAGTTTTTTTTAAAAGTTACCTCTGCAGTCTCTACCAAATTACTTAGACAAATTTTGGTCTAAACAATTTTGGCCTGAAATTTTACATAAGGGAACTCACACAAAGTGCAGACAAATCTTCTGTGTGTGTCTATTTAGCAGTTTTGCATGGCGCTGAACTTAAATTTAAATATGTTAAGGTCTTGAGGACTTTTAGGGCTAAATGGCGGAGGATAAATGATGTTATTTCTTTTTTGCATGGTGCAGAACTCAAATTTACATATGTTAAGGCCTTAAACTGCACCGTTTGTTCATTTTCACCAGGATTTGACGTCCCCTGGTGATTTTGGGGGCTAAATGAGGGGGGGGGAAATGCTGAACTTAGTCATTTTTTTATGCTTCGTTCACTGTGCACTTATGCTTCACTTGTTTCTTCACTTTTTTGGTTTTGTTCGCTATTCTGAATCATAACCAACATTTTTTGTTCGATAAAATTTGTGGCAAAACCTATGTAAGAACATTGACAGGTACGTAGGTAATATCTACCTGTCTTCCCTACACCACCACCACCACTACATCGAAATTAGACATGTCGTCAGTTTCTAGTGAAGAATCTAATCTCTAGAGAAAATTGGGTAATACTTGGGAGGATGCACTACTAGCACTGAACAAAAAAAAATGCACTTCACTGCGAACTAAGTCTGAAGGCCCCTGTTCCATTGACAACCATATTAATAGATGATTTGTGCGGGCCACCTAGAAACCCCTTTCAACCAAGTCTTTCATTTACTTTCTCAATCCTCCTTCTGCCGTCACTCATTTGGTATCCTCTTCCACACTGTTTCCTTATTCCGCATCACCCATCTCCATCAGCTGTCATTTGTTCAAGGAACAGTTTCGCTCATCCCTGTGTAAAACGCTTTGCATCGCCCACCAATCATTACACCCACATCGTCTCTCAACTCTGTCATCATCTGGCAGGCTTTTTTCTCGCAACTAAACAACGGCAACAAAAAGGAAGAAACGATACCCATAACTTTTTTCATTTTTATTTTAGTTTTTATTTTATTTTATTTTTTTTTCACAACCGAATCAGTCGCCCTTTCGTATAATGCGAGACCCGCCTACGACCAGGTCGTAAATTAAATAGTAAAGAAAGAAAAAAAATATCATGCATACACAGTGAATTGGCCAGTGCGCTCCGTTCTTTTATTAACTTTAAAGTGTGGCGCTAGGCGTGCATTACGACGAAGGTAACGCAGCTTCCAGTCGTGACTCAGTATTATGGCAATATATATATATATATATATATATATATATATATATATATATATATATATATATAATATGTGTATATATACATATATAATATATATATATAATATGTGTATATATATATAATATATAGATAATATGTGTATATATATATAATATGTATATATAATATGTGTATACATATAATATGTATATATATAATATGTATATATATATAATATGTATATATATAATATGTATATATATAATATGTATATATATAATATGTGTATATATATATAATATGTATATATATATAAAATGTATATATATAATATGTATATATATATATAATATGTATATATATATATAATATGTATATATATATAATATGTATATATATAATATGTATATATATAATATGTATATATATATATAATATGTATATATATATAATATGTATATATATATAATATATATATATATATATATATATATATATATATATATATATATATATATATAATAAAAAGGAACAAACCGTATTATGTGTTCATCAACGTTTCGTCTTTATTTCGAGACTTCCTCTGGATAAATGAGATTAAGAAACAAAAAATACCAGTGAATCTCATTCATCCAGAGGAAGTCTTGAAATAAAGACGAAACGTTGATGTTTTATTTTCTCTATTTTGTCGGAATACTATTTCCATCATTTTCATCATATATATATACATATATATATATATATATATATATATATATATATATATATATATATATATATATATGAAGCTTGCATTTGTTTATTCTACACTAGCAGAGAGACCCAACGTTGTCCGGGATTGAATGATGATCAACGAATGTTTCACAGTCCCATATATTTTATTGTCCTCGAAATTGGTGAAATCACCCATTTTTCATTCAAATTGATTGATTGCCTGCTCTAGTTGGGGACCCACCGCGCAGCATCAAGAGGAAGCTTCACATGCCTCTCGCAGTGACTTAGTTCAAAATACATTGTAGTCTATATTGCACTGTAGAGAACCTATTGTTTATTTTATAAAAATAAAAGCAGGCCGGCCGGCATTGCCCTGTCGTAAAATACTATTAAACATTATATTTTGATTAATGCAGCGAGAATCAAGACCAAAACGTTTAGTTTACTTTTTCCTTTGATGTTAATGACTGTACTATGAAGACATGTTTACTGCAAATCTAAAAATTAAAATATGAACTAATAGCTATTACGTTACGCATGCATATTCGTAATGCCGTCGTTCGACCGTCACCTGGCAAATTCCATTTTTTTAATTTTTACAATTTTGCACCGATTTTAATATGAATATCACTACACAAAAATTATAGGAGGAGTATAGATTTCTTATATATAAAAGCTTGCATTAAAGTTTAAAATACAAAGGTCAAGTATCATGCTTCAATTGTGTGCTAAACAGAAACATTCATTTCGAACGCACTCCTGTCATACCAAAGAGCATACTGTTGATTTTATATGTCGAGCCTTTCTGCTTGTGTGATAATAAAACTTATCAAATTAACTTGTGATGTTAGGCCGTATAAGGTGTTAACTTTGGTCAAAATCGACCGTTCCTTCTTTCATCGGATTATTTGGTTCATCAATACTTATCAAAGACACTCTGATACAAAACCTATCTAAGAACACTGCCAGGCGCATAAAGTACTTTCGTGTGAATTCTCATAAAACTTTTTTTCTTTTTTTTTTTTCAATTTTCACCCCAAACAAGGCACAGTGCCACTTTGAAGCAGGGGGCTACTATTAGGGACTTAATTAGCGGGGTCATTATGAAGGGAGAAGAGTAGAAAGATGTTTGTTAACATTACACTTGAACTTCTGCATATCATTGCAGTTGGGAAAGCAGAATCCCGGAAGGGAGTTCCAAAGACCCGCAGTTCTGGGGAAGAAACTATTGGAGTAAAAGGCTTTCTTGCACCTAGCGATCTCTACTGTAAAGGGATGAGACTTAGTAGCTTGTCGGGTTTGTCGGGGGTAGTTACGTCGGGGAGATACAAGTGTTTGCAGTTCGTCAGAGCATTCACCATTAAAGTATTTGTAGAACAGGCAGAGGGATGCAACATCTCGTCGATGGGACAGAGGTTGAAGCCTAGATGACAGTTCAGGACCTATCAGGTTGGCGACTCTCTTTTGAACCCTGTCCAGGAGCGAGAGACAAGCAGCAGATGCACCAGCCCAGATGTGACAACAGTACTCCATACATGGGCGAATGGTTGCCTTATTGAGGTATAGGATACTGTCAGGCGTAAGTAGTTTTCTAGCACGGTAGAGGGAGCCAACCTTCCTTGCAGCAGCCTTGGCAATGCTCTCAATGTATCTATTCCAGTTCATATTCCCTGTAAACGTTAGGTCGAGGAGTTTAAAAGAAGTACTTTCAGGCAATGTGTTCTTGGCCATTGCTATTGGTGCTAGAGAAGGTTTCTTGTAGTTATTGAAGGAAACAAGCTTAGTCTTAGCAGCATTGAATGTGACCAACCATTTTTGTCCCCATTCCACTATGGATTGGAGGTCATCCTCTAGTGTTTCTGCCATTTCCTTGGATATGTGTTCATTTGTTTTCCCCTCATATCTGTTATAGAGAGTGGTGTCATCGGCAAATATACCCATCTCCGAAACAATTTTATCAGGGAGGTCGTTTATGAATATCAGGAATAATAGAGGTCCAAGGATAGACCCCTGAGGTACTCCCGCATTTATGTCATATTGTTTGGATGTACTTCCGTCGAGGACAACTTTGATTTTTCTATTACTTAAGAAGGATTTAATTACATTATGAATTCTTCCAGTGATTCCATATGATCTAATTTTCCTTAGAAGACCATCGTGCCATACCCTGTCAAAAGCCTTAGATATATCAAGGGCCACCGCTCTACCTTCCCCTGTTTTATCCAATGAACGGTATATACGTTCAGAAACTACAGTTAAGATATCTGCTGTTGAACGGGCTTGCCTGAATCCATATTGTTTGTCAGTCAGGAGTTTAGCAGCTGTTAGGTGCTGGACTAGGGCTTGATTAACCGAGGACTCAAATATCTTGGCGAAAAGCGGGAGGAGGCTAATGGGGCGATAATTTACTGGGTCAGTTCTTTCACCAGAATTCTTGAAGACTGGTACCACAGAGGCGGTTTTCCAGCAGTCAGGAAAACAAGATTCGTTGAGGCATTTATTGTAAAGTTTGGACAGAACTGGAACAACCTCGGCAGAGCATTTTTTTAATAGCACAGCCGGGATGAGATCTGGCCCACATGCTTTTGAGGTGTCTAGGTTTTTTATAATAGCATGTACCTGAGAAGGGGTGATTTTCAAATCGTCAAGTTTTGCGTCTGTTCGCAGAGGAAAATCAGGGAGTGAGTGGTGTACCGAGTTCAGTGTGGAGTTTGAGGCAAACCAAGCAGATTAGCCTTGTCAGTTGCCGTGCAAGCAACCTCATGATTTTTTGTTAGTGGGGGAATAGTTGACTGTCCATTATTAACTATGCTGTTGTAGATTTTCCAAAAATCCCGGGTTCCTAATTTCTGTGCTTCGAGGCGCTTTCTGGTGGTTTCAGAGTAATCTGTCTTAGCTGTCTCTATCACTCTCTTACAATTATTTCTAGCTTCTATAAACTTCTGTTTATTTGAGCTGTATTCGATTCGATATATAATATACAAAATCTGCATAAATTAAAATATCATACTTAAGCGTACTTTACGGCCGGGTTTTGCCGGGCGTTCGTGCTAGCTTAGATTAATACTTTTGCAGTTTTAACAAAAAAGCTACAATAATATCAGAGTTGGCCTTTTGGTCAAGATCAAAAAGTAGGCCCCCCCTCCCACCACACTCACATAAATACAAATTTAAAGGGGTAACTATGATAAAAGGGGCTGGCTAAGAGAAAAATCATTTAAAATTTATAACAGAGACGAGATGGATCAACCAACCTCACCATCTTTTTGAGTTGACCTTGTGCCTAAGTTTTTTGTTCATTTTCCCAATTGTATTTTTTTTTCCTGGGAATAAAAAATTTAATATCTCAAAGTGTAGCATCTGTTCCGACAGATACTGCAAGCAAAGACCATATGTGGGGGAAACCCCACATATAAGACCTTGGTCAATGTAGGGGCAACCCTTCATACCAATTGTCACTATCCAGCTCCCCTACTCCCCGGGGAGTTGGTCCCCATTTCCCCTTCACTCCTCACTTTAAAAATCGGCCTTGTGCCTAATTTGCTCAGTGGGGGAGCAAATAAATACTTCAAAGTGTAGTATCTGTTCTTCAGATGCTGCGCTTCCATTTCTTGTTCTCTTTCGGTGGAGGAGAAATCCTTCACGACTGAGACAATTGTTTTATTTTTGTACCTTTTCTCCACGTTAAAAAACGACCCTGGTGTCTAACTCTGTTCCGCGGGGAGGCATAGTAAATAGGTACAATAATATCAGAGCGTCTCCATTTACGCTGAACATCTACAGAATGCCAACATCAATATATTACATATGAATGAGTCCCCTGTGGAATTTCCACAGGTCTCCCTAGTAGAGATATTATGCGTATACATGAAAATTATCTGCACACAAAGGTTACTGCAAGCACATACGTTTTGATTCACACAATTCAAACTCATGATATCTGAGATAGACTTGTCTGTTTTATGACATTGCTACGTTTGGTTTATTTAACTACTTTTGGATTATTTAATGCTGAAACTCAACACTCATAGCGAAAGAATCACTTGAACTCAAGCTGTTGTTATTTTACTTTTCACTGAGACGAGAGGTCGTGTCTTTTCTAATGGCATTAAAATGTAAATGAATGCAATTGATCCGCTTTGAACTCTGTTGAACCAATCCCAGAGTATGGTGTGATATCCATTGCGCCACATGCTTCTCTTATACTTACGAATCGTACAAATTTTTTTCACTTTGTGGCTGTAGTCAGATTTGTTTTGCATTGGGATAATATGAATTAATTTGTTTGGGTTTCTTTCGAATCACAATTTTTGGATATCAGAAACTAAATCGAAATTCTCTTGTCCATATTATTTCGACTTTAGGTAAAAAATGGCACGAGTAAACTTATCAAAAGTGTATGAATAAGTAAAAAATGGCACGTATAAAATTGACAAAAGTGAATGAATAGGTAAAAATGGCCCAAATAAAAATGTCAAAAGTGAATGAATAGGTAAAAATGGCCCAAATAAAAATGTCAAAAGTGAATGAATAGGTAAAAATGGCACAAGTAAAAATGTAAAAAGTGGATGAATAGGTAAAATGGCACGGTTAAAAATATAAAAAGTGGATGAATAGGTAAAAATGGCACGGTAAGAATGTCAAAAGAGGATTAATAGGCAAAAATGGTACGGGTAAAAATGTCAAAAGTGGATGAATAGGTAAAAATGGCACAAATAAAAATGTCAAAAGTGAATCACTAGGTAAAAATGGCACGTATAAAAAATATGAAAAGTGGATGAATAGGTAAAAATGACAGGAAAAATGTCAAAAGAGGATTAATAGGTAAAAATGGTACAAATAAAAATGTCAAAAGTGGATGAATAGGCAAAAATGGAACAAATAAAAATGTCAAAAGAGGATTAATATGTAAAAATGGTACAAATAAAAATGTCAAAAGTGAATGAATATGTAAAAATGGTACAAATAAAAATGTCAAAAGTGAATGAATAGGTAAAATGGCACGGGTAAAATATCAAAATGAATGAATAGAAAAAATAATGGCACAATGGAAAGAGAGAGGTGACAATCTCACGATTTTATCAAAATCTTGGATACAATACAATACATAAAAGAAAACCATTAAAAAATTTGTCAAATTAAAAAGAAAATTATATTTTTTTGCAAAGTACATGAGGATCCTCAGCTACCAATACCCCAATTTTTTAGGGAAATGCTACGTGGGAGTTGTGGAGAGAGATGTTTGTTTCCATTACATTTAAATTTCTGCGTGTTAGTACAACCGGGGAAACAGTAAACAGGAAAGGAATTCCAAGGTAAGTGGGAAAAAAAGCTAATAAACTAGAAACCTTTTGGCATCTGTGGACCTCTACAGTGAAGGAGTATGAATTTTGTGCTTGATGTATTTTTTAGGAGCATTTATGTTGAAGCAGCAAAATTGTGGTAAGTGCGTTAGGGTACATTCAGTTGAAGTACTTGTAAAACAAGCATGGGGATGCAACGTTGCAGTGATGGGACAGAGGTTGGAGTTTGTTAGATGGTGTGGGACTTGTTATGTTAGAGACTTGTTGGATTTTGTTCAAGGGAGGGAGAGAAAGACTAGTGTTTGGTGCACCAGATCAAATAGTCACCAACAGCTTTTCAGTGTTGTTAGACGGGCAAGATCTTTTAAACCAATATTGAAACGTGACTTCACATTGATGCTTTGCAATCATCTAGATCAGAGGCCGGCAACTCATTCAACCCCGCAGGCCGCATGCATATTATAATGATGGGCCGTGGGTCGGACGAAGGTCATTTATGAAAAATTAAGGAAAATTGCATTTACAGAAAATTTTAAAACCATAATATAAATGAACATTGAAAAATTGGAATTTTTTTTTTTTAAATTACAAATTTTAAAAAATACCGTTAAGTTTTGAGACATTGTGTTGAACAAAGATGGCGGTGTAGTTCAGATCAGTAACCAAGATGGCGGCCAAGAATTAAATGCGGTCCGTGACGTAGTAAACGGCGAACTGATTGAATCTAAAATTCGAAAATTTTTATAATAATTTTTGGACGTTTTCATTGGTTGTTTAGCACAGCCGTTGGTTATAAAAATGATTGGCGAATCCATTCGTCTCATACCCCATTAAAAGCTCATTTTGATGGGATGTCTCCTAGCGGCTTTGGCTGCATGGAGACAGGGTAGTACCAGTCAAGGACTCGTCACTTGACACTCAGGCCAACAGGTGAGGGGCCGGGAACCGGCCCAGCACCTGTTGGCCTGAGGTACACCGCCTGGGTAATACCTAGGAGGTCCACCCTCCCAGGCCTTGCCACCGGGCTTTCCGGTGGGGCAAGTTTATTGCTTGCTGCCTGAGGCGCCCCGACCGGGGAATGCCGACGGGGTTACTCGGGCAATTTTTAGAATTGCAGGAGTGCCCCTCCTTTAGGGGAGCCTGCGGGTATCCCACTTTCCAGGCCTTGTGCCAAATAATGCTGATGTGGGCAGCATTTAAATAAATACCCCATTAAAAGTTCATTTTGATGGGATGTCTCCTAGCGGCTTTGGCTGCATGGAGACAGGGAAGTACAAGTCAAGGATTCGTCACTTGACACTCAGCCCAACAGGTGAGGGGCCGGGAACCGGCCCAGCACCTGTTGGGCTGAGGTACACCGCCTGGGTAATACCTAGGAGGTCCACCCTCCCAGCACTTGCCACCGGGCTTTCCGGTGGGGCAAGTTAATGCTTGCTGCCTGAGGCGCCCCGACCAGGGAATGCCGACGGGGTTACTCAGGCAATTTTTTAAAATTGCAGGAGTGCCCCTTCTTTAGGGGAGCCTGCGGGGTTCCCACTTCCGGCCTTGTGCCACATAATGCTGATGTGGGCAGCATTTAAATATATACCCCCCCATTAGAAGTGAAAAATATTTTACAAATACACCTAACAAAAATTAGTTTTCCTGAGTAACGTTAAAATACTTAAAAGTAAAAAAAAAAAAATGGATGAAATTATGACATGTATGTTTTAAGTGTTATTAAAAAGTTTAAAAAACATGGCCCATTAAAAGAGTCCAGCAATTTACACAATGCAGGTATAAGAGTAACCGATAGGAGTGTCGCTGTTGAAGGAATGAAATAAAAAACCGACTGAGACAACATTGTCACTTTGAAGCTATCCACGGCTTATGTCTGTCGCTGGTCAGTCAGTTAAACCGGCTCTCAGTTTTTGTGTTATGTTTATTTTGAAAAGAATTTTTAAGCAGAAATTGAGCTGATCGTGTTTTTGCAATCATAGTATTTAAATTCGGCTGGGTAGATCAGAGGAACAGCAGATGTTTTGTTAAATTCGAAAGCCTCGTCTCTAACAAAAAAAAAAAAAGCTAAATGGAGGCCATCTAGAACATATGCTGTAGAACGGAGAAAAAAGGCCAAAGACCCTAGTGTTTTGATGTGATGTTTTGAATATAATAAACTAGTTATGACCAAAGTTTATTTCATTCGGACAAAACACTAAGAAACGGGGCCTAATTAGAGTTGGGGCCCGTTATGGGGGATCACCCTGTAGTAGATACGTGTAAAATGAATAACCGATGCTTCAAAATGTATAAACATTTTGACCCCTCCCTTTACTTAAAAAGTCATCAAAACTCAGAAACTCAACCAATTTTAATGGAATTTCCAGTATTTATCAAATAATGATCACGGAATATATTGAACTTATTATTTTTTATTTAAATCTTAGTGGAAATGTAGTTCTTTGTTTTAACAAAAAATACCTTTACTAAATTTATGGTTTTCAGTAGTAAAAAAAAAAAATGAATAAATTTATTTTTGCTTTTTTATGAAAATAAAGCATCGTAAATTGTAACAATAAAAAATTAATTTCTTTCAAGAACATTACGAAAAATGCCCCTAAAGTCCGTATTAATGAATTCGATATAACTCGAAGAAAATAAATTTCTCAAACTACTGATATTATTATTATTATTATTATTATTATTGAATTATTATTTTCACACACAAAATATAATTGCAAATAATATTTCAACTTTTTTTTTTAGATTACATGTTTCGCGTAATTTTTATATGTAAGATTCTAATATTTTCCTTGCTTGAATGAACGCAAAACTTTATTATTTATTTTTTTTATCTAAAAGCGGGAACATGGCAAAATAATTAAATTAAAAAAATGTTAAAAATTATACAAACGTTCACGATAGGAATGTACGCATATATGGCTGGGAAAAAACAAGAAAATCAGCACTCCCTACCTCCCATTAACTACCTGACGTCATTTTCAGAAAACTTTTTGACTTGGCAATTTGTGCTTCGTAGAATCTAGAATTTGGACGAATTCTTTTGTTTTTGTTTGTGAGAAACTAGAATCTCTCGCTTTTGAGGGCTAATTAAGCTATTTTTTTTGTACAGATAAGATGTTTTTTTTTTTAATTTAATTCAATATTTTAGGACTTTACTTTATTAATAATCTTTGAAATAGACCCAGAAAACTAATATTAATCTTTTAAAGGAGTTTTACAATGAATTTATTTAATTTCAAAATTTAGCTGAATTTGTCAGCTTTCGAATGTCGCCGTGAAAACATTTTTCATTAAAACTTTTTTTTCACGTGTACAAATATTTTTCCCCTTCAGGAAATTAACTTTAGCCTTTAATCTTTCAAATACAATAAAAAAAAAAAGTAGTCGACAAACTACAAAAAAAATTATGATAAATCGGCTTTTAAAATTATCTCCCTCCCTATTTGTTCTGCCATTATTGGCCGAGACTAAAACATATTCATTGGTAATCAGGCTCGTGGGCGGGTTAAAATAACATCGTGGGTCGGATCCGGTTCGCAAGTCGTAGGTTGCCGACCTTTGATCTAGATGGACGTCAGAAAACATGAGGCGATAAAAATGATTTTATGTTGTTTTTTGTCTCGTTTTTAATATTAAATGGGGAACCATTCTGAGTAAAAAATCTCTTAATCATTTATTTATAACCATGCATGTAATCGGAAGAAAAACACGTTTTAAATATTAGCGGCTACAAAAACATAATCAAACGTTTACAAAATCGAGTTCAACAGACCGGAAGTACTGCTCTATGCCAAAACGAAGCGGAATTAAACTGCAACGAAACGAAATTTTGTGAATAAATTATATTTATAATTCAATGTAAAACTTTGTTTAAGTACTCATTGTCTATCATCCAGGTTTTCATATGCTTCATGCTGACGTCAAAAATGTATGAAAATGTCCTTTTTATTTTATTCCAATCCAGTCCAGCGCGGATTTAGCCTAAATTGAACTCACTACACGAGTTTGTAGTTTAATTCAAATCTTGTCGGTAGGTGAATACTTAATGCTTAGCCAGGGATATCAAGGGTATTTTATTTATTGTAACGCTATCACTAGATGGGGTGCCTACTACGGCTTAGGAGAGCCCCATCTACCCCCGAGAGAAGGATAGACCGCGCCAATTTCCCAATCTTGTATTTTACACCGCAGTACATACAGCGTCTCGTCTTCCCAAACGGTCACCAATCTGGTACTGGCCAGGCTCAGCGTTGCTTAATTTCGGTGATCTGTCGAGAACCGGTGTGTCACGTGATTGTGTCTTCATTGTGCCGTTTATTCTATTACTATGTGAAAATAGATTTATTTTAACTCTAAAACTTTCCGCGTGTGATAATATTTAGAAAAGCAACGAAACAAAATCATATCTATCGTTTATAAACTTATTTACATCGCATTACGTCGTTGGACTTCAATCTGTACGATTGCCCAGCGCTTCTAACCTTTCAGCCGCTTATCACAAACGGTGAGCAAGTTAAATTTCAATGTTTTTTTTTTATACATACTGTCAGTTGGTAAAAAGAGCTCTATTCGTTTACAGAATTTAGCAAGTTTGTCGGGGCACATTCTATTGAAGTCATTGTAAAACAAGTACAGAGATGCAATGCTGTGGTGATGAGACAGGGCCTAGAGCATGATAGACAGTGTAGGACCTATTAAATTAGATTTTTTTTTTTTAATTTTTGGACTTTATCAAAGAGAGGAAGACTAGTGGTTGGTATAGCAGTCCAAATATTTACCCACGGACAGTTTCGCTATATCACAGCTTTCAGTGTCGCTAGAGAAGCAAGTCCTTCAAGCATAGATGGAAACTCGACCGCCTAGTTGACATCGATGCTTCTAACCTTTCAGCCGTTAGTCACAATCCGTGAGCAAACGAACTTTTAATGTTATAAACATTATCAACTGCCGAAGAGTGCTTTATTTGTTTTCACAAAAAAAAAACTTTGCATTTTTGCTAATGACCGCGATCTCATTTACAACAGTACTGCACAGACCTGTTGAGATGAAAATGGCTGTTAAAATTCCCTGACCCATATGTTTCTGGTAAAAGAACAAATTAATTATGCAGGTTTAAGAGAAGGTCAAGGGAAAAGAGGTTAATTTGATAAAGGATGAGTAAGAATTTGGACGCACAATCCTCTTGGAGGAAATTGTTTCAGGAAATAAAAAGGTTTCTGTTGTCTATGGCAGAGGCTTGGCCAATGCGAAGGCTGGAACAGAAATGCTCATTATTCAAGCAATGACAAAAATATCAGTACGGAAGTTTTAATGACAAGTATGCACCTCTTACCCCCTCCCACTAAAAAAAAAAAAAAAAAAAAAAACGTCGCTCAGCTGCCCACTCATAAAATACCTAAAAAAAAAAAAAAATAGGTCTCATCTTCACGGTCTTATGAACAACATGATAAATATCTGCACTTTATATCAATTTAAAAGATTGCTCATGTGGGGGAGTCACTAAAACTGTAGCATTCAAAGCTGGTGACGTTACCACAGTACCAACGTGACACGCATATGAACTGATTAAAAATAAACTACGATGAATGTACAAAATGTATTACAAATTTTTTTTTTCAATTTTGACCCATTTTTGACCCCTTGAAAATTATTTTAACCGGCTAAAGTCTCATAAAAGAACGGTCCATAAAAAATCCAATCATTTGAGGCCCCTAGCACGGCTCTACGACTTTTAGTTTCGGGAGAGATAGAGTTTGAAAATATAGAGACAGACAGACGGACAGACAGAGTGAGTTTTATAAATTAGATTTTGCTGGATATCAGACATCCACCCGCTATCATATGCATTCCAAACGAGAAATCTTTTTAAGATTCTAACGGTCAATTTTTGATTGTGCAAGTGGAATTGTTGGTATATTTCTTGCACGTTGTTCACCGGGTATATTTTCCAGATAGTCATTGAAATTTTTTGTCATGAGTCCAGTTTCTCATACAATTACTGGAACGATGAAGATCTTCCTAAGATTCCAGTTTCTTTTCATGTCGTACATGAAACTTTGATATTTCGTTATTTTTATCCTCTTAGCTGTTTAACTTAGCATCATTGTGACACTAACTTCCACTAAGGTTGCTTCTTCCTCCTTTTTGTCTAATATCTCTATATCAGGTTTAATAGCGCCGTTTTCTATGTATGTAGCTGTAGAAACTTTATAGTCATAGTTAGGCTGTTTAAAGGTGTTAATTTTTGGCAAAATTATATTATTACTCCTTTGATCGTTTTCTTTTGCAGTTATCGATTATCAATACTTATCTGAGGCACTCTGATACAAAACCTTTCTAAGAACATTTCCAGACTCGTAAAGTACATTTGTATGAATTTTTTTAAAAATCGACCTCTGTTTCGGAGTCATTAGGGAAGGAAATCACACAAAGTGCCTATTATATATAACACTAGCAAAGATACCCGTGCTTCGCACGGAGCTTTGTTGCGCACTCGGGTACCAAAATCTGTGGGCACCTTTCCAGTAAGCTGATGTTGTAAGAGCAACGATTGCATAAGGTGATTAACATTTTAACTACCTCTTGTGGTGACTGAAATTCAATCAGGAACTTCACAAAACATTTTCATCAAAAAGGAAGGTTACTTGATGTTACATAGTAAATTTTTCATTGAAGTAATTTTCAACTCTTGCTTAAATTTTATCTTGCACATTCAATACTAAAAACTTACCACAATCAGATCATGTCAGTTTTTCCTCATATCCATTTCTCGAACTTTTCACTGAAGAGCCTCAGGGTAAACTACATTTCTGCTGCTTTGATTTAGAGCCAGAATGTAGAGTTTTTCTGAACTTCCTGTCCGGCTGATGGAGACGTAGAACATACCGTGACTGAAGCAGTCTGATGTCAAGTCTACGCCAATGGTGTTAAATGTCTGACCTTGACTTTTGTTTATGCTCATTGCAAAACACACCTTCACAGGAAATTGGAGTCTCCGGAATTTAAATGGAAGTTCTGAGTCCGATGGAACTAAGGGGATCCTTGGCAGTAGAACGGTTTCGCCTTTGTAGGGACCACAGGAAATGGTGGCCTCAAGTACATTGGTGTGCAATCTGGTGATAACACATCTGGTTCCGTTTGTTGTTTTTGGCGGTTCCAAGGATCGAAGAATAATGATTGGCGATCCAATTTTGAGATTTAAAATGTGTGGAGGCATTCCAGATATCTCCAAAGAGTTTAAAAACTCCACAGGGTAGTGAACAGCTTCATATTCATTAGTAGCCGAATCAACTGACTTGTATTGCTTTGTGTCTCCTGGAAATTCATTCATTATTGAATTGTTCAAATGATTCACATTGCTGTTTAATGGCGAAATAATAGCCCTCTCAGCAAGCCAATCCGGTGATTTTCCATTGTTTTGCAGGTCTGGGTACACTTTGTCTTTCAGTTGCTTCTGATTACCGACACATTTACCAAGCGCAGTTGGAATCTTAATTGTGTCAGGTGAAGAAGTGATAGGAAACTGACCATTACCGATTTGGAGAAGCAATTTTGAGAAGTCTGCTGTAGCTGTGTTATCAGAGATATAGGCTCTCATATTAGTAGTCAGTCTCTTCACTATAACGTGCCTCCAGAGATAGGATTGTTTCAAACTTGCATTGACAATGTTAGCCCTTGTGCCATTTTTAACCACTGGGAGGATTTGACGGAAATCACCGCAAAATAAGGTTGGAATGCCACCCATGGGATTCTTGTTTCCTGTGATGTCTTGCAGTGTTCGGTCAATTGCTTCATAAGCACTCTTGTGCGTCATTGGGGCTTCGTCTACAATGATTGCAGAGGTGTCTCTAATTACATTTGCCAAGGCTGAGTTACCAGTAATTTTGCAAACTGGCTGATCCATTCGATGAGTATCCAAGGGTACTTTAAAAGTGCTGGGAAGAGTGCGGCCACCTTGTAGTAGAGTAGCAGCAATGCCACTGGATGCTGTTGCAAGCACAATCTTTCTCATGGATCTAATCTTTGCAAGGATCAAATTGATTACAAAAGTCTTGCCCGTACCACCTGGAGCATCAAGAAACATCATGTTTTTGTTCATTTCACCTTGTGCTTCCAACATTGCCATGAATGAATTGTAAACTTCTCTTTGAGAATCGGTCAGTTTTTCTTGCATATTTTTTGCTTGTAGGGAAAGTTCTTCAAGATTATAAGTAACTTCACGTTGATACTCTCTCGCGAGTCTTTCATCTCTCCCTTGCGTTGGTGCAGGTAATCCATAGCTTGCCAATGGTTGACCGCACATAAGGAGAACTTTTTCTTCAATTAGACAAAGAGTTTTATTGTAGATGTCCTCATTAAAATCTGCTTCTGGATTGTTAACTTCTTGCCTGTATCTGTGAAGAATGTCTTCAGATATTACATCACGAAAAGCCATCCAGATCTCAAGAGGATTTCTTGGCTCACAGGCTGTTAAAATTATCACAAATAGGCTTCGCAAATTTGAAGGTGATTGAGTGGCACTTGCCTCTCCTACTGCTTGATGCAAGTGATGGTCATTTTCTAGAAGGCCTCGAGCAAGGCACGCTGCTCTGTATGTTTCAAACACCTGACCATTGTATGCTCGCAAATTTTGAAATGAAGTTGGACCAGCAACCTCATTGAGCAACAGGCGTAAGAAATAACACTCCCCTGCTTTTGGACTAATCGTGTAGATTCTCCCAATGCATGGTGCCTTCCATACATCATCATTTTCAGTACCTTCAACTTGTACCCCACGCATTCTTCTCATCCATTTCTTTGTCGATTTGTTCCAAGTGTAAAACTCAGGGACTTCTACGTATTTGAGACCCCTTGCAAAGTCATCCTCATGGCAGAGTTGAAAAAATGCTGTCAAAGTTGTGGCAGGCGGTGGACCTTGGGCTCGTTCCAGAGCAGTATCAGCTGAGAACATGACATGCTGCCCATTTTCAAGATGAACAGAAAGTTGTACAATTGGGGGGAAATGTTCATGGATGGGATGTTCCAATATCCTCCAGGCCGCCTCTGAACTGCCGACATACCTTACATTCTGGAACTGCTGGATCTCATCCACAATGTGACTTTGTACTTGGCCTTGTTGGTTAGCTGCTCCATCAGTTCTTTGTAGTTCAAACACTGCTTGATCACATCCTTTATTCACGTATTTGAGGACATATTTGATGCTTTGGATCGAGCTGCAAATTTCTACGTTAATGTGAGCGTTGAACTGCTGAAGGAGGACCTTGTTGTACGGAACAATCCACTGGTTTGTTATTTCTTGATTAACATACCGACCATTTCTCTTCATCCTTATTGTACCAGTCTGGCTTCCATCTTCTGGTTTTCTTCGCCTGTACTTGGGGTAAGAGTCTTGGCCTTGCTCGGTACACTGAAGAAATTCTTTTGGGTATTTTTTGGAACATTTGTTGTCAATCGTACATGGACAATTTGGATTAAATGGTCCACAAGGTCCATGCACCATATGTGCCATCACTTTAGCATGAAGATCAGGATCTTCCTCTTTGTCAGGGATCTCTGCAGATATGCAGAGATCCATTTTTTCTGGTAGAAGTTTGTCCTCTGGGGCCTGCCAGGTGAGGATGTGTGCATGCGGCAGTCCTCTTTTTTGATATTCAATACTGTACAGGAAAGCCCTCAACCTGCCAAATCCTCCCTTTTTAATAAATTCAAGTAACTTTTTTAGCTTCTGCCTGAAAACCCTGGCAACAATATCTGGACGATCCTGAGGGTCTTGCCCTTGAAGACAATTTTCTGTAATTTCTGTCCACTTTGGATTTGTTGTGAACGTGATGAAGAGGTCGGCTCGGCCCATTCGCCGAACATATGCCATGGCATCACTTTGACGCTCAAACATGTATCGAGGGCCTCCTGTATAAGTTGCCGGAAGAACAACTCGTTGACCAAACTGTTCTGGATTCCCATCCTCCCTAAGAATTGAATCTCTCAAGTTGCTATAATTGTCAGCTCTCAGGGTCTGTTGCTCACGCCTCAGGAACTGTAAACGTTCTGTTTCAATCTTGCAGTACACATCCACCAGC
The DNA here is from genome assembly GCF_053919585.1 of Euprymna scolopes. Lineage (NCBI taxonomy): Eukaryota > Metazoa > Mollusca > Cephalopoda > Sepiida > Sepiolidae > Euprymna > Euprymna scolopes. The sequence goes on from NC_136502.1 coordinate 102,719,312, forward strand.
CATTGTTGAAATAGCCTTCGGTACCAGAGAAAATAGTTTCCAGGCCGAGTCATTAAATGGTACGAATAAAATTGCTGTTGGGTAACTTTTCGCCCATTGGATGCCTTCATGTAGATGTTGTAAGATGGAGAACCATAGGGGTACATTAACGGGTACATTAAAGTATCGTAGAGGGGATGTAGTTCGGAGATCCATTTTAATGTATCATTTCTAAAACGCAAGACAATATCCCGGTTAGCTGTTGGTTCATTCTCCATTAATATTCCAATCTCATACGTTGTTGTTGGAGCATTGAATCGCCGTGGATGCTCTTCTTGCGGCCTTCGGTCTTCCCTTATGACAACTTTATGTTCTACCAAGTGTTCTTCTTCAATCCTCTCCTTTGTTGTTTTCAGCTGACAAATGAAGCTGTTGTTCTCATGTAAAAATTCAGTCAGACTTTGGAGAATGTCTCTATTGAGTCTACTGTCACGTCCCCGATTATGTAGTTCCTCTTCCAGACTATCCAAGAAGTAGACTTGAATAAACTTTGCTGTTTCATCTTCAGGTGGTAAAAGACTCCCAATCTGGTGGCAAACCTGGCCTCGAATTCTAAAAGAAGGATTCCACCCATGTACTGCCACAATTTTGTGACCAAATGATGTCATTGCAAAACAATTGTTATAACTGCGTAGATTTTGCAGAAAATCTTTAGAGATGGGACCATTGCCGGAGAGCAAATCTTGAAGCAACTGAGGCAGTGGTGGAAAGCTATCAAGCACAACTTTGCCAGAAGAACAACAACAACCAGGGGTTTCTCCTTTAAATTTTACAGCTGAGCAATGTTGACATACTTTGTCCATTTTTCCTATATCAGCTGTAGTGAGAGAGTCATTTTTGTTGTAGAGCAATCCTTTTCTATTGCAGTGTTCTATTTCATGGTGTCTCAAAGCAGTCATTCGTTGTCTAGCTGCCTCGTTTTCTGTCAATTGCTGGGGCAAAGTCATACTCTCTCTCCATGCAGCCTCTCGTTGTTGCCCTTGGTATAGGCGAAAGCTTCGTTGGGTTTCCGATTCATTCTGATGTCGTTGAGCCACTCTCAACTGACCTTGTGTACGTCTACTTACCTCATATAATTCATTCGATCGTAATATTGCTTCTCTTTCCAGTGCATATCTTTGCCTTTCTTGAATTTCATCTTGTGATGAATTTAACCGCCTTACAGCATGTCTAGTTCTGTCAGCTTCACGTTGGGTTTCTCTTTCCAAATCTGACAGTCTTGCTCTCCTTTCTCTTTGACGTATCCTGTTAAGTTCTAGACGTCTTTCTCTATCTGAATTGTTTTCATTGGAGCGAACTGCAGCAACTCTTAGTCTATTAGCTTCCAATCTTTCCATTCTTTCTTCCCCACTTTCGTTTCTATTTCGTTTGGGTGGCATAATTTCGATTTTAAACGGAATTGTTTAACGATATTAATGATTGTAAATTAATTAAGCGTAAAGGAAATGTATACTAACTGAAATGGACGAACTATAAATAATATTTCTGAATAGTACAATTATAAACAATTATATTGTACCTATTTACTATGCCTCCCCACGGGACAGAGTTAAACACCAGGGTCGTTTTTTAACGTGGAGAAAAGGTACAAAAATAAAAATTGTCTCAGTCGTGAAGGATTTCTCCTCCACCGAAAGAGAACAAGAAAATGAAGTGCAGCATCTGAAGAACAGATACTACACTTTGATCTTGACCAAAAGGAATGAATAAAAGCGACCTACGTGTGACCCATTACTTCCGGGTGTAAACGTCACAGTCTAAAAGTAATAATTAAAAAAAAAAGTAAATGTAAAATAAATGTAATACCAACTTAGGTTAACTAAGTAAACAGCACAATTAAAACAGTTCTATTAAAACAAATAATTACTAAGATCTAGGTAATTGTTAGTCTCATTGTTATGGTTTTAAAGAAAAAAATGTGTAAAAAAAGTTCTGCTTTTGTGAGTACGTGTATTTCTTTTAAATTACATAACCTTTTTATTTTATTATTTATATCTCTTTTAAATTTATATATTTTGTTAGTAAACTGGAAGAAATTCAGTTGAATAAAACCTTGTTCGTGTTCTTTACGTTAAACTCATATTTTTATAAAAGGTTCATCCGGTTTAAAGAAAGCACTAAGTTTAAATAAGACTGGAAATAACTAATGCAATATATAAATAGAAAAATGAAATAAATATAAGCTTTAAGTCTTAAGATAGTAATAATCAAAATGTAATAAAATATTTTTAGTTCAAATCTATGATAAGACACGCTTTCGAAATAGGCTCGACCAGAAAGATTAAATTGGAACGAAATTATAATCTCCGTGCCATTTTCAAAACAACCCCACAAAAGTAACGGTAGTTGGTTAAAATGACAACGTTGGTTGTAAGAAAAATGTAAAAGAAAATGCGCTTATTTGTTTATTTTGACCTGTTTTATTTAATTAAAAAAAAATTGGCTATAACTGGAAGAGAGCGTTATGTTTTGGGGGTTGTTTAAAAAATAGAATGGAAATAAAGTTAGTTCCGTTTTAATTGTCTTTAATTGCGGCAAGCGCTAACAAAATCGAAAAATCACTGTTTACATTCGAAATGTTAACTTTTATAGGTTTACAGGTTTGCTGACAAGGCTGGGGGTGTTTAATACAATTATTTTACTAAATTGATTTTTTTCATTTAAAAATAAAATTATTTCTTTTTTAATAAAGTTTTATTTTAAAATATTTGTTTTTGTTTATTTATATAAAATTACGATAGTTGAATTGTATTCTTTCAATAATATTGGCAAGTAAAATATAAAAGATTAAAACGGAACGAAATTGAAATTTCCATTACATTTTCAATACAATCCCAAAACATAAAGCTTTCCTCGCCAATGAATTGTTTTGATAATATACGTAAAGTGAAATAAATCGAATATAAAATTAAATGAAAATATATTAAATAATTAAATGTTAAATAGATTTTGTAAATAGTACAGTTGAAATGATTAGAATATTTCCAATATGTAATAAGGTCGAGGTAATTAGTTAAAGAGATTTAATATAATGTGATATGCAAATGAGCATAAGTCATTCGATATGGGGGTGGTTTGTAGACTAGTATATAAAGAAATTAGGCATAGATTCTAATGTCTCCTATAACAGAAACATCCTAAAATGGGTTCTAATGTTTCTCTACCAGGAGAGATCTACCCTCTTACCTCCTTTATATTTCGTTGATGATGGAGAGCTGTACACACAGACAGAAACACACGAACCCTATTACTTTATAAAAATATAGATGCAGTTGTAATTTTGTTTAGAAGAAGAATCTTTCTGTTGCAGTACTGACTGAAACTATGCGACTGCTGTTGGAATCGGGCAATAACTTCAACCGAGCACAACCAATAGATGATTACGGCCTGTGCAATGACTACACACAGGTGCACGTTCACATATTGACTTATGTTTCTCTGTTTGAATCAACATATAATTATATAATAACTAAACAGTATTATGCTATTATTACGAGGGTCATTCCAAGCGTAAGGTTTCCTATTTTTCATTCAAAACCTAAAACGCTGAAGAGATATGAAGATGGGAATAATACCATTAAAATGATCGATCTTTTACGCTCCAGAATTTATTTTTCTACATAGTCACGACCATTCTTAGTGCACTTTTGTTAGTGATGGGTTGATGGTTGTGCATGGGCGCCCAGAGGACGCTTTGCCACTCATATCTCTGCCATCACTCTGGAATCGACGAATCCATCTCCTGACTGTACTGACATCAACTGCATTAGCTTTGATAACTTTCAACAGGCGTCCGTGAATGTTAATTGGTCCAATTTTTTCTGGATGAAAGAATTCAATGACGTATCTCTACATCTAGTGCACGTTGTTTCCTTAGAGTCTCACACCAGAAATATCTGCAACAGAGAGATGAAATTTTCAGGTCATCGATGCATGAGTTCAGTCATCATAACAATGCTATTTACAATCGCTGCTGATCCGTTCTGGCAGAATAAAAATAGGAGGCATTACTTTTTGAATATCTTTTAACTGTCACCATATCTGATTCTCCGACCTTCATGACTACATATACCTGTTACTCTATTTTTATGTCGTTCAGATATCATTAACCTTTTACATATATTCTATGACAGTCTACTTATATATTATTTTCCAACTCTATATGTATTTTCATGGTGTACGCTCCGCTAAGTTACTAAGTGGAACGATAAAATTGTCGCCCTAGAAAAGATGATTCCATTCCCGTTTGATCAAAACCGGTTTTCTCCCCCCCCCCCTGTAGACCATCTACTAGTTAGCCAGTTGTGTACAAATCCCAAGAGCGATAGGAGCCCTCTATCATGTTTGAAAGTGACACAATGTTCAACAAGCAAGACCGGAGATGCACCGCTGTACAACTCATACGAAAACAGGACGATTGCCAGCGCCCTCAAAATGAAAATCTGGACAGTTCAACGCTTGAGGGCACAGCTCAAAAAAGTTTCCGGCCATGGTTATAGGTTTTGGTATGGTTTCAAGAAAGGGCCACATCATGTCACCTCACATCTTTGAAGTTGGCTTGAAAATCAACCCTCACGAGTGTATTTTTATGTTTAAGAAAATGTCTGCACATTTAAGATGTGCTTTTTTATGATAAGTGAAAAAAATAGCCACTCTATAGTTAAATATTTAGAGATCTACAAAGAATCGGAATCAAGGATTTTGTATGGAATCAATAAGTCTATTGTATATATATATATATATATATATATATATATATATATATATATATATATATATATACAATATAAGTCTATTGTGTGTGTATATATATATATATATATATATATATATATATATATATATATATATATATATATATATATATATAAAGTCTCTTTACTGTCCACAATAATCAAATAGTATCCATTTATAGGTTCTGCATAGTTGATATTGATATGCAATCGAATCTATGGAACATCCCTTGCTGCTAGCTGGCATCATCTTCTGCACTGTTTCATTGTTATGTTGGGCTTTTTGACTATGATCACAGCATAGTATCTGTGTTATGTTGTGGTGGGCAATACCAAAGGTCTGAACGATTATTATTATTATTATTATTATTATTATTATTATTATTATTATTATTATTATTGATTTTTAAACTGTTATGTAAAAAAATATGTACAGATAGAATGTTTTGAAAGAAAGGAATGTTTACTTGAATTATTTATGTTAAAAACCTAACGGATAAATTTAAACTTAGGTTTAGGAATGCTTTTTAATAAAATGTTATAGAGATATTTATGTACTAAAATAGATTTAAAAATTCAATTTTATAAACAATAAAGAATGGAAAAAGTATGTTTGCATTAGACTAGAAATACAAGTAAGAGCCAGAGAACGAGGGAGCCGTCTATGAGAGGAGGTTGATTTTGTCAGTCGTGAAATCATTTTAAGAGACGATGTAAGGACTGAGATAAACACCTAACTGTGAAAATGGGAATAAACGAGGAAAAACAAAAATAAGTTCTGTTGTTTTTTTGTTGTTGTTTTTTTTTTACATGGGAATCACCACTTATCAAGGCCCGGAAGCCACTCGGGGATAAGGGTTATTCTGTGTACAATAATCAATGGGATAATATCGTAGTAATAGTTGGTATTGGAGTTTTGATAAAGTATCTTACTTAAGAGGGCGATTAATCAGGAATTTGTTTATGTTGGACTTGAAGACGTCTAAGTTGTAGTCAGGTGGGAAACAGGCAAACGGAAGAGAATTCCACAGGCGTGCACTTCTCAGACAGAAGCTATGTTCATGGAATGTACGTTTTGATTTAGGCACAGATAAACAGTGGGGGAAATTACAGACAGTGGTTTTAGCTAGACAGGTGTTTATCATGAAAGATTAGCGAGGGGTACCAGAGATTGGAGCTCGGACGAGAACTTGCCATGGAAATAACGATAAAACAAAGATAGGCTCGTAATGTTTCTTCTGTGGGAGAGAGATTGCAGGGAAGAGAAGAGAGCATCCCCCACTAAGCCACGAAGTCTATTTTGTACTTTGTCAAGGCAGGATAGGCTGTTTTTAGCAGCTCCTGCCCAGATGTGGCAGCAGTACTCCATCTTTGGACGTACTTGGTTTTTATACAGATAGAGAATTGCATCAGTAGTGAGATATCTTCTGGAGCTGTAGAAGGATCCCACCATTTTCCCAGCGGTCCAGGCAGCAGACTTGATATACATGTTCCATTTCAGATCAGGAGTAAAGATCAAACCCAGCAGCTTGTCAAAACATGAAGCCTCCCCAAAACGAGAGCCATCCATTTTAATTGATGTTAGATGAGGAACAGAGCGTTGATGATGTAAAGTTAGGAGCTTGGTTTTAGATGCATTAAAAGTAACCAGCCATCTCTTCCCCCACTGAACCACGTGCTCAAGATCAGAAGAGAGGGAATCAGAGAACTTTGTCATTTACGGCCTTTGATGTGTTGCCATAGATGGTCGTGTCATCAGCATAGATGTCAACGAATCGTTTAAGTATGTGTTTAGGGAGATCATTGATGTAGATCAGGAAGAGAGTTGGGCCCAGGATGGACCCCTAGGGGATTTCAGCATTAATACTGTGGGCCTCTGATTGCTACCCATCAACCACTACTCTTATGAACCTATCAGAGAGAAACGATTTAATTATTGAGAAAATATTTCCAGTTATACCGTAGCTGGAAATCTTGTCAAGTAGGCCCTTATGCCAAACCTTATCAAAGGCCTTTGATATGTCAAGAGCAATTGCCCTAAAAAGGAAGCCTTTGTCGAGAGATTCACTAATCCTATGGGATATAACTCTTAGCACATCAGCTGTAGATCTAGCAGAACGAAAACCATATTGCATGTTACTAAGGAGTTTATTTCTGCTGAGGTGGTTGACTACTTCTTTATTTAATATTGATTCCAGTAACTTACTCATGACACACAAGAAACTTATTGGTCTGTACTGAGAGGGTGATGACTTATCACCTGAGTTCTTAAATACAGGGCATACTGACGAGGGTGCAACCTCGTGTACAGATATTTGTATGTTGGATAGTGTGTTGTCTGTTGTAGGAGGAAATATGGGGAGTTGATGCCCTTCGTCGCAGAGGATAGAGTTAGCTGCAAAGTTCTTGGCGAATAGTTTGGCCTTGTCTGATGCTGATGAGATGACCTCAGGTCCATTGATGATGGTTGGGATAGAACGCACGCATCTGTTCAGGATCCTATTTGCTATTTGCCAGAACTGGTGGGAACCAAGCCTCTGCTCATCTACTTTGGATTTGATGGACTGAGCATATAGCTCTTTTGCATTTTTTATTACTCTTTTACAGTGGTTGCTGGCAGTCCTGAAGGCAGCTTTAGTCTCAGTACATCTATTACGTTGGTAGCTATGGAAAAAGTTATTTCTGTGTGCAATGGCAGAAGCACATTCTGGGGAGAACCATGGCTGGCTGTTAGGTTTTTGTTGGAATTTTTTAGATGCTATGCCTACAATTAACCATTCAGTCAGGTCTGATACTATAGAGGATACATCCTTTTTAAACATGGAATGCAGGGATAGATCAGATATGAATTTACGGAAGATATCCCAGTCAGCCATAGAGTATCGATATACAGTACGGTGAAGATATCCCAGTCAGCCATAGAGTATCGATATACAGTACAGTACATCTGAAGACTTATTGTATTTCATTTTTAATCTTAACTCTTAACTGATACAACTGTGTGATCGGAAGATCCCATGGGAGATAGAACGGAACATGAACATAGTTCAGGGGAAGTGGATAGAAAAAGGTCTAGAAGGCTTGCATACTGACCAGTAGTATCGGGCACACGGGTGGGTTCGTGAGCAATCTGAGTGAGGTCATAGGCAATGGCAAAATCATGACAGAACCTCCCCTTATCATCTGTCTTATTTGAGTGGGTCAGCCATTCCACATTATCGACATTGAAGTCACCGCAAATGTGAATGGTAGCCGAAGGATGAGCAGACAGGATGAGGTCAATTTTCTCAGCTATACTCTTAAGGACAGTAACCCCGCTGTTGTAGGGGCGATAGAGGGCAAATATGAATGCGGTGGTTTAACAAGTGCAACCCGGAAGCACATATAAGGTAAATTAGGGTCTTCTCTGGAGATATCTCTACTACACGGGAAGCCATCTTTAATGTAGGCGCATATTCCATGTCCATGGCGATCTTGGGGGTCAGATTTAGATGTTAAGTTAGAGTATCCTTTTATTATGAACTCATCTAGGGAAGTGGTCGGCCCTATGCCAGTTTTGCTTAAAAAGAGCAAGTCCGGTTTCGTCTCCTGTAATTGGGTTTCAACCTCTGGAAGGTTGGAACGTAGACCCCTGATGTTGGAGAAGGAAACATGGTGGTAGGGGTCTACGTTGGAGGATAGGGTGCTAGGTTTATTTATGTTTTTTTTTTTTTTAGATATTTCATGTTGAGTTTTGGGGGTTTGTGGAACAGGTCGGCAGACTTGGTTAGAGTAGGACAGAGAGGGAAAGTAAGAGAGAGAAAGAGAGGAGAATTTTTTGTTTGTAGCATATGATAAGGTAAAGCTGTAACAATTACCCACTAGTATGGCATCAAGAGGCCTCACCAGAAACTACTGCATAGTCCAGAATCCATTCACCAAATGGCAATACAGCAGCCCCAGTACTTTGCACCTGCTGATAGGGCAGCCTCCATAGTGGTTAACCAAAGTTCGGGTCCCTGACTATCAGGCGGGTAACGTCAGCCCAGATGAAACGTTTACCTTCAGCACCCTTACTAGTGACGTGGCCACAAGCATAGACATAGAAACAGAAAAATTTCCGACATCTTAGGCTACTGTTCACGAAGTATTACCGACCTGGAAAGCAGCTTTTTCTTCACCCTTTGTCAGAAAAACCACTCCTTGGAAATGAGGACTGAGGGACAAAAAAGGAGAAGCGAGAGTTACTGAATGTAATGACTTATTAATATCTACTTAATATAAGTCCGTTACTCCGTTCTCAGTTTAGGAGAATATTTGAAAATAATCTTCCCTCACATTATTATGCGTGGATATATTTTTTGGGGGGGAGCTTTATCTAACATCGATAGAGAATGATTTGAGCATTCGAGCTTTACCTTTATAAGATACCGTAATGGAACTTTCAATTTGTGAGGTCGGGGTTTTTTTTTGTTTCGTTTTTTTTTTGTATTAATTTAGTTTGGAAGGATCCGCTTAAAAGCTGGTTAAGAGTAGAACAATTGGGTTAGGTACTAAGTTTAGACTGGTTAAGAAATAATGCATACTGCTGAGAAAAAGCATTTTTAAGTGTTTAGTTAATAGCGCAGATATAATTTGGAGAAAAAAACAACAGAAAAAAGAGCAAAAGAAAAAAAGTGCAGTTGAAATGCTTAGAAATTTAGTCAACCCTGCAAAAAATAAAATGAATAGAAAATAATGTCTGCAATACATAAGTTTTTGCGATATCAAAACAGGTGGATTTCAAAATTATAGATAGAAAATGGCATAACTTAGCTTTGGAAGTTTGACCGTGTGGTCTCGAGTTCATATCGAGGAAGAGGGAAGAACTAGTCGCCCTAACTGATTTATGCCGGGTACTTAAGGGGAAGTGTTGGGGGTAGGGAGTGGCATCTTGGGTTCTGTATTTTTATTTATTTATTTATTTTTTGTTACTGCTTCATAGTCAAATGTTTTCTTGCCATGTTCGAGAGAAGAAGGGAGCCACAACCTACGGTTAGTAGTCCGTTATCAAACGGCTATTACGTGCTTATGTGCTATGTTTGTTGAACCCGTTCCGAACAAATGACTGTTATCTTGTCCATTTTACGTGAACTCATGTTTGAATATGTGTAAACACGCACATACACACAACGAAACACTGGACGATACACGAGCATCGGTTTCATACACACGTATATTATATAGACATGCATGAACGCACTCGTTATAAACACTCGTTATATACAACCCCACAGTCCATCACTACTCTACGTATAGTAATACCTGTTCGAAAAAAAAAAAAAGGATGACACACTATTATCTTTTTTTAGTTTTCGTGTTCAACCAGACTTGTTTTTTCATTTTTCTAACTCATCTACTCAACCGCTGTTTTCTATCATCATTTTCTAGCGTCACCGGAAGTGCTCTAATAGTATTGCCTAACAGATCCGACATTCTCTTTCGTGTCTTAGTGCCGCTATTACTGTTCCTTGGAGTTGTTCCGTATATTTTAGATGTTAATCTTCACAACCCATCGGCGTGACCTATCTTTTTTGAATGGTACATATTCTATTTTTAAATTATAATTTGATAAAATTACGCCGCAACGTTGTCGTCGATTTGCCGCGTGAGTTGGTTTACCTTTTTTCGAACTAAATATTGTTATCAGTGATTTACGGTTTGTTTGCAGAATAACCTCTCTTTTGTATAAAAACTTGTGGCATTCTTTACAGCGTATATTATTGTTAAACTCTTTTTCTCTCTTTCTCGGCTCTAATTTCCTCCCGTAACATTCTCGAGGCATGTGCTATTTGCTTGGTAGATCCGTCCTTGAATTTCTGGAGCAGTACAGCACCGGTCCTTCATTACTATCATCTGCCGCTACAATGATTTTCCTCTTCAGGCTAAGATGTACTAGCGATAGATTTGCTGGGAGAGACAAATCGCAAACTAAAGGATCCGATGACTCATCACCTCACTCACACATTCCTACTCACTAGCGACAGTCAAGCGAAAAGAAACAAATTACTAGTCACAGTTATACAACAATAACAAGACTAAGGTAAACCAACGCACACACATACATAACGTCACCATGTTAAATGCTCGCATATGTATATTACTTACATATTCATATTATTCGCACTATGAACATTTTCACTTATGACTACTTATTGAACATTTTTTATATTTTAGCATGTATTTTGTGTTATTGAAGTATAAAAAGCCGTTAGGAAACCGATATTGAATAACTCACATTTGGTATATATATATATATATATATATATATATATATATATATATATATATATATATAGTGTGTGTGTGTGTGTGCGTGGGAGAGGACTACTGTGAACATATTCAACGAACTTTTTTATGTACAAACTTGAAATTTGGTATATAGAATATTCAGACACGTGGAAAACATTTTAATCGATTTCCATCCAGAAAAAAGTGCTGCTAAGAGGTAAAAATTTTAAATTGGTACTTGGGGCTCATCGGATTTTTTTTTTCTGTTTGTCAACTGTTTCACGACTGCGCATGCGCAAATCGTTCATATGACAGCTTCCTTATGTTAAGAATAAGTAGGTTTGAAAACACTTTTTAAAGGTTGTAGTAACGGCCTGATTGTTATCGTACTTGACTCACTGTCTTTAGTTTTTTTTTTTTGTTTCGATCTCAGCGCGAGTATTTTTTTTTTTTTTTACTTAGAAGAATGAACTGTTTAGAAAAAACATAATACTTGCATGCACATGTCTTAATTTCTTTCCGTTTTTTTATTTCATTTTTTTTTTAAAGAATTTAATGCTACGTATAATACCGTTCAACGCCAGGTACGTCTTCTAGTAGATTATAAAAGCCTATTGCGATCGTCTCACCTTGCCGACTTGTGTACATATATTTAAAACAAGTGTCCTGATGATTACTGGCAGGACAATTTTACAAAGCATAAATATGCAGCTTACATCTGATTGAGTGCTTTTTACAACGCAGCCTTAAGTCATATGAAATCGAACAAGTTCCAACGATTTTCATTGGATCAATTTATTGCACGCTGTTACTATCCTATCGTCGCGGGGCGGAAAGCCCATTTGGTGGCGCTCTGGTGAAGCAAAGGATAAACCCAGAAGCGTCCTAAATTCAATACGTCGGATTTTATCCGATTCAACTTCTGCCTAACTCTCTCACGTAAACAAGCGAGTTAAATTTAGAAGTCAGCATCAAAATGGCCGCAAGGCGCGAAGAAACGCGAATATCCTTTGTAAAATGGCGTCTTTCGATTTCTCTTGCATTGTTGAGCTTTCTTTTTTTCTTTGAAATTAATCTGATGTGAAAACCGGTTAAATGTCGTGATGACCTAGCTTAATATCAAATTTATCCAGAAAAATGACAAGAATAAACTGACCCTTTAAAATATGAGAGATGAAGCTGGATAAGCGATTTGTCTTCTTTCATTAGCGTTGAAGAGCGCTGAAACTTACTGTGAAAAAGTGAGGGTATTTTTCTTCTTTTTTTTTTCTGTTTTTCGAACTTAGACTTCTTTCGAACTTTATCTTTTTTGTTTCATCTTTTGAATTTCATCTTTCTTTTTACTCCTTTGAACTACATCTTTATTTTTTTTATCGTTTTGAATGTCATCTTTCGTTTTTCATCTTTTTGAATTTCATCTTTATTTTTTAATCGTTTTGAATTACGCCTTTATTTTTTCATCTTTTGAACTTTAGCATTTTTTTACATCTTTTAGAATTTCATCTTTATTTTTCATCTTTTGAACTTCATCTTTCTTTTTTAATCTTTTTGAATTTCGTCTTTATTTTTAATCTTTTGAATTACGTCTTTATTTTTTCATCCTTTTGAATTTCATCTTTTGAACTTCATCTTTTTCTTTTTACATCTTTTAGAATTTCATCTTTATTTTTCATCTTTTGAAATTCATGTTTCTTTTTTCATCTTTTTTTAAAATTTTATCTTTCTTTTTCATCTTTTGAGTGTCATCCTTTGCACTTAATCTTTTTTTTAAATCTTTTGGAATTTCATCTTTATCTTTTATCTTTTTAACTTCATCTTACTCATTCCGTTATTCTAACTTCATCTTTTTTCTATCCGTTGATTGTCATCTATTTTTCCTCTTGCGAATGTCATCTTTATTTGTTCATCTTTCTTCTTCCATATTCTGAACTTCATCTTTCTCTTTAAAACTATCAGTATCTGTATGTCTTTTCATAGTCCACGGCAACATCTCTCGCGTAACGGACGAAGCACCGCTAGAGAAACAAATGGATTAGTGAAATAAACCCACAGAAACGCTTGTGGTAAAACAGTCTAGACGAGGAGAGAAATATAGAAACTGACGAAGACGGTGATAGAGGAACATACACGAAGAATTTCCAGTCGATTTATCAACGTTTCATTATTTTTCGCTCAGCGTTCTGTCTTGTTCTCTTTCAGTGCCTGTATACATTTCTCTGACAACCTCTCTAGCGAAAGAGACTGTGACGGTTATAGTGAAAGAGACGCTAGTGCGTATGTGGCGATCAAATGACGAGGCGATTCCCGCGAGTGCTAAAAAGCAAATGGCTTTAATTGCTACCCTTTGTCTTGTTCTGCTTTGTTGAGATTCGCTCTCTCCATCAAGTCGGTTTTCACAGAACCGTGTGACGTCCAAAAATTTTCCAACCAATGAAAATCGTTTCAAACTCCAATAGTAACATGTATACGTGAAAATGTCAAGCTAGTGCGAAGTTATAAACTACTATAAAATAAACAGTCAAAATCTAAGAGACAGAATTCTTAAGCCGGCAGCACATTAAACAAGACTCCAGAACGTCTGCTCAGCATCCTTCTCCGTGTCTTTGGCTGGAGTAGGCGAAAAGGACTCAATGATTCATGTACCTACCTTCACCAACTTAAGTACATCTATACACGCACTAACAAAGACAAGGTAAACCAACGCACACACATACAAAATGCACCGCTGCCAAATACTCGCATATCTATATTACTTACATGCACATATTATTCACACTATAGACCATTTTGACTTGTGACTATTTATTGAACTTTCTTTACCAAACACATTTGTATCAATGACTTTTTACTGAAAGTAATCTTTATATTATTATCTCTTGTATAAAAATGTTTTATTTTAAAATTTCGTTTTTTTACATTTTTAATTTACAAAACTCTGCGATTGTTTGGTAAAGTCTGTTAACGATCGTTATTATCATTTATACTTAGTAAAACATGGGAGTTTTCCATCGTCCTTTTCGGTCAATTTGCGCTGATTTAAGAATTAAAAAAAACTGCCCCCCCCCTAGATTAAACGATAAAACAATGAAAAATTTTAAACAATACTCATTTAGATTACTAAGAGGGGGGGAATGAAAATGCCACCATCCTAATTTTCCTGCTTCCAATTTTAGAAACCATTAAATTTTGTGTACAATTAGGAATACAAGCCCTCCTCACAATGAGAGCCAACTCTAACGACGTTCTCACTATCTCCTCATAAAATCCGCTCTGACCTTTTATCCAGCTGATGGCATCTCGATTTTTATGCACACTTCAACTAACCCATAAATGACCTCTATTTATTTCTCAAATCCGCCAACAACTAACAATATCAAATTCCAATTACATCAATGTATTTTTCATTAAATTCCAAAGTTAATCAAGAATTTCGCTTGAATATTTTTGGCAATATTTGCTTGTGAATTTGTTAAAAAACAGAACTACATGTCCACGGTTAGATTAAGTAAGTAAATGAAACTATTTGTTCGAGGTTAGGCTGACGTGTGCAGGAAGTTGTGTCATGTTTATCATTATTTTTATACATAATAGCTTATTGATTTTCTATGTTGAGCCTTTTTGCTTGTGTAGTAATAAAACGTCTCAAATGCACTCGTGATGTAAGGCTGTATCAGGCGTTAGCTTTTATCAAAATCGTCTGTTCCTTCTTTCATCAAATTTTTTCGATTATCGATTATCGATACTTATCGAAGACATTCGCATGCAAAACCTATCCCTCCCCCCCCCCAAAAAAAAACTGCCAGAGACATTGTGTGAATTTTTTTTAATCGGCTGAGCAGTTTAAGAGTTCATAGGGAATTAATTCACACACAGATACGCAGACATACACACGAAGTTCCTTATATGTAATAGTTGAGATTATACAGAATTAGTGAATTATTATTTCACGTCCAGGACTTATTGATTGATATGTTGTGATGTGTGTGTGTGTGTATGTGTGCTTGTGTGTGTGTGTTTGTGTGTGCTTGTGTGCGTGTATGTGTGTTTGTGTGTGCGTGTGTGTGTGTTTGTGTGCGTGTGTGTTTGTGTGTGTGCATGCGTGCGTGCGTGCGTATGTGTGCGTGTGTGTGTGTGTTTGTGTGTGTGTTTTTGTGTTTGTGTGTGTGTTTGTGTGTGTTTGTGTGTGTGTGTGCGTGCGTGCGCGCGCTCCTGTGTGTGTTGATGTATAAATATGTGTATTATATTTTTTGCTTCATTTTACCTCACTTGAACTATTTGTTAGAAGTTAGGCTGACGTGTGCAGGAAGTTGTACCATGTGTAATAAAATTATTTTTATATATAATGGCTTATTGATTTTTGCATCTTTGAGTGAGATTTTGCATCTTTGAGTGAGATTACATTACAGATAGGAGTGGGAGAGTGTAGAGAAAATGATCATGAAATTATTTAATTTTGTTTTAGTTACGAAGATAATAATAATAATAATAATAATAATAATAATAATAATAATAATAATAATAATAATAATAATAATATAATAATAATAAAAAGATGGTATCTATTCAATCCATCATCCTCCATTGTCATTAAATTTTTAAGAAAATTAATGAATAAACGAAATAATAAAAACGTTTTGAAAATTACTAAAATTAAATAATAAAACAAAAAATGTATATGTACCAATATTGTTTTTTTTTTTAAATGCCAATTATTGTTGAAAGCACTTTTTTAACATGAAGATCTTGAAAATAAATGGTAGGGGAGGGGAGGTTATAGAAATTGAAAAACATGGAAAATAGGTTGGTGCTGTGTGAAGGGGGGGCGTGCTTGAGAGGGTTACAATTGATAATTGCTGACCTACAATACGTGAAACATTCCTGGTCTTCCCTGGCAGAATCTTCACACTCACGGAACCCCACCGTCTCTTCTAAAAGAACAACACTCTTTCAAACAGCAACTGCAAAATGATATTCATATTTTGAGAAGAGGGTAGGTACGGGGTTTTTCGCCTAGTTCCCCACATCCGTCTCTGAAAATACATTGAATACATTCCGTATACGTCCCTTCCCAATTCTGGCCTCTCATCACAACCTTATTATCATTAAAATTAATGAATAAATAAATAAAATTTAATTGTAAACAATCAGTGGTTGCTGGCTGGTTTGTCTCTTTACGGTATATTGATACTGTTGCGTGAAAGGGATATATTCGTTTTAAGTAGCTGGGTGTTCTTTGCAATCTCTCAAAAATCAAGGGACTACACTTCCTGAGGCTAAGTCTTGAACTCTATATGAGATGCATGATTTGAATATTCTATTAATGTTCTTTAAATAAATAAATAAATTTCAATAAATAAAAATAATTATGTGCAAAGCATAGGCCAAAGAAATAATAAACAATTTTAGGAACCTAAGGGAGATTATACCCAGAATGAAACATTGGTAAAACAACTGAATTAAAAAAAAAAGTAAAGAAGTGGAAAAAATAATTTTCCTCTCCCCAATTGACCATTTTCATATGTTATAGTATTTTTTTTATGGTCTCTTGATCTTACTGGATTCCAGGACAAGAATTCATCTAGTCTGGTGGAGTATCCAGATTCGTGCTATTACTTGAGGTAACATCACTTGGAAAAGGTGCAACATTTCTCGTACATGCCAGTATGGATTAGCCATACCAAGGAAATATTATTTGGATTGTGAATTCTGCGATTTTGAATTTTTGGTCAAGGTTGTCTTGTAGAAAAAAGTATCTTCATGCCAGGTTGTCCTGACAAATTCCTGTAGAAACGTTAGACATTCGAAGATAATGTCTAGAAAAAAATTCAAGTTCTCTCCAATAGACATTCAAGTTCTCTCCAGTAGGCATTCAAATTCCCTCCAGAAAGCATTCAAGTTCTCTCCGATAGACATTCAAGTTCTCTCTAATTAATATTCAAGTTCTCTCCAATAGACATTCAACTTCGCTCCAATAGACATTCAAGTTCTCTCCAATAGACATTCAAGTTCTCTCCAGTAGGCATTCAAGTTCTCTCTAGTAAGCATTCATATTCTCTCCATTAGACATTCAAGTTCTCTCCAATTAATATTCAAGTTCTCTCCAATACACATTCAACTTCGCTCCAATAGACATTCAAGTTCTTTCCAATAGGCATTCAAGTTCTCTCCAGTAGGCATTCAAGTTCTCTCTAGTAAGCATTCATATTCTCTCCATTAGACATTCAAGTTCTCTCTAGTAAGCATTCAAGTTCTCTCCAATAGACATTCAAGTTCTCTCCAATAGACATTCAAGTTCTCTCCAATAGGCATTCAAGTTCTCTCCAGTAGGCATTCAAGTTCTCTCTAGTAAGCATTCATATTCTCTCCATTAGACATTCAAGTTCTCTCCAATTAATATTCAAGTTCTCTCCAATAGACATTCAACTTCGCTCCAATAGACATTCAAGTTCTCTCCAATAGGCATTCAAGTTCTCTCCAGTAGGCATTCAAGTTCTCTCTAGTAAGCATTCATATTCTCTCCATTAGACATTCAAGTTCTCTCCAATTAATATTCAAGTTCTCTCCAATACACATTCAACTTCACTTCAGTAGACATTCAAGTTCACTCCAGTATCACTAAAGATCTCTCCAATAGACATTCAAGTTCTCTCTAGTAAGCCTTCAAGTTCTCTCCAATAGACATTCAAGTTCTCCCCAGTAGACATTCAAGTTCTCCCCAGTAGACATTCCAGTTCTCTCCAACAGACATTCAATGTCTCTCCAATAGACATTCAAATTCTCTCCAATAGACTTTCAAGTTCTCTCCAATAGACTTTCAAGTTCTCTCTAGTAAGCATTCAATTCACTCCAGTATACATTCAAGTTCTCTCCAGTAGGCATTCAAGTTTTCTCCAGTAGTTATTTACGGTGTATCGATACTGATATGTCCCACAAAAAGGATATATTCATTTGAAGTAACTGAGTCGCCTTGGCTACGGTATTTTAGTAATAATAAAGTAAATCGCTTGATTGAATATTGTTCATGCTCAGCGCTGGTAATATCCTTAAGCGTATGGCTTATGGCGTACCTTTCGACGTCTTGTCCAAACTGCTCCACCCGTTAGGCTTAACCATCCAATCATATTCTTGTGATGAGTAACCCGGATCTACTTCATTGCTTTCGGTTATGTATTAATTTATTTACTCAGTTGTTTTTCTTTCTAAACTTGCCCCGATCACCCCTCCCTCAAATACTATTGTTAAAATTTATTATTGGATTTATTGTTGTCGATTTGCGGCTTGTGATTCACTTGCTTACTTTCTTCAAAATAAATGCATTCTCCAATTTTGAATTTAACGTCCTTTTGCAAAAAAAAAAAAAATGCTGACGTCATTTCATTTTTAAATATATTTATATAGACATACTAATATATGTGCCATCTAGCATCGAATGTAAGCAAAAGTGGTAGACAGTTTCCATTCAAATCAAGTCAGGAAATTTAATCAATTACTCAAAAATTGCACACGTTAAATTTGTCAATTTAACTCTTTCTTTATTTTAGTTAATGAGGGGGGAATCTATCGCCATACTTTCCCCTAAACAGGTCAATTGAGCTTATATTAAGTAGAATACTTATTATTATCATTTTTTTTTTTAATGGGGAGTAGGCTATGCATTGTGGATGCCTTGTCGGCAGCTCCCCTAACTCTCGCTTCTCTTAATTTTTCTCTCAGTCCTCGTTTAGAACAATGTGATTTGTCTGACAAAGGGAAAAGGAAAAGCTGTATTCTAGGTCGGCAGAATTTTTGCGTTAGCAGTAGCCTGAGATGTTGGAAAATTTTCTGTTTCTATTTCTATCCTTGTATGCATGTCACTAATAAGAGTGCTGGAGGTAAACATTTTTCTGGGCTGATGTTATCCACTTGATAGTCTGAGCCTTGGACTAACCACTAAGGAAGTGGTCCTATCAACAGATGCAAAGTACTAGGGCTGCTGTATTTCCATTTGGTGAATGGATTCTGGACCATGCAGTAGCTTCTGGTGGGGCTTCTTTACCTCATCATGGTCTACAAAAATATTTCTTCACTTCTTTTTCTTCCTTACTTTCCCTGTCTGACCTGCTCTAATCAAGTCTATCAACCTATTTCACAAATCCTAAACCTCCATAAATGTCTCCAGAAAGAATACACGAATAAATCCAGAATTCCAACTTCCAATGTAGACCCCCACTACCATGTCTCCTTCTCTAACATCAGGGGTCTATGTTCCAAACTTCCAGAGGTTGAAATCCAATTACAGCAGATCAAACCAGACATATTCTTCCTAAACTAAACTTGCATTGAACTGACTATTTCCTTAGTTGAGTTCGTAATTAAAGGATATTCTAATTTAACATCCAAATCTGACCACCAAGATGGACATGGGCATGGAATATGTGCCTACATTAGAGATGGCTTTCCACGTGGTAGGAACATCTCAAAAGAAGACCCTAAATTACCTTATATGTGTTTTTGGATGGCACTTGCTCCCACCACTGCGTTTATATTTGTCATCGCCCCCCCCCCATAACAAGAGAGTTACTATCTTTAATAGCATATCTGAGAAAGTTTACCACTTCCAGTCTGCTCATCGTTCAGCTATCATTTACGTCTGTGGGGACTTCAATGTTAACAATGTGGAATGGTTAGCCCACTCAAATAAGACAGATGATGAAGGTAGGTTTTGTCATGATTTCTCCATTGCCTATGACCTAACTTAGAGTGTCCACGAACCCACCCGTGTGCTTGACACTGATGGTCAGTCCTCCAACATACCTCTCCATTGTAAAGTATATCAGTAATCTATGGCTGACTGGAATAGCTTCCGTACATTTATATCAGATCTACCTCTTCGTTCTATGTTTAAAAAGAATGTGTCCTTCATAGTATCAGACCTGACTGAATGGTTAAGTGTAGGTAGAGACCGCTTTATACCCTCTAAAAATTCCAACAAAAACCCAACAGCCAGCCGTGGTTCTCTCCAGAATATGCTGCTATTTCCACTATTTCCATTGCTTCCAACGTAATAGATGCACTAAGACTAAAGCCGCGTTCAGGACTGCCAGAAACCGCTGTAAAAGAGTAATAAAAAATGCGAGAGAGTTGTATGCTCAGTCCGTCAAGTTCAAAGTAACTGAGCAATGGCTTGGTTTCTACCAATTTTGGCAAATAACAAACAGGATCCTGAATTGAAGCGTGTGCTCTATCCCAACCATCATCAATGAACCTGAGCCAATCTCATCAGCATCGGACAAAGCCGAATTCTTTGCCAAGAACTTTGCAGCTAATTCTAACCTATGTAGTCAGGGCTGCCAAACCTCCGTATTTCCTCCTACGTCTGAAAACATGCTATGCGATTTACAAATATCTGTGTGTGATGTTGTCAAGCTAATAAAAATCCTTGATTCTAGTAAAGCAACTGGTCCTGACGGCATTCCTATTATAGTGGTGAAAAAGATTCAACCAGAACTGTTTAAGTATTGTCTTAAGAAAAATTGCTTCCCAACACCCTAAAAAACCTCATCAGTATGTCCCATATATAAAAATTTAGGTGATCGCTCATCTCCCTTTTCATACAGACCAATCAGTCTCCTGTGTGTCATGAGTAAGTTGCTAGAATCTGTGTTAAATAGAGAAGTAGTCAACCACCGCAGTAAAAATAACCTCCTCAGTGACATGCAATATGGTTTGCGTTCTGTAAGATCTACAGCAGATGTGCTAACATGAGCCGTTCTCCTTAAGTAATCCAATTTACCAAATTTCGATTACTAATACTTCAGTGTGTTGTTTTGTTTCTTTTTTTTTCTTTTCTTCTTTCTTGCCATATTGTAAAGTTGGAGAAAGAAAAGTCTGTTTGTAAAGATCCGCGCGTTGCTTTCGGTGGTTGTATTTTGAAATGTTTGAACTGTGCGTAGGCAACGCGAGAATAACGTCAAAATACAACCGTTGAAAACAACGCGCGGCTCTTTACAAACAGACTTTTCTTTCTCCAACTTTACAATATGGCAAGAAAGAAGAGAAGGAAAAAGAAAAGAAACAAAACAACATACTGAAGATGGGGTATATCTCTGAAATATATTTGTTATAAATTTCAAACAAGTAAACTGTTTATTTTCCTAAAATTACGTTGGGATTTGGCTTTGATGTGTATTTTATTTTATTCAAATATATATGTTGTTTTGTATGCACACACACAAACCCAAATATATCTACCGACGTCTCAAGTTCCAGTATATAAAATCTATCGATTTCACGTATATATGTTATACACACACCGACTACATAAAACAAGAACATAATATTTATTTTTAAAAGGTTTTTTTTCTTCCTAAAGTGGTGGGAGTAGATAACTTGTTGTGTGGGTAAATTCCTCCTTCCTCCTCTGAAAAATTGATCGATGTAATATGGTTTAACAATTATCCTTGAGTGGCGTTTTGGCCTTGATAATAAACAGTAACTTTCTAGTACATCGAAAATTGTGTACCGTTTTTATTTTATATTTTCGAAAAAGAAAAAAAAAAAAATAGATGAATCTATTTTTTTTTTTTTTCTTCGGCATTTGCCATGCGATTTACATTCATAATGGCCGGTTTGCGATATCTTCTCCTTCACAGATTGCGACAAAAACACAGTTAAATTCGCTGCTGTTTATTGAAATAAAAAAAATGTTTGCAGAGATAGTATCACATATTTAAATGAATGTCACGTTCCTATGTCTAAAAGAGATGTTATTCATTTCAGGAAAAATGGAATAAACGAACGTTATTTTTTTATTTTTATTTTTTTTTATTTATTTTTTATTTTATTCTCCCTTCTTCATCTTCCTCCATCCTATGTTTCTGTTTATTAATGTGTATATATATATATATATATATATATATATATATATATATATATATATATATATATATGTGAAAAATTTCCCCCACTCTATATCTGTGCCTAAATCAAAACGCGGATTCCATGAACAAAGCTTCTTTTTTAGAACTGCACGCCTGTGGAACTCTGTTCCGTCTGCCTGCTTCCCTCTGGACTACAACTTGGATGTCTTCAAGTCCAATGTTAACAAATTCCTAATGAACCGCCCCCTTAAGTAAACACTTCATCAAAGCTCCACACTAAGGTAATGTGCTTGCAATAATCCTTATCCCTGAGTGGCTTCCGGGCCTTGATAAGTGGTGATCAATGTGTAAAATATATATATATATATATATATATATATATATATATATATATATATATATATATATAAAAACAGAAACAGTGGATAGAAGAAGAAAATAAAATACTAAAAAATTAAAATAAAAAAGGTGACGTTCGCTTCCTGCCAGACTTTGTCAAAGGCTTTGCATATACCGAGGGCTAAAGCTCTAGCTTCACCCGCCTTATCCATATATGAGAAACGAGTAGAAAGGTGAAGGCACTAGTAGATAATAAAGGCTTGTGGTGGTGCGTGCGACATAAATTTATGAACAAGGAAAAGAAGAAAGTATTGTAAGGAAAATAAAGGAGCAATTTATTGGTTTGGTTAGTGTTCTTTTTTACAAGGGAGTCACCAATTATCAAGGTCAGAAGAACACTTGAGGATAAGGGTTTTATGAATTTATGATAACAGCGTAGCGGCCATTAGTGGTGGAAATTGGGTAGCATTTGATTATTTAAGAAAACAACTCACCAAGAACTTGTTTACATTGAACTTGAAGACGACCATGTTGTAGCCAGCTGGAAAGCTGGCCAGCAGAACAGAATTCCACAGGCAATTAGTTCTCTGAAAGCAACTTTTTTCATGGAATTTGTGTGACATAAGTCTTAAATGGCCTCCGTTCGGTCTTGAGTGACAATGGTTACATACTGCGAGAGTGTCTGCATGTTTAATTGTGAAGCAAGGGTTGAACAGTCTCCATCTTCACCTTTCCTGGGTTGGCACTGTCTGAATCCAGTAGCAAAGAAACGTTCAGAATGACTGGAAACAATGCTCAGATAAGTGAAGACCACATACAGCACCTGGTATTCCCAAATGTTCACCCAATTAGTACTGACCAGGCTTAACGTTGCTTAACTTTGGTGATTTATGGAGAACTGGTATGTAAAAACGATTATGCTGTATATAAAGCCTTGTAACTTCCGTAAAATAAAGAGGAAAGATAAATATTTGAACCAGCAGGAACAACAACAGCAGGGTTTCTGATTACTCCTAGAAGGAGTAACTCCTTTTTGTTTTCCTTCCACCTCCTTGATGCCTATCATTAAGATGTCGTGCCATAGTCGCCACACTAGGTACTGTGAGTTGCAACATGTTGTCATAGCTAGATGTTGTATAGCAGGGTATCAAAATATGTATACGTTAAATAGGGGTTCATGTTAGAAGATAAAATATATGGGAGGAGGGTTCATACCTTTCTTTATATGGGCTGCGACTTCTTCTCGGTGTTGATCATAACTGTTGTGTGTTAAATGAAATATACACGTACGACATTTTACAACAGACAATGAAACATACTGGAATCTGGATGAGTGTCTCTAAGGGGCCACACGTACAACCGTTTATATTTTATATATATATTTATTTCAGTTGTCTCATGTTTCCTAGGGAGTCTGCCTTTATGTCGCTACATCCTTTTCTTTCAGCTTCCGCTTCTAGGCTGAGTTTGGAGCAGGTTCTCTCACGTCCCACAGTTTTGCTGATTGGTTGGTTGGTTGTTTTTGTTTTACGGCATATCAACCCTTTTCGGGTTATTTAATGCCGAATCCAAAGATTTTGATTTGGTTGGTTGGTTGTTTTTGTTTTACGGCATATCAACTCTTTTCAGGTTATTTAATGCCGAATCCAAAGATTTTGATTTGGTTGGTTGATTGTTTTTGTTTTACGGCATATCAACCCTTTTCGGGTTATTTAATGCCGAATCCAAAGATTTTGAAGAAAACTTTTTTTAATAGAATATATTTGTTGTTTTCATGTCAGTTTCTATTTAACCCATAGTTGGGACCCTAACAGGTACTACCACTCCGGGTCAGAGTGGACCTGGGAGCAATGGTAATTAAAGGGTGGCTCCACACTCCCCAAAGCCCACAAGCTGGGCCCTCACCACTGGATATAGTTTAAGGTCATATCCTGGACCCCCATTGAGGGACTTTTACCCTCTGCAGGGGGGCAGTCGGCGTATTCTAATGCCCCACCAACAGGGCTGCCAAAGATTTTGAAGAAAAATTTTTAATAGAATATATTTGTTGTTTTCAAATCAGTTTCTATTTAACCCATAGTTGGGACCCTAACAGGTACTACCACTCCGGGTCAGAGTGGACCTGGGAGCAATCGTAATTAAAGGGTGGCTCCACACTCCCCAAAGCCCGCAAGCTGGGGCCTCACCACTGGATATAGTTTAAGGTCATATCCAGGACCACAGTTTTGCTGAAAAACTCCTAGACTGACTAAAACTTATTGTTTTCTCTTTTCCGGTGACGTAGGCAATAAACGGACACGCCTACTTAACGTGACTTCCGGTCACCTATCTAAATGTGGCGTGATCAATGTCACTTCTCAATTATTGTTTTGGATTTCTAAATTTTTATGTTTATAATTAAGTATAAGTAAATCTATAAACTATTTACATAATTAACTTGCATCTAAAGTTATTTTACCAAAACAATATTTTTCTTGTTAGTCTAGCAAGGTCACTGGTGTTGTCCAGATTCAGTGTTTCCCGGGAAGCTCTATACAACAATACGCCCGTCTACATACAGTGCCTAGTATTGCCAAATGATCTCTAATACTGCCTAGACTCAACATCATTCCACTTTCATCTATCAGGAACCAGTGTATCAACCATTGTTGTACTAAATACTCAATGGAAATGAACGTCCCTAAGTTGCCTGTGTAGCACTAAACCTTGTGTATGGCTTTATTGCAGGTCAGCATTTTTTTTTTCATTTTGAAAGTGCTATGAAATGCAGAGAAGTGAAATTTGGTATAACACTGGAAGAGCATAATAAGGTATCTTATTTCCCTGATTTTTTTGGAATTTGAACAAATATTTTGAAAATTGGCATATGTGTCATGTCGCTTCTGCTACGTACATGCCAGTGGCTCTGTTACAGAGGGAGAGAGAGAGGGGGGAGGATAGATAGAGTGAGAGAGGGAGGAGATAGAGATGAGAAAAAGAGTGGGAGAAAGAGATTAGAGAGAGAGATAGTAAATAAAGCACAACTAATTTTGATTTTGTTTTTATTTTTCGCTTTTCTATGGAAATCGCTTCAGACAACGTATGAAGCCACTTGATGTAAGGAGCTAAAACTACTACTTTTACAAAATAAAAACAAAACTAGCCAACAATAAGTGTTAGATGGATGGATTCCAACTCAGAAAACAGCATTTTTTACCCTTTGTCAGAAACATCGCTCATGGCACATGAAGAGTAAGCGACAAAAATAAAGAGAGGCACGATGCTGCCGAATGTAAACCCAAGGTCCACTTTCTAATCTCCTTTCTTTACATCTATATTTAATTAACTTTGTAAACTCACTTTTTCCTGAATCAAACAAATTAACTTAAGCTGAATGGATGACCAAATGGGTCACACATTTTCCTCGGATCCACAAGATCCATTAATCCATTAAGATACAAGCACTAAAATGGACAAATTATACCGGATCTAGAAAGATTGAAACGGCGGTTGAGGTTTCCACCCCCAACCAGCCCTGCAATATATATTGGCAGGTTTGCGTATTATGCTAAGTGGATTCCAGAATGTTAAGATAAGGTGCGTTCCGTCAGAAAACTGTAACGGCTTGTACACTATCATGGGACATTCTGTAAATCAGTTTCTTCATGGAATTTCAAGGATTTCGTGAAGGATTATAGCACCCTGGTGAAGTTAGAATATGCAATTTCATTCAGAGATAGAAAGATACAGACGGTATTTATCTCCCTTCCAGAGCAGGAAGATATGACACGAGTGCCAGAAAGTGTGATTGAAAAGACAGCGTCCTAGAGAAAAAGCACTTTGCACTTGCAAAAAAAAATGCCTGGGCAGCCACGTCAGCATTCTACAGTCGGGGCACCTCAAATCATGAACAATAAACTAAATCTTTTCCAAAACCACCTAGAACTGCACATATTGTAGTCAAAAGGGCAAAAGTTGTTTTTAAAAAATGGTCTCGACTTTGGTGCCGAGGGAAAAACGCATAAATTGGAGTTGATTGGTTGGAAGGGAAGTCACGGGCCATAGAACAGAGAAAGAAGAACACAATCACTATCTCAGAGTCTTCTTTGAAAAGGATTCCCATCTATGAAACACATTACCACAACTTTGCTTCCCTGCACATTGCAACATAGCCGTCCTCAAATCCAATATAATCTCCTGTTCCCATAAATAATTAAACTTAATCCATTCCAGTAATCATTCTTAATACTGCCATAATATTCGTCATTTTTCAACTGGCAATCATTCAATCTAATTTACACGAATCCTCGAATGCCTTTTTTGCCCTGGTAGAATTGACTTATTAGTAAAAAAATAAATAAATTGTATATATGAAATTAACTATGTCTGTGTGTCTGCCTCTCTCCATTTTTTTCAAACTGCTGAGATGCAAGCTTGCAGAGCAGCATGAGGCGAGTCAAATGATTGCATTTCTTGTGGACCGTTGTTTTATATATATATATATATATATATATATATATATATATATATATATATACCGGTAAAAATAGCTGCTAAAGGGCTAAAATTGAAAAAAAAATGAAACTTGGCAAGCGTAAATCAATGTAAAATGTTCTTGTATACATGCGAAAAAATATGTTCATAAAATAAAGTCGGTTCATTTGTAACTATTTCTTCTCCCTGTGATAATAGTTAAAACGGTAACGACTAAGACTGAAGCACTAAATGTTTTGGCTTCAATTCTAGCTGATAGCACTCAAGCCACACACACACACACACAC
Source organism: Euprymna scolopes (assembly GCF_053919585.1). NCBI lineage: Eukaryota > Metazoa > Mollusca > Cephalopoda > Sepiida > Sepiolidae > Euprymna > Euprymna scolopes. The sequence continues at coordinate 102,746,291 of NC_136502.1, forward strand.
ACACACACACACACACATATATATATATATATATATATATATATATTAAAATAAAAAGAAACAAGGATATATTTTTTAAAATCAGAACGAACAACAATATATATATATATATATATATATATTAAAATCAAAACGAAGATATATATATATATATATATATATATATATATATAACTACTTCATTTACTCACATAAAATTAATATTCGAAAGTATAGATTTATGTGTAAACTTTAAGTATTTACTTCAAAAGTGCTCAATACGTAGGTAGAGCTAGTTAGTAAGTTATAAAATATATATGACGATTAAGCCACACTGAATATTCCGCGTTTCATCCACTCTAGGACTCTTCAAGCTTATGCGGAATATTCAGTGTAGCGTAATCGCCATATATATTTTATAAATTACTATATATATATATATATATATATATATATATATATATATATATATATATATATATATATATATATATAGAGAGAGAGAGAGAGAGAGAGAGAGAGAGAGAGAGAGGGAATTAGACCAACGGTCTAAAGAGCGGAGTTTATTTTAATGTATTAGTAAATGCATTAATACTATTAAAAGAAAACAGTGCTCGTTGTAATGTAGACATATAATAACCTCGACAGGCATATATATCCTAGAGCTATTTTAATATTGAGTAAGATGACTCATAATTTACAATTAAAAATCGGTTTCAAAAGAAAAACAAACAAAATCAATGATTTTACTCAAATGATTTTACTCAAATGATATATATAAATATATATATATATATATATATATATACATATATATATATATATATATATATATATATACATATATATATATATATATATATATATATATATATATATATATATATATACTTTTGAAAGCACTATTATATATTGGATAATTATAATAATTACTAGAGCTCTATTGGCTCTATTAATAATGAATACGAAATCTGCATAAATTAAAATATCATATTTAAGCGTATTTTTCGACCGGGCAATGCTAGGCGCCTTGCTAGTAAATATATAAAACACCATTCCATTATTTTTCCACTTGTAAACACAAATTTCCAGAAAATGTCTGATTTCTTTCATTAGAATAATAATAATAAAAAATATCTATGAATAAAATGTTATTTATCTTGAAAAAAAAGTTCCATTAAAAAAATTTCTTTTGTTCTTCAAGATTTTTGAAATTCAATGATTCTTGTTACGTCGACCGCCCGTCCCCTCAGGTGGACAAGTAATGGTACAAGATGGTACTAATTAGCCGACAATCATCGCACGTGAAACATCTCCAGTCGAAATTGAAAGGACATGAACGAACAAAAAAAAAAAAAAAAAAAAAGTTAAAAAAATGAGCTTTTGTTTTCTTTTTTCTTTTTTTTAAAGAATTCGTTTTATGATATTATATTTTTCCTATTTTATTCAAAGATCTTTTTTTTTTTTTCAAACTTTCTGCACACAAAAGAATGCCCAGCCATTGCGTCTTCTTTCCATCTTACTTCGTTGTTATTTTTCTGACAATTTCAAAATTCCTGACAAAAGAGGGAAAAGGAATGATGAAATACCGTCTATTATATAAAGGGCAGTTGTGTGTGTTTGTATGTACAACCAAATTTCTTTTCACCAGTGAGTCAGTGAGTCACCACTTATCAAGGCCCGAAGGCCACTTGAGGACATGGGTTAATGAGTGTACGACGGTAGTTATCGGGACAACACCGTAGTAATCGTTAATAGTGGGAATTTGGTATAATTTATTTATTTAAGGGGACAGCTCAGCAAGAATTTGTTTACATTGGACTTTGAAACGGCAATATTGTAGTCAGTTGGAAAGCAAGCCAGCGGAACAGAGTTCCATGGGCGGGCAGTTCTATGAAAGAAGCTTTGTTTATGGAATCCATGATTAGATTTAGGCACAAATAGAGAACGGAGGAAATTATTGATAGTGATCTCCATATTTTCAAACTTGATCTCCTCCAAAACAAAAAATTGTAGAGTGGCGCTAGGGGCCTGATATGATTGGATTTTTTACGGACCATTCATTTATGGGTCTTTAGCAGTTAAAGTGGTTTTTTAGGGGGTCAAAAATGGGTAAAAATTGAAAAAATCGTTAAACATTTTATGAATTCTTCTCAGTTTATTTTCAATAAGTTCATATGCATGTCACGTTGGTACAGTGGTAACGTCACCAGCTTTGAGTGCGGCAGTCTTGCTTTAGGTTTCGATTCTAGCTGATGGCCCCCAAATGCATATTTTTTTTTTACTTTTGAAATCACGACTCTATAATAATATATATGAAATCTGGACAAATTAAAATATCATATTTGAACGTATTTTACGACCGGGCAAAGCCCCTCTCCTCCCCCTTATACTTACTAAAGTTAGTTTAGACGTTTCAGAAATGAGTTTCCTACTCAAATCGCACCACTTTCGGCATTTTTGTTTTATTTTAGTTAAGAGTCAACCTCTCTATCCACTACACAGTGGATAGAGGCGTTGAGTCTGTGTTTCCAGGTGAGCATTGTCTGAAGATAGCGGTTTCAATCCTACCCAAAGCAGACCAGAGGATTAGTTGGCCAAAACGTGGTGAGACAACAACAACTATGGAAAGCAGTAATTACTGGGGATACAGTTACGAGACACAGCATTCCTATCCCGTCGCAGTTAACCATACGAAGAAGGCCAGAGGATGAGTTGGTCGAAACGTGGTGAAAAAACAACTTTGAAGATGAGGATAACAATCTGTAGAAAAAACGAATAAAAAGAGACCATTTAAATTTATATAAAATTCATACGGAAAATGCTTTTAGGAAGCAACCGTTAAATAGATCTTTTGTTAAGAATATATTAACCCCAACCCTAACCCTAACCCTCTCTTCACTTTCAGACGTCGGTTTAACCATATTTGTTAAGCTGAAGTGGAGTGTGCTATCAATTAATGGATAATGAAAGGCTGTAACAGGAAAGGACAAGAAGGGAAGCCAATTATTGAGAACTGTAATATACGAGGTGCCTTCAATAAGTTTCCAGACTTTTTTCCGTATGGGCACTTTTACTGATAGTACATACATGAAACTCTCGTCCCTTTTAAAGTAATCTCCTCTGGCTGCAATGCACTTGTTGTACCGTTCCAATAACTTCTAGAAATCGTCTTGTATGAGCGTGTCAATGACCCTCATCACAACCGCTTTCATCTCCTCAATTGTTTCATAATGACAGCCTCTAAGGTTTTCCTTGAGCTTAGGGAATAACCAAAGTCACAGGGAACAAGGTTTGGGCTATAGGGAGGGTGAGGAAATGTCTTGATACCAATCTTGGTCAAATAGTCTGTGACAAGGATAGAGTTGCATTCATGCAAATCTTCAGCAATTCCTTGTGAATAATTGTGTGTACAGTTCCCACACTGACATCACACTCTGCAGTTAGTGTCTCTATAGACACACGACGGTCCTTATCCATGATTTTTTTTATTTAGTTAATCAACTCCGGTGTTTTGATGTCCTTACCCATCTTACACTTCTCATCATCTCTCACAGACACCCTGCCTTCCTTGAATCTCTTGTGCCACTCAAAAACTGATTCCTGATTCATTCAAGATGGTCCAAAAGCAGTCTGAAGCATTCCATACGTTTCTGTAGCATTTTTTTTCCAAGTTTTATTGCATATCGTTCTTCTAAAATGTCCTTGTGTCCAGATTGCATTTCTGAGATTCACCAGCTGTGAAAATTAGGCTTTGTATTCCAATTATGTAGCTGTTCATTTGAACCCGAAAAAAAATTGGTCAGTCATCTCATAAGATGTGTCGCAATAACATATTGAATTTTTAAGGGTCTACGACAATTTTAAGTGTCTGCACAAAAAAAAAGTCTGGAAACTTATTGAAGACATCTTGTATAATCAATCGAGGATGTTTTCTGTCTCTTCTCTAGTATTTTATTGGGATTAATTAGGAAAAAAACGCTGACTACCAAGAGAATGGTAGACGACCAAGAACACAAGACTACTCACAGACTGAAAAATGGTTTTATGTATTTACCCGACAGAAATTACATTATTCGATTAAGGATTCAAAACGGTTGAAAAGTAATCTTAAAAACGGTATTTTTCCACATAAGGCTAGAATAAGGTTAAAGTAGTGGAAAATTCCATTAGAATCAAAAGATTAGTTATGATTATGTCGCGGAATAGGAACAAGATTGATTCTGTCAGTTCGAGTATACAATCTCACCAAAGTGACTAAACATATTTTTTTCAAGGTCTACAAACCTATGATGATGGGTTGGTAGATTACAGTTCATCTAAGAATACATTGTTATAAATTTAATAAAAAATGTCAACTAAACCCCAGAAGCAAATAATGGAGTTATTTGCTGTTCTTTTAAATTATTTCTATTATTACAACTAAAAGAAAAAAGAAGAGAAAGAAGCTCAATATGTTGCTCTCCATAGAATAATTTATAACGTGTCAACAGTTGTGCTGTTGACACGTTATAAATTAAAACTTCAGACATGATGTCAGAATGGACATTTTGCTGTAAATTGGTATGAAAGAATTTGTCCATCATAAACCCTGTGTATCGCTTTATTGCAGGTCAATATTGTTTTTAATTTTGAAATTGCTATGAAACGCAGAGAAGTGAAATTTGGAACACTGGAAGAGCATAACAAGGTGCTTTATTTCCCTAATTTTTGTGGAATTTGAACGAGTATTTTGAAAACCATGCTAATTGTTCTATTTTCTGGTAATTTTTAGTGTGTATAATTTTATTGAAAGTGTCTAAAAATGTATATTTTCGGTAATAAAACAATATTCTAACTTCATATTTCTATTTATATGAAATAAAGAACATATCCAGTAACAATATTAACCAAGAACGAATTTCACATTATTTTGTTTAAGAAGATATTTATTTATCAATATAACTCCCCTGTTTCAAAATCACTTTGAATAACTTCTTGTCAACTGAGGATGTCAATTGGCGGATTTGAGACGATATGATGCTGTAGGAAACTTTTAAAATCTTCCTCTAAAGTTCATCCTTCAACAAAAATTGAACACCGCCTTCTTAAACTTTCATCTTCATAACTGATCAGAGTTGCTCAATTAGGTTTATATCTGGAGAACAAGGTGGCCATGTCATCAAATTTTCTCCACTAATACCTAATGACTTAAGGTAGGATGTTGTAGTCTTGGCTGACAATGGCAATTTTTGTGCATAAAAAATCAATTTGCGATGGCATGCCAATGGAAGGTCATCAAGCCATGGTGACAAATGCTTATTTAAATACAAGAGTGGCTTGTCAATTTGATACCTTCTGGCACTGGAAATGGTCCAATTAGTTCATCGCAGATTATTCCAGCCCTAAATATGTGCGCGAGTTTATGTCACAGCAAAGGAAGAGAAGGGAAAGAAAAGCGGAGAGATTTGGAACAGCAACCAGTAAGCACGTGCTGGCAAGAGAGATTTGAAAAACCTGCGTGGCGGCGACTGGACTTGAGTAGACATGTCGACGCGGGAGAAGAAAAGGCATCTGTTCAACACGGCAGAATTTTCTTAACTACATGGCGAATGATTTTTTTTTTTTTTTTTGTTAAAAAAAAAAAAACTGAGTCAAATTTCTTTCCTTTGTTTCTTTGCGAGACTTCCTTGCACATTGTCGGGTCTGTGTTAAAATGTAACGGCCACATTACATCTCTATCTCTCTTCTCTCTTTTGTTATTAAGTAAATAGTTTTACTACTTGTGGGGTTATTGCCTTTTGTTTGTAATGAAGTATTTCTATCTTTTTGCTCTTTCCTGTCTTTATTCACTTTAACTGTTAATAAACAGAGAGAAAGAGAGAGAGAGAGAGAGAGAGAGAGAGAGAGAGAGACGGAAGCGAGAGTGATAAAATGTGTACAAAATAAGAGTGACAAACAACAATAAGAAATTTAGCAATCAATAGAAATTTAGCAATCAATAGAAATTTAGCAATCAATGGGTCACTTGGTGAGCTAATTACAAATTAAAGATAATTAGACGAATGGGTGCTTGTGCAGATAGGGTCCTTTTAAACGAATGCATTTTCTGTAAAAACATGATTACATACTTACGTGTTATGTCGAAATTAGTATAAATTGCAAAAAATTATGAAAAATAATCCAGTAGAAAAATAATTACAAGTAAAAACAGAATTTATCGAATTTTTGAGTTTTATCGTATGTCTTGATGTGAAACAGTTCAGCAACCAATTCAGTATGACATACTGACTTATCTCCCTTGACTTAAATTTACTTAAAATAAGGGTGTGCCATTTTTAAACACAGAACCTCTGAACATAATTGTGAATAATTTTTGTTGTTAAAAATACATCTACATGCACATCTTCCAGTAGGCTATTTTTCGTAATTAAGTAGATCACCGATCTACACAAGTACCGAAAAATGAAAATGGATTTTTTAATACTCAATATCTGTCCCAGTTTTGAGAAATTGCGTCATTTTGTCTCATCCTTTATTAAAATAATAAGAAAAAACTTTTAAGAGGACGTGGTCGTTCACGAATATCCTCATGATAAAAATAAATCAACAACTTGAGCGTGTGGTACAGTGGAGGAAGAGATGGCTGGTCACTTTTAATGCATCTAAAACCAAGCTCCTATCTTTACATCATCAACGCTCTGATCCCCATCTGGCATCAATTGAAATGGATGGCTCTCGTCTTGGGGAGGCTCCATCTTTTGACAAGCTTCTGGGTTTGACCTTTACTCCTGATCTGAAATGGAACACGTACATCAAATTTGTTGCCAAAGACACTGGGAAAATGATGGGATCCTTCTACAGCTCCAGAAGATATCTCACTACTGATGCAATTCTCTATCTCTATAAAAGCCAAGTACGTCCAAGGATGGAGTACTGCTGCCACATCTGGGCAGGAGCTGTTAAAAACAGCCTATTCTCCCTTTACAGAGTACAAAATAGACTTTGTGGCTTAGTGGGGGATGCTCTCTTCTCTTCCCTGCAACCTCTCTCCCACAGAAGAGACATTGCAAGCTTGTTTTATCGTTATTTCCATGGCAAGTTCTCGTCTGAGCTCCAATCTCTGGTACCCCTCACTAATCTTTCACAATAAACACCTGTCCAGCTGAAACCACTGTCATTAATTTTCCCCACTCTTTATTTGTGCCTAAATCAAAGCGTAGATTCCATAAGCAGAGCTTCTTTCTTAGAAGTGCACGACTGTGGAACTCTCTTCTGTTTGCCTGTTTCCCACCTGACTACAACTTGGATGTCTTCAAGTCCAACATAAACAAATTCCTGATGAACCGCCCCCTTAAGTAAGACACTTTATCAAATCTCCAATACTAACGATTACTATGATACTATCCCATTGATTACTGTACATGTGATAACTCTTATCCCTGAGTGGCTCCGGGCCTCGATAAGTGGTGAACTCCATATAAAAAAACAAAAAAAAATACAAATGTACACATATCTAAGACAATAGCAGAAATCTTAGAAAACGATCTCCAATCAATAGTGGTAGTGGGCCGTAAATAGATGACAGCATTAATGCTACTAAGACTAAACTTCTTTCCTTCAACAATCATAAGAAGCCTTCTCAACCACCAATAGCCATGACTAATATCATCCGACATGAAAGCTTATCCTTCAAACTGCTGGATATACAGACGTGGCGATGCATATTTGAAAGCAGAGATGTGCACACACCTACATTCCAAATGGACTTGATCTGCATTCTTTTCTGTGTACCATAAAAATGACCGAAATTGTGCTTATCACGAAAACAAAGAACTGTAAGATTCCAAGATCAGAAGTTATGAATTGCGCAATGCAAAATAGAAAAGAAGGGTGTAATATTTTGATGTGTGCAATTCGATTTGTGCCGATATAAGAGGAAAATAAACAACAGAAAGCATGCACAGCAGAGCGTGATTGACATCTTGACACCTCTTCGTCGACGCACTAATCAACTCCATCACAACAAACGTCTCTCTTGCTTTGTCAATGAACTAGACATTTAATTGTAAATAAAACTTATACTTTGAAGTTCGTCTTTGTGTTGATTTTGAAAATAGCGACAAAAGAATGGTCAGTGTATATATAATATAAATTATATATACATTCAACAATGCAACAAAACTCCTCGACTTAGCATTCACAGGCAACATGAACTGGAAGAAATACATTGCAGACATTAGATTAAGGCACATTTAGAGAGTGGGGAAAATCGTATATATTGGTTGTAGCTAGTCGAGTGTTTCTTTGTGAAAGTCCGGCAAGAGAGAACCATAGATTGAAGTTCAGTCGACTACTGGCCATGAAAATAACGACAGAGCAGAGGCAGGCTTGCAACATTTCTTCTGTGCGAAAAAGATTGCAGGGAAGAGAAAAGAGCATTACCTGCTAGATTTTGAAGCTGGTTTTGAACTCTGTCAAGGTTGGATATATGATGATTGCAACATCTTGTCAGATGAGTGCCACTTTCTCAGACATTTAAAGTCCATGAGCTCAAAAATGACTTCTTTTTTTTCTTTTTTTTCTTTTTTTTGTTAGTCCTACCAGTGAATTCACACGCTCAAGCAGGCATGACACTGAAGATGGTCATTGAGATCAATTATTAATGTTTCCAGCATTTCAAGCCTCCACGCGTCACAACTTTTCCATCGCCACAGGACCACTTTTATAGAAAAAAGCCTGAGGGAGTAGCTATACACAGATGATGTTACAGAGTCTTAGCTTTGTACGACAGCTGTCTCTATCTCGGTTCAAAATGTTGAGATTCAGCAACAAGCAAGAGTAAGATAGCCAGCAACAAGTTAAACTGCAAACCAGTGGATACTGCTCTCCCGCTTTATGGTTTTTTAAATCAGAGATTTGCTTCTCCTAGAAAGGTTGCCTTCAACACGGCTTACGGGAGCCCTCTCCACCCCAACACACACATACACACACAAACACACACGGTGCTAGTTGGCCGTTGCCCCCCAAAAAGTGTTCATTCGCCCTTTAGAAGGTCTTGTTTTTAATCCTTCAGGGAGACTTGCCACCTTCCTCAACAAACAAGTTTAGTGGGGGAACGAGTTTAGTCGCTGGTGACCCGACCATGAGGCAGGTAGTACTGGGTTACATGGTACCAGTAGCATATGACATAACCTGAAAGAAATATATCTATATAGATATATAATGTAATGTGAACAAACATCTCACTCATCTCTTCAATTGTCCTCTGTAGGTCTGGTCCCAAGAAGTAGTCCCTTATGATCAAGTGACAATATGCCTTGTTTGGGGTGAATAAGAGTAATAAAATAATAAATACAATGATTGAGGATAATTTCTACAAAACTTCATGTTCCTAGGTCTAATTATGTTCCTAGGTCTAATTAATAGGCATAAAAGGGAAATAAAAATATCTTATTAATTTTTGTTTTTTATTGAAGGACATAAAATCCTCAAATTTAAGTAATTATTAAGTACAACAGTTCTCACTTGAGCTTGGTAATATTTTCTATTAAAAAGACATTTTGGATTTTGGGCACAATATTTTTGCAATTTGACAGGAAATGGAAAAAAATGATGGGGAGGGGGCAAATTTAGCCTTTGGGCGCAAAGGAACAATTTTTGGTCTGCTAACTTTTATAAATATTTTTAATTCGAATATTGTAATATTTTAAATTCTGCTCTGAAAAATCGCTCTTTTTATTCGGCCATAACAAATTATTTTGAAAATAAAAGAATTGAACAAAAACGACAGCATTTAAAAATATTTATTTATTTATTTCCCTTTCAGGAAAAGGGGAAAAAAACACGAATCAGATCATCATCATCATCATCATCATCATCATCATCATCATCATCATAATCATCATCATCATAATCATCATCATCATCATCAGCAGCAGCAGCAGTGGCAGCAACAGAAGCAGTTTAATGTCCGTTTTTACGTGCTGGCATGTGTCGGACAGCTGTAAAAAATTGACTTACAAACTAACCTATCTCTTTATTTATCCCTCCATCCCTCAGGTCAATTTTACCACTTCCTCTCAGGTTTTCCTTGTGTTAGGTATTGACCATGCCGAAATGTGTGCTCGTCGACAATTATTATTATGATCGTTATTAATATTTGTAAAAATAATATGTTATCGTAGCAAAATAAATGTTTACAGATAAAATGGTTTAATAGAAAAGAATCTTAGAACATAAACAAAATGCATGAAAAAGGTAGATAACGTGGAGTTAATGATGTAACGAGAGAGCTTGAAAGACATGTCTCAGTTAGTCAAGAGTTGGGAGTCAGAGAGAGCAGAAACAATCAGAGGAAGAAATTTGGTTGTTGACATAATGGTTCTGAGTAGGAGAAAATGTCGATAGTAAAAGTCTAGGACCAGTGTTGCAGCTTTTCAATGAAGGGAAACATCCGAAATAAAACTGCTGTAAATACCACCAAGGCTTGGGATTGTACGAATCTTCAGTTACAGCTTTTCCGAGGATCCCCAGATCAAGATCAATCCAAGATGAGCCAGGTATGTTTTCCCATTGGCCAATATAAAACTCCAGAGACTGTTATTTATCCCTTAATGTTACAATTATTATATGTCCTGTTTTAGACAATCAATATACACATTTATATCTAGACAATCAAATATATCGATGATTGAATATATATACATGTCAATAAATACACATTATATATATACACCCCCCCATGTTATACCACTGGACGATACACAAATTCAGATATGTAAATATATAGAACTCCACTACATGACACTTAGACTTCCCTTCTGAACTGAACCTGCAACCTCAACTGTTCTACATCTACTAACCCAAGAACTCTCATCTTTTCTTTCAACATGACCATACCATCAAAGTCTCCTGTTCCGCTTATATTGTTCAGATTTAATTTCCCACCGCAATCATTAGAACATAAGCCTGTCTTTTAAAACTCACATTAAATATCCATCATATCATTCCCCTTCATGCAACGCATATCCTCAGTCCTCGTTGGCCAGGTTTATGGAGCATCATACTTCTTTTCTTTTTTTTTGTCATTTTGGAATTTTTAGATACGGTGTTATGTTAAACTTGTTTCGGTATTTTTTTTATGAGAGTATACAGCGTAGTATAAACACCCCCAACCTCTCTGTGTTAAGAACGGCTTTCGGAAATAAACACTCACAACCCTTCCTTAACATGGGAGGTTGGGGATGTTTATTTTTGAAAGCCGTTCTTAACGTGGGGAGGTTGGGGGTGTTTATTTTCGAAAAAAGTTCCTTACATAGGGAGGTTGGAGGGGTGTTTATATTATGCTGGGTACTCTAGTAAAAAAATACTCTTGTTTCATTGCGCTGTTTCATACGTAATTGCTGAAGTCCTGAAATGGAGAGTAGAAAGTGGACATTCGGTTTAATTCCAGCAGTAATTCTTGCTTTCTTCCCCCCCCCGCCCCGACCTGTTTTGTCCCTTTGTTCTTGCATTCAATAAGCGATGTTTCTGTCAAAAAGGAAAAATTGTTGTTTTCTGGGTTGGAATCTATCCATCCAAAGTGGCTAGTTTTTGATCTTGAAAGAGTTTTTTTTTTTTTTTTTTGTCAACATGTAACATTCTGATTTTTTTAGATGAGATGTGAATGCTTGTGTTATGTTGATTAATCAAATTATTATTCTCATCCTGGGTGTTATTAGCACAACGTTTCGGTTGTTGCAACCTGCGACCTTCTTCGGGTGTTGAAAACATGCTTCTTTTTTTCTACTAAGGAAAAGATGGTTGGCTCTGCATTACAAGAAATTCGAACCATTTGTTCGAGGGTGGGTCCGTAGATCAAAAAGAAGGTTCAATCTTCAGGGGGCACTAAGATATTTTTTAAAGGCTTTCCTATGACTCAGTTTTTTTGGATATCTATACTAATTGTTAATATTAGTGAAAAAATGTTTTACGAAACAGAGGATTGATATCCACGCATATTTTTGTTTGCGGGGGTATCGATCCTCTGTTTTGCATGAAAAACAAAAAGAATGTTTTCAACACCCGAAGAAGGTCGCAGGTTCAGCGACCGAAACGTTGTGCTAATAAAACTCAAGTTTATTAGTCCGATTAATCAACATAACACAAGCATTCACATCTCATCTAAAATATTCAAAATTGCATTGTAAGATTTTGTTGTCGGCGTTTAGAAATATCCTTTCATGTATTTAATTGGTGAGTCATTTGTTTGGTTGTTCATATTATAGGATCATGTGGGTTTCGTACTCATGTCGAATGTCCCGGATGTGTGGGAAGTTAACAAAAGAAAAGGGGAATGTAGAATATAATGTTGAAAATCAAAAGAACAATTTTTACTATGAAATATCACGCGCTTCAGGGTTTTCAGTAAGATGTCAGCTGTTTTTATCATTGCTGTTTCTCGTATCAGTCTTCCATTTGTTATTATTTACTCACTAGGAGTAGTCACACAAGCCATCGTCAAAGATTACTCTTTGTGAACAACTTGTGGTGTTCTCTCGAGTCTTAGTGACAACAACTGTCCTCGGATTTCCTGTACTCGCCACCTCTTTCGATAACCTTTGCAAAAGAATTTGCGTTATCGCAACAGACGCTTATCTCACATATATTTCACGTTGGCAGCGACCATTGGTCTTCACTGGGATTTGCGTGGCAATAAGCCTCCCCAAGGTGCAGTCCTCTTTGCACTCAGCCACAGAGGTCTGGCTAGTGCTTTCTCTCCTCTGTCTTTCCATCCTCTTTTACCCTCTTCACTTATTTGGTGTGGTGCCAGTTTATGATGACTTACATACGCA
>NC_136502.1:102766584-102791584 GCF_053919585.1 Euprymna scolopes
ACAGATAAATATTGGTATAACGTGCAGAAAAAATAATTAAGCACTTTGTATCATTTATTTATATATTTGAGAACTATTATCCTCATCTTTATGGTGTTTCACCACGTTTTGGCCTGCTATTCCTTTGGCCTTCTTCAGGTGGTTAACCACGTTCCAGGTGAGTATTACCTGAAAATAGTGGTTTACATCCTAGCCAAACCAGACCAAAGGATTAGTTGTCCAAACCGTGCCGAAACAACAACTATGGAAGGCAGTAATTACTGAGGATACAGTTACAAGACTCAACATTCCTATCCCATTGCAGTTAATCACCTGAAGAAGGACAGAGGAATAGTTGGCCGAAATGTGATGAAACAACACCAACAACTATGAGGATAATAATTCACAAATAAATATACAAATTACTTAGATTAAAGGATTCTAATAAAAAACATTATATATAATATAATCTCACATTCTGAAAATTCTATAACAAAAAATGGCTCGTTAGCTTAGCTCTGCTGGATGGCGTCGTCCTTTTGAGTTCAAAATACCTGCTTGTGAGACATTGGCTTGAGGGTTCAGCTGGTTGGATGACCACGTCCCTTGTCGAGATGAAGTAGGTATATTCCACAGTTTGATTTCGTCGCGGTTTGCTTGATCTGTGTTGGCTAATAGAATTTCTTGTGTGCGGGGCGTTTGGTCTGTTGGTAGAGTGCTTGTCTCGCATGCAGGAGGCTCAGGTTTCAAATCCCGGGCACAGATATGTCTGACTGATGAGCCCAAGTGAGGGTGAAACTCGAGTCTTAGACTTCCGGTTCGTTGGTAGGCATGGCTCTTGTGGGCTGCGGCATTCGTTGGGCTGTGGAAATAATTATATATATATATATATATATATATATATATATATATATATATATATATATATAATTAATTTTATTATTTATTTATATAAATATTTAAATAATAAATTAATTACTAATAATATGTCCCCCAAAAATGTGGGAGTGACTAGAATATAAACAAAAGGCAGATAACCTCTCCCTTTAAAGCACTCCATGGGTGAAAAAAACACACTACAGTATTGCTTATAAAAAAATGAATAAATAAACAATTCCATATATATATATATATATATATATATATATATATATATATATATATATATATATATATATGAACAAATGATTAATAAAACATGTTAAAAGACATCTTGAAAAAAAGTTAAAAACATATTTAATTTTAAAAAAGGAAGCACAAGATAAGTGGATAGTCCTTAATCCGTGGAGTTTCGAAGAAATACCCCCCTTCTCATCAGAGGGCAGGAATTAGCAAAATGCGGGATCGGATTTTGCATATAAAAGTATTTAATGAAACTACAAGTAAGTCACAGATCTTACTTGCTTAAAAAAAAGGGTGAGGTAAGGGGAATAGGAGATAAAAGAAAAATGATAAAAAGATTTCACATGAATGGATAGTCCGGTGAAGGGTAAAAATATATATATATATATATATAGCATTCCTTAAACTCACCTTATAAGTATAAGTATATGCATAAGTATATTTTTGAGTTGAGGTAAGGTTTCTTATGGCAGCATGCTTCGCGTGTTTTTGTGGGTTTTTTTTGTACCGCACTGAAATCAGCCATAATAAAATGCAGTGTATCTATTTATAGCAATCATAATAGCAAGAATTTGTAAGTCTTGAGATGGGAGTGCTACGTGTGTGGGAGGTAAATTTAGGGTTCGTCAGCTCGCAAATATCTGGAACTCTTGGTATAAACAAAGTTGTATACAATGTCATCATCGGAAGAGAGACTATTAATTGCAGTCAGTCGACATAATTTCAACTGCAAACTTGCGTGAAAAGTCAAAATGGAGGGAAATCAGAAGTTGAACGAGAGCACTATGGATAGTTATGTACGACATAATCACATTGATACATCGGTCCTAGTTAGATCACCAAAGTTAAGCAATGTTGAGCCTGTTCAGTACCAAATGGGTGACCGTTTGTGAATACCAGCAGCTGTATGTAGGACCTGGACATGTTCGGGAAGAACTGCAAAAAACCTAACGTTGTCATCTTCTCTGATTGTGAAACACAAGCGACTGGAGACCGCTTATGAATTTGATATTCCTATGAAACTTCCTCCTCAGGAGGAAGCTGGTTCAACTCGCTTAAGTTGATATCCACTTCAGTAGATATTTAGATGCTGTGCACCTCGGTATGATGTGACACAAGGTCGAAAGGTGAGGGTTTTAAGTCAGCGCCCCCAAAGAGCACTCTAACCCAGCAAAAATTTCCTACACAGCCTCGTCAGCATTCTCCAGTGGGGGCGCCTTAGGCAGTAAGCAATAAACTTACACCATCTGAAAGCCGGGTGGCATGGCCTGGTAGAGTGAACCTATTAGGTACTACCCAGGCAATGTGCCTCAGTCCAACAGGTACTGTGCCAGTTTCTGGCCCCAAACCTGTCTATCTGATTGTTAAGAGCGGATTTTTGACTGGTACTTCCACCAAGTCTCCAAGCAGCCGAAGCAGCAAGGAGACTCATCCTCTTTGATATAATGAGTGCCACTTCGGTATGGCCGGTATGGTCCTATGAATAGAAAGCAAATCTAATGACATTAGTATTAATTGGATTAATCTGACTACTATTCTCAATTTTGAATGTTATCCTTATAATGCAAAAAGAAGTCAGGTGGGACAGATCCTGTACCAACCAGATCGCCATGTTATGCATAATAGTCGAGCGGTCCCTGGAGTGGAATTCCTTGTTGTACATCAACTTCGTGGCCTTCCTCAAGATTTTTGACAGTGACACCCTGTGGCACCTCGTCTGACATTATGGCATCCCAGAAAAAACTGATAAAAATTATCAAGGAGTCGTATGAGGGAATGGCTGGTCAGGTCGTATATGGTGGACAGTTGATACGTCACTTCAACATAAGGACCGGCGTACAACAGGGATGCCTGCTGTTGCTATTCTTGTTTTTTGCCAAGTGATTTTTTGGTAAAAGTTTTTTTTTTTGTGTTTCTTCCTTAGTGTTTCCCACCGATAGAGAATTATTGCTAGTCTCTATTTACTTTTTTTTATATTTTTTACACTTATCAAGACCCAGAGGCCATTCAAGTATAAGAGTTAATGTGTATACGGTTGTAACATACACGTATGTAAATGCATGCGAAATGATGTCATTGGGAAAGAAAAAAAAACTATAAAAAAAGAGAACAATCACATAAGAGATGTGGATAATTTTCGCGATCACATGCGAGGAGGCATGGATGACACTCGAGAAGACGATCACGTGAGAGATGTTACAATGGCAACGAGAGAATGAGGAAATAAATAAAAAGCGAGTTGAAGTTCTTTCTTATTCTTGCTCTCGTATGGAACTGAAACTGCAGACAACGTGTGTGGGTTTCCAGACAATGTTACACGGTAGTCCTTGGGACAACAGCATTGTTATCATTAGTCGTGGAAATTTGGTAATATTTGATTATTGAAGAGGACGATTCAACCATAACTTGTTCACATTGGACTTGAAGACAACAATATTGTAGTCAGCTGATTTTTTTTATGAAGAAAGTTATCAATAACAAAAAAAAACGAGAAACAGACTAACTTTGCTTTATATATTAGATGAAATCTATTTTCCCTGCTGATGTACTTTTTGATATATTTATTTTGCTGAGCATTTCTACAAGGTGGAACGATAAAAGTGTCGCCCTAAAGAAAACAAGACTACAACTTTATTTTAAAACTTTTATTGAAAAAATTAATTCAGATAACGTGATTATGTAGTAGAGCTGACATATATTAAATGTAGCTGCCTTAAGCCTCAATCACTGTTTCGATACAAGTTCGGAACTGGGGGCATGCCTTTTTCACATGCGCAGACAGGAGCCTCGCGAATACTCAGCAGATGGCGGCAATCAGGCTGGCTTTGGTGTTGGTTGTGGGAGGTCATGTTGGTGATGTTCTCGAATGTTTGACTAAATGAAGTCCAGCGGGTTCAGGTTAGGGCAGGAGAGAGTCATTGAGAGAAGGGTACAAAGTCATAGCATTCTTTCTGAAGCCAAGCGTAGATCTTTTCGGACTTGTGGGCCAGTGCCGTGTCCTGCTGCCACATCTGGGGTGTGCCAGGGACCACTTGATTGCAGTAGGGGATCATCACACTCTTTAGCACATCCAGGTAATCTTTGGTGTTGACTTCCAAGCCTACTTTGAAGATGTGAATAGGTATGATGAGGCCCTCAATTGAAATCACACCAAAGAGCAAAACTGTGGCCGGAAACTTTGTTGAGCTGTGTCCTCAAGCATTAAACTGTCTGGGTTTGCATTTTGAGAATGTTGGCAATGGTTCTGTTGTCATAATTTGAATTGGTAGAGAACATGAGTTGTACAGCAGCACACCTCCGATCGTTCTCATTGAACATTGTGTCACTTCAATCATGATAGAACGCTCCTATCTCTCTTGGGATTTGTACACAACTGGCCAACTTGTAGATGGTCTGCAACAAAAGAGAAAACCGGTTTTTATCAAACAGAAATGGAATCATGTGGTCTTTTCTAGCGCGACTTTATTGTTCCACCCTGTAGTTTGTTGGTTATGAAAAGAAAGCCATATATATCTGGTGTTGCCCGGGAATCTGTTTTGTTTGTTTGTTTGTTTGTTTGTTTGCTTGTTTGTTTCTCTTATTGACCCTACATTAGCTGCTCTTAATTAGTTTCGGATCAAGTAGGTCATAAGGACCCCACAAATTAAACAAAGCAGAAAGAGATGCTTTTGGATTGATGTCGGTTGACTTTTGACGCACATGGAATCTATAGACAAATATACGGCATAATCACATTGACACACATGTTTTCATTAGATCCCCGAAGTTAAGCAACGTTGAACCTGATCAGTAACAAATGGATGACCATTTGGGAATACCAGGCGCTGTATGTAGGAGGACATTGACACCTCCCTGCAAGAGTTGCAAACACTTAACGTCGTCATCTCTCTTGATAGAGATATAAATATGACTGGGTACCGCTTATGAATTTCATACTCCCATGGAACTTACTCCTTCGGAAGAAAGTGATTTAATTCGTTTAGAGTTAGTGTCACTTTGGTACAGGGTAGATAATGAAACCAAGTTATTTGTTTGTTCGTTTTTTTTCCTCATCAGGCCGATATTTGGTTGCTTGGTTGTTTGGTTTTACGGCATATCAACATTTTTGGGTTATTTAATGCCGAATCCAGTTATTTTAGAAATTGTATTCATGTTGCAGCCAATTATTTTGTAGAAGGTTTTTATTCTTCAAGCTCTTTGTATCTTCAATTGCTAGTTTGTAGCGTTTGGTTTGGGTTATAGTGGATTTTATCGTTTTTGTTCCCTGTCCTGCAGAACATGAATGAGTTTTGCAATGGGAGAGGGAAAAGGGTTACAGTATTAATGTTTGATATTTTAAGTTAGGAAACCAGTCAGAAAGTGAGGGAGATAGAGAGAGAAAGGAGAAATGGGAAGAAGAAAAAAAGGGGGGGAAAGGGTGGGTTGTTGTTTTTGTTTTTGGTTTTGCAGAACATAATTAAGTTTTGCAAAACGGAAGTAGAAAATCAAAAAGCATCAATATTAGGTGCATTTCGTCTCAAGTAGCCAATATCTTCAGACAGCCTGATCTGGTAGCACCAGAAGGCCAATATTTACTATACGAAATCTTCATAAGAAAAGGGTGGGAAATATATTAGATATTATTAAATATTTTGTTTAGTTTAGAATGTATTTTTTTATTTAACAAAACCTTTTGATAAACAAATGCAGAGATTGTGTCCCCCACCGTTCTAAATTCTCGTTTTAAAATGAATCCATTTTCTACAATTATTTCGATTTATATTTGAGCCATAAAAATTTTCATAAGTACAAACATTTTTTTTTTTTTTGTTTTAAAAAGGGAATAATCGTTTTCTATTTTAATATTCATATTATTTTTGGTAGGCATTTTTATTTTTAATAGAAAAACCTCAAGGTGTCTCTTCTGTTTGGCTCATTTTGGGGAGGGGGGGGGTCCTTTAAATCTAATTAATCCTTGTAAAAGTTTTTACATTTTTTAAACATAATTCGATGAAAAAATATATGCTATCAAAAAAATTGATTATACGTTTTATTAACTGTTTAAATTTAATTTCCATAAATATTTTTTTAATCTGTTTTAGTCCCCCCTCCCCCCAACAAAAGGAGGGTGGACCTGTAAATTCACCATTGTCCGTTCGTTTATTCGTCTGTCTGCACTTTTCTCAATAACTACGTCTTGGAATTTTTAAAATTATGCACAAACATTAAACATGATATGAGTAAAAAAGTAACAGAACAGATTTTCCAGGAAAACTCCACTTGTTCCCCTAGGGGTGCTTTTCGGGTCAAAATGGCTAAAATTGACACTTTTGTGCTTATTAAAAAAAAATTTGATGCCTTGGATTTTTATAAAACTTTCTGAAAAGTTGTTACTAACTGATTTCTATATAATTTTGTTTGTCTATACTTCGCGATAACTCTTGGGTGTGCCCCAGGGGCTCTTTCAGGGCTAATAAAAACACTCCATTTTGGGGACTATTTTACCATATTTATCCAAAATTTTCTGTGTATATCTATTTAGCAGTTTTGCATGGCGTTGAACTCAAATTTAAATATGTTAAGGCTTTGGGGACCTTTGAGGCTAAAGGGGTGGGGGTGAATTGATGGACTTAATCATTTCTTTTTTGCATAGTGCAGAACTCAAATTTACATATGTTAAGGCCTAAAACTGCACTGTTTGTTCATTTTTACAAGGATTTGACGTCCCCTGGGGACTTTTGTGGCTAAATGGAGGGGGGGTCAAATGCTGAACTTAGTCATTTTTTATGCCTCGTTCACTGTGCACTCACAGAGGACCATGCACGCTTCACTTGTTTTATGGGTCTGTTTGTTTTTTTGTCTTTTAACAACGAAATAGATAGGGGCCGAAATAATTCTTTTCAAACAGTTGTTGAATTCTAGCCATTTTTGTCCTCCATTTTTAATTCGAACTTTAAAAAAAAATTAATGCTATTACTGATATGTTAATTGGACCAAAATTGCTAAGAATCAAAAATAAATAATGCCTAAAAAAACGTTCATTAAAAGTGTCACATGAACGTTAATTACAACGGACAGACGATATCTTGCCTGACAATTTTATTGCATGGGAACGTTTAAACTACGTCTCCAATATCGCGAAGAAAATTGTATTAAATTCCCAGTTTAGCTTTCAGCAAAAGAATATTTATTCACACCGGTTAAAATGTGTTTTTCTTGGAAAAACCTACGTTTTAAAGAAAACAGTAATTACATAATTGTCTGCAAGCATTCAAATAAATATATTTACAATTATAAGTCAATTTAATCTCATGAAAATCTTCTGCCGAAATGAATGTGTGACGAATGACGCTAGTCATAACTATGACACGTCTTGTACAAACTCATTGCTCAATATTGGACTTTTTACTTGTGAT
Source organism: Euprymna scolopes (assembly GCF_053919585.1). Taxonomy (NCBI): domain Eukaryota; kingdom Metazoa; phylum Mollusca; class Cephalopoda; order Sepiida; family Sepiolidae; genus Euprymna; species Euprymna scolopes. Next base: position 102,774,081 of record NC_136502.1, read on the forward strand.
CGACCGTTTGCGAAGCAAAAAGGTTTTTTTTTTTTTAATTATCTACCTTGGTTTAGACAAAGTCTCAAAGTCGCAACTTCTTTTAATCATTCACAAGCACCCCCTACTTCCACACGTAATATAAAAACCCAAACACAAAACTATCATTCTATTTGCAGTTTTTTCTATCACGTTTAACATTCGTGCATATGTCGCAAATTGCTTGCTTGCTTTCTTGCGTGCTTGCATCTTTCTTCGACGATCGGGCGATTTCATCTTTAAAAAAAACGGATGACAGGTGAATGTATATATATATATATATATATATATATATATATGTGTGTGTGTGTGTGTGTGTGTATGTATGTATATGTATATTAAATTTTAGTCATTCAATCTAATTAAAAAATGTATGACGTGAAATGGTTAAATTTCAAATCAAAATATTTTTTATTCTGTGTAAGACAAAGAATACATTTTAAATATTATAACTCCTTATCCTATAGGATTTCGATGTCTACCATCTCTTCAGAGAAGAAAATATTAGCAAATAATTATAATGGTTTACACCTTAATTGCTGAAGTCAGTGAGACATGGAAAATCACAGGTTTTCATACCAGTCAGTTGATTGTTTTATATATATATATACTAGCATGGGCGCGCGGTGTTGCCCGAGTGTTTGTATGTGTATGTTGAGCAAAAAAAAAAGTGGTAGTAGGAAGCAGGCTCGAACCCGTACCGCAAATGAGGAAAAGAACGGGGTAAAACCTAACGTTTATGCTGTTACGACCACCGCCAAACCGGAAGCGATATTCTTTTAGATTAAAGCTAGACAATCTAAAGGAGAGGATAACTTTAAAAAATATCGGCGAAAAAAAGTGACGCCCCCCCCCTGTAGAAAAGTGCCTAGTTGAAGGGGAAGATATTAATGTTTTTAGCCAATTTTTCGATATTTGTCGTATGAAAGGTCGAACTTTAAAACGATACCGATCTTGGTAAAATCCGTCGCCTCTATTGAAAGTTTAAGGCAGACATGCAAACAGACATAAATACAAACATTTATATATTGGTAACTAAAAACTTTCGACCCAAACTGATGAAAAAGCTTGCCCTATCTCTGAATACCCTTTATGTAAAATTTCAAATATTTAGACCAGAAATTGTCTGAGTAATTTGGAAGAGACCGCAGAGGTCAATATTTTTTAACTTTGACCCCTATTACGACCCCTCAAAATGTATTGTTTTAGTCTCAAATAAAGTTATTAAGTTAGTTAGATACATGTCCAAGTAACCTATATCTAAAATTTCAAGTGTTTAGACCCAAAATTGTTGGGGGAGTTTGGTAGAGTTCTCAAAGGTCAAATCGTTGAACTTTGACCCCTTAACAGACAAATTTCTGGCCAAAAAATCGATTACATCGATTTTCCCAAATCTCAGTAACCTGTATATTACATTTCGAGTCTGTAGACTAAAAATTGACAGAGTTATTGTGTAGGGAAATGTACACAGACACACAGACACACAGATACACAGACACACAGACACTTTCACTTTTATGTATATATATATATATATATATATATATATATATATATATATATATATATATATAGAGAGAGAGAGAGAGAGAGAGAGAGAGAGAGAGAGAGAGATAACGAAATAATTTCAGAAGTTTCCACATCAATGGAAAGCAGGTGATAGGCCGATAGTTATCAACCGCAGTACCCTATGATATATCCTCCTGGCAGGGCACTCTTCGTCCATACGTGCTCCATGAAAGAATTATGCCTCCTGTCAAAATTTCGTCAATTTGAGATGCAACCATTTCATGCAAGTTGACAAGGTTTTTTTATATGGGCCTGGAGCCTTTCAATGTGGAAGTTTTTCGACGTTATTGTTTTGTTTTTTTTTACTTTCTCCATTTTATAACTTTCTCCATTTCTCATTTTTACCACATCTTGAGTTTTCTTTAACTTAATTTTTAGCCCATTCTTCATTTCTTCCAGTCAGACTACTTTTCACTGTGTCAAAAAATCATTTTTTTCAGTGTTGTCCCATAAAGAAATATACTTAAATATTTGAAGAAATGTGAAGGGTGTACTCACTTTTGTGATACACCGTATATATATATATATATATATATATATATATATATATATATATATATATATATATATATATATATATATATATATATATATATATATATATATTCCCATATATATATACATATAATTACTTTCTATAATAATTATTAAATACCTACAGACACTAGTGTTTCATCCTTTCGGGAATCATCAGAATTAACACCGTTCGATAGATTTGAACCCGGCAACAGAAGCCATCTCTGACTCCATTTGGCCACCGTTAATCACGAGAAATACTGTTGAAATGTAAACATTTATTTTTCAATGTTTTTAATGTCCGTCAGAGTAACTTAATCATTATATGATGATCTGGCATACGAGCTAAATTGACCAACTTTATTTCAACTGAAAGTGCTCAACGATCAATTTACGTGATTTTTGGAATTTCTATGTGAATCCATTACTTGAGTTACGTTCAAGTCAAATAAGGTAAAATCTCAATATAAAGGGAGACTACCATCAGCAGGTGCAGTGTAAACAAATTGACGGCATACTACATATAGATCGATATGTTTTCCGTCCAGTAAGCTAGTCTTGTGTCAGAAGGATTATCAAGTTTCCTCTTGTAATTTTGTCCAGTTTAAAAGTTCCGGTACATAAACTGTCGGAAAATTGGCGTTCGAACTCTACTTCATTATTCCACGTCATTAACATTTTAAACAAGGCGTATTGCCACTTAACCGCGATGAGCAATAAGAAATTAATCAGTACGTGTTGGTAAACGAAAGTAAGAAAAAAAAAATGTCAATTAGTCTAAGTTTGATTTCCTTCTTTTTGCGTTTGATTTGATTTCTTAAAAAATCGCCATAGAGCAAATCTACTTTGTTTATTGTCACAAAAATGTCGGATTTCTGGCATTTTCTTTTGCTGACGTTCTTGTGCTTTAGTTCGGAGACGTGCGACGCCATTTTATTGAAACATTTTTTTTTGTGTGTGTGTGTGTGCTGTTTTATCGTTCTCAATTTCTCATACAATTATCCCTACAATTATATAAATGCAACTTTGTCTGTGTGTGTGTGTGTGTGTGTGTGTGTGTGTGTGTGTGTGAGTTCGTACCTTATAGTCTCCGAAACGGCTGAACAGGTTTTCTGTAAAATTTACAATACTTTAGTGTATAAGTCTGGGAGTGATCTTAGTTAAATTTTGTTTCAGAAGACCCCTGATAATTACCGATAATCGATAACTGAAACTGTTATTTTAATTTATCTATCATCGGTAAAGTCATTTTTTCCATGTCGTCGCTTAGCAACAATGATAGAACAATGGGCCGTGAAAATTCTACTGTGGGTAAGTTGATAGCGTTTTTTTTTTTTTGTGTGTGTGTGTTTGTTTGTTTTTTGCACGATGTGGTCTGAATTTTATAAGACTTGAAAATTTACGTGTTTTTTATTTGCTGTTTTTTTTTTTTTTTTTTTTTGTTAGTTTGGGTTTTTTTTGCATGGCATGGTCTGTAGGTTCAACCCCCGCCCATAAATTTCTTTTTTTTTTTTTTCGTTAACTGGAAAGAAGTTTATATAAAATAATTTTATGAAAGAAACAGTAGGTTCTCTAGAATGCAACGTAGAATATCATATATTTTGGACTAAGTTACTGAATGAAGCTTCCTCCCGGGCGATTTCACGGATTTCGATGGCAATAAACATATAGGAGTGTGAAATATTCGTTGGTCATCATTCAACCCCGGGCTAGGTCGGGTCTCCCTGCTAGTACATATATATATATATATATATATATATATATATATATATATATATATATATATATATATATATATATATACACACACACATATATATATATATATATACAGTGATGATCATATTTATTGGCACGGTAAAATAAAAGTTAAATTTTGTCTAATAAATTCTAAAAAAGGGATTAAATTAAAGAAAATAACAAAGTATATTATGTATTTTTAACTGGCCTTTCCGATGCAGCAATCGGATTTTAGAAAAAATAAATAACAAAGGAACAACAAACATAATTGCAAAAAACCCTTGTTCAAAATTATTGGCACGGCTTTGTTTTTCTTTTAGTATCAGTATAATATCAATCAATTTCCGGTTTACGTGCTTTCTGAACTTTTTTATAGCCATATTATGCTTGTTTAACGCTAATTCAGTGAATAATTTTTTTCAGATAATTTTTAGATAGCGATTTATTTAAACTATTATAAGTGACTAAATTATAATTTTCAATCGCCATGGTTAAAACTAAGGAACACAGCGAAGACGTCATGAAGCTTGTTGTAGCATGCCATACCAATGGGGAGGGCTATGATAAGATTTCAAAGAAGCTAAACCTTCCCAAATCCACTGTTAGAGCCATAACAAACAAGTTCAAATCGCAAGGCCACGTTATGAGTTTAGAGGGTAGAGGGAGAAAAAGGATTCTTTCCCCAAGAGATGAACGGAAAATTGTTCGACAAGTAAAACAAAACCCAAGGATCTCTGTTGGGGAGATTGTTGATGAACAGAGCACCTCTGGAGTGAATGTATCTCGACATACAGTTGGTAGAGTTTTGAAGAGAGCTGGTTTAAAAGCATGTCGTCCGAGAAAGACTCCCTTATTGAAGCCTATGCACCTGAAAGCAAGGCTAGCCTTTGCAAAACGTCATATTGATAAAGATGTTGCATTCTGGAAACGTGTTCTATGGACTGACGAAACGAAAATAGAGTTATTTGGCCATAATAAAGTGTCTTATATTTACAGAAAATCTGGCGAAGCTTTCCTGCCTAAGAACACCATACCCACAGTGAAACACGGTGGAGGCAGTTTGATGTTTTGGGGATCCTTTGCTGCCTCTGGACCAGGGCGACTTGTTAAGGTCACAGGTAGCATAAAAAAGGAAGATTATGTTAAAATATTGGATGAAAACCTGAAAGACTCTGCTAAAGAGCTCTCACTTGGTCGTCGTTGGTGGTTCATGCAAGATAATGACCCAAAGCATTCGGCTAAACTGACTAAGAAATGGCTTGAGGACAATCATATTAATGTTTTGGAGTGGCCATCACAAAGCCCAGACCTTAATCCAATTGAAAATTTATGGAGAACATTAAAATTGAGGGTAATGCAAAGGAAGCCTAAGAATCTTATTCAATTGGAGGATTATTGTCAGGAAGAGTGGGCTAAAATTACTACTGAAGAGTGCAACAACTTGGTTGTAAACTATGAAAAGCGACTGAGGAAGGTAATCAAGGCCAAAGGCTATACAATTGATTATTAAATAAATCGTGCCAATAATTTTGAACAAGGGTTTTTTGCAATTATGTCTGTTGTTCCTTTGTTATTTATTTTTTCTAAAATCCGATTGCTGCTTCGGAAAGGCCAGTTAAAAATACATTATATACTTTGTTATTTTCTTTAATTTAATCCCTTTTTTAGAATTTATTAGACAAAATTTAACTTTTATTTTACCGTGCCAATAAATATGATCATCACTGTATATATATATATATATATATATATATATATATATATATATATATATATATATATATATATGAGTGTTTAAGGGACAAATATACTTATTCAATTATATTTCACCTTTTATTTATACCAAAACTTTTATTTATGAAGCTCAATATACGTTAACCATAACTATAGAGCATATACAAATACATGACAAAAGTCTATATTCCAAATTCCAAGGTATTGTTCCTCTTACCGTTTATTTATTTCAGCATGTTAAAATGTTCAATTCTTGACAGTACGTGTTTCGTAGCGCAGAAACAATCATATAATTAGTATGTCAATTTTTTTAATATTGAATATAGGGAAAATATCTCAAAAAAATTCTCATTTAAAAAATTGCAGAAACGTCAAAATGTTTTAGTTAACACTTGCTAACTGGTGTCCCTTGCTATTTAATGTTTCACTGGTGGGACTCGTGGAAATTCCGCAGCGGACTCTTTAATATGGTATATATCGATGTTGGCGTTCTGTGGATGTTCAGCGTAAATGGAGACGCCTTAATATTATTGAAGTTCTGTTGTTAAAACTGTAAAAGTATTTATCTAGGCTAGCAGGGACGCCCGGCTTAGCCCAGTCGTAAAATACGCTTAAATATGATACTTTAATTTATGCAGATTTCCTATTTATTATTGTACAGCCAATGTTCTATCCATTTTTATCTCTACATATAGATATATAAATGCAACTTTGTGTGTGTGTGTGTGTGTGTGTGTGTGTGTGTGTGAGTTTGTTTCTTATAGACTCCGAAACAGTTGAAAAAATTTTCTTCAAAATTTATAAAACTTTAGTTTATAAGTCTGGGAGTGATCTTAGTTTAGTTTTGTCGCAGAATACCACCGATAATTGACGATAATCGATAATCGAAACCGTTATTTTAATTTATCTATCATCGGTAAAGCCATTTTTCCATGTCGTCGCTTAGCAACAATGATAGAACAACGGGCCGTGAAAATTCTACTGTGAGTAAGTTGATAGCGTGTTTCCCCCCCTTTTTTTTCATGACGTGGTCTGTAGGTTCAAACCCCGCACGTACATTTCTTAATATTTTTTTTCGTTAACTGGAAAGAAGTTTATATAAAATAATTTTATAAAAGAAACAGTAGGTTCTCTAGAGTGCAATGCAGAATAACATATTTTGGACTAAGTTACAGCATGGAAGCATGTGAAGCTTCCCCCCCCCCCCGAGCGATTTCACGGATTTCGTTGACAATAAAAATATAGGAGTGTGAAATATTTATTGAACATCATTCAATCCCGGGCAACGTCGGGTCTCCCTGCTAGTATATTATAAAGTTGTTATTTCAAAAATAAAAAAAAGTATATCCATATATTTTGGGTGCATCAGCTTTAATCGAAACCGAAACCAAAACTTATGAAGAGGAGAAGTGTGTTTGGAAATTGCGTAACTTTAGCCTCATAATTATAGGCGTAGCTACCCCTGCAGGGGGGGGGGTATCCATTGTCTTTCGAGACTGAACGGAGGCGATAAGATAAATATTTAATTTTCGATTTCTCGGCTGTTAACTACACCACATGGATGCTTTTTTTATGTTCATTTTTTTTTAAAATGGCTTAAGTAAAAATAAGTTGACTCTAAATAATTTAAGTGATTGAAATAGGAATTAATCTTAAAAAAAATAGAACAACACGAAGATTTAAAAGAAAGACTGCACGGTTAAAATTAAAATTAAATTGAGTAAAACCAAAACCAACATTACACGACAAACGAGCGAATAAAAAGATCATGGCCGACAAATTTTATAGGTCATATAAGTTCAACGAGCAGAAATTGCTGGACTTCCCAAAAAGAGAGAAACGTTACTTTCGTATGTTCTAAATTGAGACGCAATTGTCGCGGTTGCTCTTACCCACACCTCTCGTTTCGTAGCACAGAAAAAAAAAGTGCCCTTAAAAACCAGAGAATATGAAATACATTTTCGCGGTTTATTAGCAGTCTTATATTTCAAACTTTCCACTTCCTGCGCCCAAATGACCTATTTCCGGTTTCAGCGTCGACATTTCTAATGAGTTAATCATTGATATAACTTTGTTGTTCTTTCTACACGTTTTGCTGAGGACCAGACGGCTTTTATCCCCTCCCCTTTATAAAACATACATTTATATATTTATATTTATATATAAACTCTGAAATAGCATAGCTGCCCCCCCCCCTACACACACAGCTGCCACAAAAGTTCGAGTGCCTTTATATATATATATATATATATATATATATATATATATATATATATATATGTGTGTGTGTGTGTGTGTGTGTGTGTGTGTGTGGTCTGACTCACTCTCAGAAGTTGCAACATCCCAGACATTACCTTCTCTCTTTGAGGAGATGGTTTATTGCTGTAGAGAAAATTGTGGTGAGTGCGAAAATTGGAAGCTTCCGTTTAGTCTCGAAAGGCAAAGGATACCGCCTATAAAAGTAGCTGCATGTGTAATTGTGAGGCAAGGGTTGCGCAATCTCAAGCCACACCTCTATTGAATCGGCACTGCTTGAGTCCAGTGGAAAGGAGAATCTAGGATGATTGGAAACAATGCCGAGATAAGCAGAGAGCACATACAACACATGCAATTCCCAAATGGTCACCCATTTTATTACTGACCAGTCTTAACGTTGCTTAACTTCGGTGATCTAACGTTACGAAAATTACTTGCTACCCGACAAAATATTAAACAAAACGTCTCCCTATCCAATTTCATAATGTCTTACGAAAAAGCATTTATTTTAATTCTTGATGATATTCCATATTAAAACGGTCACCGCTTAAGTTACCCCTAACCTAAACACAAAAAAAAAAAAAAAAATACTGGGCACTTCTTTATGACAGTTGCGTATTAGCAACAGAAACGAGTTATCGACTCCTGTTCTTAGAAAGAGAATTGACATCTAGCGGCCATTATGTGAAGCTCAAATATAAACAAGTGTTTACGATAACGCAAAAATATATAACGAAATAAATAACACAAAAATATATGAAAATCGAAATATTTATTGCATAAAAAAATGTATCAGAATATAATTTTAATGTATTAATATAATTTTTTTTTCAATGATGGATTCATAACTGAAAATAAAATAATAAATTTGATAAAAACATAAAATATTTATAGATTGTTTTTAGAATTATTTGTTTTTTTTTTTACGGTAAGGTTGTATAAAAATGTAGCAAAATAGAATTTAAAAAACATGAAACATTTTTATAGAGGTTCAAGAATAATTTGTTTTTGTTTTTGTTTTTTTTATTCAGAAAAATTGTATAAAAATATATCAAAATATAATTTTAGTTTGCAGGAACTTTTAGAAAAGGAAGAGTTATCGACCCCCCTGACAAGCGACATCTGTCGGCGGTTCTTGAAACTAAAATGCAATCATTCGTCTCATGTCACTGTCATGCAGAAGTGCCAAATGCTGTCCCGTGTGCATGTTTTACTATTTAGCTACTAAATTCTTGGCAAACTTTGAATTTCGCCAGAGCACTGCTGCTCAGTATTCCTGAACACTGTGGAAATCCTAATTCCTAATCCAATCATTCAATTTGCATCCTTCGCTAGGGGAAATATATCTTTCGCACCAGTATGCTTATGGATTCATAAACCTCACAATCCATTTTTTTTTTTTTTTGTACTTATGCAGAATAGGGGCCATGTTTTCGTCGAAATTTTCCAGGTAGTTTACATAAAACACTAATGTCAAATGAAAGTTTTGTGATTTTTTTTCTTCGTGCAAACGCTGAGAAATTTTTTCCAATGAAAAATATTATTTGTTATTACAAAGATAATTCGCTGAAAATTTTATTTAAAAAATGAAGACAATATTCTTTTTGGTATTATGAAGAAAATAAAATCAATAATTATTGGGCAATTTTTATTAAATTTGAAGAAAATTAAAATTCAAATCAAGAAAAAAAAACAATCATTGTAAGGTAAGTTTCATGAATAAATACATATAATTATGGTAATATGCTTTATAATTGTAAAAATGAGCCTTAAACATCCAATAATATAAGTTTCACGTATATAAGTGAGATATGCATGTATGTTTAGATATGTTGATTGGTTGGTTGGTTGTTTTTTGTTTTACGGCATATCAACCCTTTTAGATATGTTGAGATAATCTCTATAATGTACATCTTGAAAGAGTCACATTTGTTTAAAGTATCTGGGTGGTCTTGGCTACTATATTCAAGTAATAATCCAGTAAGTCGCCTTACTGAACAGGTGTTCGTAGTCGGAATTAGTAATATCCTTAAGCATGAGGCTTTCGGTGCATCTTTTGAGGTCTCTCCAAAGCTTCTCTACCAGTCGGTATTTATGGCTTAACCAGCCAATCATATTTCTGTGAGAAGGAACCCGGGTGTACTTCTGTTCATTATATCACTGACTAATTATCCAATCACTATGAGGTCCTGAATATAACTCTAAACTATATCCGATGGTGAGGCCCCAACTTGCGGGCTTTGGGGAGTGTGGAGCCACCCTTTAATTGCCATTGTTCCCAGGTCTACTCTGACCCGGAGTGGTAGTACCTGTTAGGGTCCCAACTATGGGTTAAATAGAAGCCGACTTGAAAAAAAATATTCTATTAAAAAAAAATTCTTGAAAATTACTGGATTCGGCATTAAATAACCTGGAAAGGGTTGATATGCCCTAAAACAAAAACAACCAACAACCAGCAACCAACCCAATCACTACGAATTTTGGAATATGATTGTTATGGGTGAGGATAGATAATGCAGACTATATTTAATTTAATTTAGTTTTATATAGCGGGAGTTCGAAATACTTTGTGAAAAGTTAGATAACACTGATTTTGATGAAATGTTAATTATTATGTATGCCTCAAATCTCTGTTTTTACGTGTGATGCAGCATTATATGAGCACAACTTCCGGTTATAGAAAAGTCCCCCGATGCTTTCTGCAAGCCTGTTTCCGGAAACGGTGGGGATTCAAAATAGTTCCTTCTGTTGTTATTTTTTCACTTCTGCATTACTGGTGCGTTTTTCTTATTTACTATTAAGATTTCTTGAAAACACTTTTTTTTCAATCTTTTTTATTTTTCAATGTGAGTTCGCCTGAAGTCATAAATCATTTAGTTGATGACGTAATGCCACCGAGAAAAGTTCGCATTAAAAGTTTTATTTTATTTTTTTTTTAACTTGTTTCATAAACATTGTTATATTAAAGTTCAAATAAATGTTTTAATTTTATAAAATAGTTTAATGAGCATCCTTTTTTATATAAAAGTTAAAATAAAAAGTTTTTTACAGAAATAAAGCTCATAAATTATATATATATATATATATATATATATATATATATATATATATATATGTATTTACATGTAAACGCCTAAATTAATTAAAACATATATTCATTAAAAAGAATATTTAACATTTTTTAGTTAGCATTTTTTAATCCTCCCGGTCAACGCCGGGAAACGGGACCTGCTAGTTTATTATCAAGGTGCAAATAGAGACTAATTTTGTTATTTTTATTTTTATAATTTTCAATAATTTGCTTTTTTATTTCAATAAATCGTTTCACAATACAAATAGTGTTTACATAATTTCATGATAGAAAATCGTTCTAATAATTAAAAAAAAAAGGAAGGTACTACTTTGAGTTCTCACCACTTCTGTAAACAGGCTCGCAGAAAGTGTTTGGGGATTTTACTTGCCTATAAACCAAATTCCTCTTTGTAAATTCGAATATTTCTGTATTTCAGACACACACTCAAACAACTATTCGCCTCCTCCCTTGAGGTTTGTATTTACAAATATCCGTGGACTTAGAACTAACTTAGATGATGTAGAATCATTTCTCTTAGCAACTTCCCCGGATAACTTAGCACTAAGTGAAACTAACTGGCACTCCTCCATCCCCTCTAACATCTTTAATATGTATGGTTATCTTCTACTTTGTTGTAAGGACTCTGAAAGACACATGCACGAACTTGGTGTCTATATTCGTAACACCTTGCCCATGACTAGGGAACCTAAACTAGTATCAGATGATCAGGCATTTATGTGATTTAAACTAACTTTACAACATAGCGTTAGCTACTTATGTTTTCTTTATCGCTCTCCCTCAACCCAGGATTGTACTCTAATCAACCATGTCTCTGACAGCATAGATATAGCACTCTCCCTTGACACTAGAGCCCAAATACATATATTTGGTGACTTTAACGCCCACCACAATAATTGGCTTGGCTTATCTAACTTCACAGACACAGCTGGTAGCATCATTTATAACTCTTCTATATCCCATTCCTTGACACAGACAGTAATATTCCCGGCCCGACTCTCAGATCTTCTGGGGATTGTGTAACAAAACTGCCCATTGCCCACTCGGGAAGTTGATCATGCTATGATAATAATAGACATCACTCTACACTCTCGATTTCAAGTTGAAGAGTTATTGCTCAAAACGACAAGGTATTACAATAAGGCTAACTGGGATGCCATTAGAGATCACATCAGAGACGCCCCATGGGGAAATATCTTTTCTATTCCTGCGGAACAGTACGCAAATGAAACCACTGAATGGTTCTAAACAATAATTGAAACACGTGTTCTCACACAGAAGTTTTATAGCAAACTCTACTCTCTCCAATGGTTTACTTCTACTTGGACAGCAGCCATTGCTCAGAGGTAGCATGTATACCGCAGATTTATCCAGCATAAGTCCAGTAGAAACAGAAAAAAGTTTATACAAGCTAGAAGTAATTGTAAGAAAGAAGTAACGATAGCTAAGAGAGAATATACCGAAACCACAAGAAAACGCATTGAAGTGAAAACATTAGGAACTTATGATTTCTGGAAAATCTACAACAGTGTAGTAAATAATAGGCAATCAACAATTCCCCAACTATCCAACAATCTTGAGGTTGTTTGCTCTGCAACTGAGAAAGCTAACATGCTTACCCATCAGTTTACCTTAAACTCTACTTTGGACCTAGCAAACCACTGCCCCCCCCCGATTTTCTTATGCAGACAGAAATCACACTAGATGATCTGAAAATCACCTCTTCTCAAGTACATGATGTCATAAAAAAACTAGACACTTCAAAAACCTAGACACATGTGGACATGATCTCACCCCGGTTGTACTATAAAAAAAAGTGTTCCACTGAGCTTGCTCCTGTTCTCTCCAAACTTTACAATAAATGCCTTAACAAATCATGCTTTACTGACTGCTGGAAAACTGCTTCTGTGGTACCACTTTACAAGAATTTTGACAAGAGAACTGACCCATTAAATTATCGCCCCATTCGCCTCCTCCCACTTTTTGCCAAAATATTTGAGTCCATAATTAATCAAGCTCTAGTCCATCAGCTTACAGTTGCTAAACCTCTGTCCTATCATCAATATGGATTTAGGCAAGCCTGTTCTACTACAGATATCCTAACTATAATCTCTGAACGTATATACCATGCACTGGATAAGGCAAGGGAGGAGAAGACAGTAGCTATTGATATATCTAAGGTTTTTGACAGGGTATGGCACAATGGTCTTCTTAAGAAAATCAGATCCTATGGTATTACTGGACGAATACTTAACATAATTAAATCCTTCTTAAGAGATTCCAGGTTGTCCTCGATGGTCGTATGTCTAAACAATATGATATAAATGTGGGTGTACCTCAGGGTCTATCCTTGGATCTTTATTATTCCTAATATTTATAAATGACCTCCATGATAAAATTGTCTCTGAGATGGGTGAGATGACACCATGCCTATGACATGCACAAGTGGAAAATTGAACAAACACATATCCAAACGGAAACTCTAGAGGAAGACCTCCAGTCTGTAGTGGAATGGATTCTAAAATGGATGGTAATGGCTAAAGATACATTATTTGAAAGTACTTAGGTCAAACTCCACAGCTTAACATTCACAGGGAACATGAGTTGGAACAGATATATGGAGAGCATTGCCAAGGCTGCTGCAAGGAAGGTGGGCTCTCTCTACCATGCTAGAAAGTTACTTATGCTTGAAAGTATCCTGTACCTCTACAAGGCCACCATTCGCCCATGTATAGAGTACTGTTGTCACATTTGAGCTGGTGCATCTGTTGCTAGTCTCTCACTCTTGGACAGGGTTCAGAAGAGAGTCGCCCACCTGATAGGTCCTGAACTGTCATCTAAGCTTCAACCTCTCTTCCATCAACGAAATGTTGCATCTCTTTGCCTGTTTTACAAATATTTTAATGGTGGATGCTCAAACAAACTACAATCCTTTGTACCACCTCGACGTAAATACCTTTGATAAACCTAACAAGTAACAAACTCCCATCCCTACACTGTAGATGTAAGAAAGCCTTCTACTCTAAAACTCTAGAACTGCTGTTTCCCTAGAAGAGCCTTCTACTCTAATAGCATCTTCCCTAGAACTGCTAGACTTTGGAATTCTCTTCTCCAATTGTACTGATATACGGAAGTGTAATGTGAACAGACAAATTATCAATGATCATCTGAGATATCAAATATTTCTGATTTGAATTAAAATTGATCTTTATTTAGTAAACACCATTTAAGCGAGTTACGGCTTGTGTCCCTTGATAGAATAAAAATAATATCTATTAGATACGTATTTATTTTATTCAAACTCAACCAGCGCTTTTATCAAGGAACACAACCCCTAACGTGAATTCCGTGTGACCAACGCACTGTTCCGACATTTGAAAAAAATTACCTCAAAAACAACAAACGGACTTCTACTGATTCTATGCTCCAACAACAACATGGCAAAAAGAAAGAAAGAAAGACATACTGATGATATACTTTATCTTCGAAATATATTCCAATATAAATTTCAAACAAAATAAATATCTGTTTATTTTGTAACAATGCGTTGTTTTGGCTTCAAACGTATCTAACAAGTATTTCATTTTGCCATTTAAGCAAGATTTTTGTTAGGTAGTTTTTATATGCGAGTGCACAAAATCCCTAATAAAAGATTAAATTGAAGCACAAAAGCACAGAGTAATTAATCAATACCTTTTTTAGAACAAAAAATTAGCAAAGAAAGAAGATCTATGTCCGAAGTAAAAGAAAAGGAAAGGAACAGGATGTTCTCGTTTTGCGAGGCAGAAACTTGAAGTGCTCCCAGGTTGTCCAGTGGTGATCTTCAGTGAAGTAGTCGTAGCCTGGAGGGATTCAGTGGACAGAAAGTGAGAGGGGAGAGGTCTGTCTTCTTTGGTGGTCTGAACTCCTCTGCTGGCTGCTGGCTAGTTTCTGACAGGGGTAATTTAGTTCCTTAAGGGTCATATAGGATTAATGCGTCCTAGTAGCTGACTGCATTAAACCACAAGAGAAAAGTTTATGGTGACTGCTACAAATTCTAAAATATAATTAGTAATCAGCAATAAAGCGATTGACGCAGTTTATATATATATATATATATATATATATATATATATATATATATATATATACACGTATCTATCTATCTATCTCTCTCTCTCTCTCTCTCTCTATATATATATATATATATATATATATATATATATATATATAGATGATGCGTGCAACGTCAGACGAGTGCCACTCCCTCAGACACTTAAAGTCCATTAGCCCAAAAATTACTTCCATCGCCACAGGACCATTTTAATAGACAAATGCCTGAGGGAGTATCTATACACAGATGATGTTACAGAGTCTTAGCTTTCTCTCTCTCTCTCTCTCTCGGTTCAAAATGTTGAGATCCAGCAACAAGCAAGAGCAAGATAGCCAGCAACAAAGTAATTGAATTTCAATTACTTGGGAACTTTTTAATCTTTGAGATAACGATTACGCAGACTATTGTTCTCAGCTTGGATACTATTCTTTCAACGTTTTAGTTGATGGAACTTTCAAGTTTTTCCAGGTATCGTGTCTTAGCAAACACTGGATTTTTTTTAAAAAAAACGTCAGACGAGTGCCACTCCCTCAGACACTTAAAGCTCTCTGCATAAAGAGTTCAGTTCTAAATTCTGTACAGGTTCCTTAATCTCTACTTATACAGGGTATTCCAAAAAAATTGACGTCATTTCGGAGGCCAATAATTTTGGCAATTTTCATTGAAATAACCTTAAATTTTCACAGCTTGTATAGAAACAGTTCAAGATTTTATGTTTAATGTTTGATATTTATCTTATATTATATTATCAGAATTATAATATTTATATTATCAGAATTGCACGAGCAGTGAGATATCTACCGTTCCAGTAGATATTTCACTGTTGATGAATTTCTCTACCTATATAAAAGCCAAGTGCGTCCAATGATGGAGTACTGATGCCACATCTTGGCAGGAGCTGCTAGAAGCAGATTATCCTGCCTTGACAGAGTTCAAAATAGATTTCGTAGCCTAGTGAGGGATGCCCTTTTTTCTTCCCTTGAACCTCTTTACCACAGAAGAGACGTCATTAGCCTGTCTCTGCGTTATCGTTACTTTCATGACAAGTGCTCGTCTAAGCTTCAATCTATAGTCCCACTTGGTCTGACTTTCATGAAAACACTCATCTAGCCAAAAACACTATCAATAATTTCCCCCACTCTTTATCTGTGCCTAAACTTAAACGTAGATTCCATGAACAAAGCTTCTTTCTTAGAACTGCACGCCTGTGGAACTCTGTTCCGTTTTCCTGCTTTCCAACTGACTACAATATGGTTGTCTTCAAGTTCAACGTGAACAAATTCTTGATGAGACGTCCCCTTAAGTTATCCAATTTACCAAATATCCACTACTAACAATGACTGACATGTTCTCCTTTACCACTGTACACTCATTAACCCTTATCCTCGAGTGGCCTCCGGGTCTTGATAAGTGGTGTCTCCTTTTCTTTTAAATTGAGAAATGTCGTTCACTTCAAAAGAAAAGTCATTTTGCGTGTTAGAATATGCTTGAACACAGTCACTCAAGACCGTGCAACATGCCTTCTTTGTAAAATTTGCCAAAAATGCACAAACGAGTTAACAAATTCGGACGTGACACCAAAAATTTAAAGAGGAAGGCTGCTTATGCACAGCTAAAGAATCTGGACGGCCATCAACATCAAAAGAGAAGGTCGAGAAAGTGCGTGAAACATTCCTTTGGAAGTCCTCAGAAGTCTGGAAGAAGAGCAAGTGAGGAAATGACGTTATTTTTTTTTTTTTATTTTTTTTTTACACAGTGATCACCACTTATCAAGGCCCGGAAGCCACTCAGGGATAAGGGTTATTGCAAGTACATTACGTTAGTGTGGAGATTTGATGAAGTGTTTACTTAAGGGGGCGGTTCATTAGGAATTTGTTAACATTGGACTTGAAGACATCCAAGTTGTAGTCCGGTGGGAAGCAGGCAGACGGAACAGAGTTCCACAGACGTGCAGTTCTAAGAAAGAAGCTTTGTTCATGGAATCCGCATTTTGATTTAGGCACAGATATAGAGTGGGGGAAATTTTTCACAATGGATTCAGCTAGACGGGTTTGAACACCCTGTATATAAAATGTACTTTGTGTGTGTATGTGTGTGTGTGTGTGTGTGTGTGAGAGAGAGAGAGAGAGAGAGAGAGAGAGTTCCCTATATACTCCAAAACAGTTGGGCCGATTTTTATGAAATTTCACACAAATGTATTTCATATGTTTGGGCGTGTTCTTAGGTTTTGTATCAGAACACACTAATCGCTAATCGAAAAAAAAAAAAAAAAAAAGAAGGAACAGTCCGATTTTCACTGAAGTTAACACTCTTATACAGCCTAACATCACAGGTGCATTTGAGAAATTTTATCCCTGCACAAACAGAAGGGCCTGGTATATAAAATCAAAAGTAGGTTCTTTGATAAGACGGGAGAGGGAGGCGCGTCCAAAATAAATGTTTCTGTTTATAGCACAATCGAATCATGATACTTGACTTTTGCATTTT
>NC_136502.1:102796584-102829084 GCF_053919585.1 Euprymna scolopes
TGGATTGGAAATTAATTGATTTTGTTATCTGACATCTAAAGCTTGTAGAATCCCAGCTGGTTTATTTACCCTTGTTCTAAATGTTTTTTATCCAAAAATGCAAGGGTATACACCTTCTCATCGGAGTGAAGCACATTTGTAGATATTAGGTGGTTTTGTTGCCAGAATAATTATTAGAGGATATATATCATTTTATTTAGGTTTCCAAGAACACAATACACGAATTCTAATTTTGTTTTTTGGAGTCATGATTAACCCAAGTAGATTATGGATGAATAGCAGATGTAGGTTAAACCCATGAATAATCAGTTTCAAGATTAAAAATATATTTTAGATTCTTAATTAATTAAATAAGCTATCGTAGCCTTTTCTGTATCTGTTTACTTAAATCAATTAATAAATCATAGACGCTTTCTAGTATCTACTAGACCTGAAACATCAAACGGCCTTAGTTGTCTCCCTTTAACTGTTATAAGTACTAAATACGACCTTTATTTCTACATAATTCTTTAACTAGTAGTTAACAACGTAATGGATTATCTTCCTTCGTAATTAGTTTTTTCATAACTACATGGAACCGTATTTGATTAGAACGATAATATATTTTAAAATATTAAATAATGAAAAATAGAATAGGACGCTTTACTCGGAATGTTGTATGAGAATTAATAAATATAAGGTATTGTTTTTCTTTATTTTCCTATTTAATAAAATATTAACCCTAAACTGGTCTTAAATCTAAGTAATTAGATAATCGATATTTGTAAACATTGTTGCCACAAATGAAACTAAAAATTAACCGTAACGTTATAGCAAAGTTGTTCTAACCATACTATAGATATAGAAATAAAATTTTTAAAATTCTTTTTAAAAAATTAATTATGTGAAATAAAGAAATATAGAAATCTGATTTAGGAATTGAATGAATGGTATTATTTAAAGATTTTAAATGGCTACGGGTTTTTGTTGAAACTTCTTATGACTGTTTTTAAATAAGGATACGAAAATTAGGTGATATATTAATATTTGAATGGGCTTTTGACGGAAGATGCCTCCAGGGTAAATGTTTTCACATGCTTCATTTCCGTTAAGGGAACTTTCTTTAAACAATGTTCTATTGTCAAGGGTGTGTTTTATTCAATAAGTCTGAAGAAATGCTGGTTATGTGAAAATTTTCAAACGCCATAATGCTTGAAATTGTCCGACTGGTATGGAAACACTGTAACTTAAAATGAAATAGACTTTCTGGTGCTATCAATTCATTTTTTGAAGTATTGGTTTTGTTAATACAGTATATATATATATATATATATATATATATATATATATATATATATATACTAGCAAAAGTACCCGTGGTTGACTGGGTTCAAAAACAGCCTACAGAAAATGGACTCTGATTTATGAAAGTATGATAGGTTATGACGAGGAAGGGTTGTAAAGAGATAGCTTTGAATTTGGGGTATCAAAACCAAAGCAAAATATCATGAAAGTAAAAATAAAATAGATAAACCCCATAATTTATTATACCATACCTGTTCACACTGAAACACTTATCACAATATTTTGTGGATCTATATTAAAAAAAACTTTGTTAAACTTTGTGACAAATTTCCATTCTATGGAGGTCAGGCGCGAACGAACACCCCATAATTTTATTATACCATATTTCTTCAAACTGAAACATAATTATCAAAATATACTTACGCAGATAGATATGAAAAGTCTTTATTAAAGTTTGTGACTATTTCTATTCTATGGAGACCGGGCGCGAACGCAGACCCAACAATTTTATTATACCATCCCTATTTAAGTTAAAACATACTTATCAAAGTATTATTATGTACATCTATATCAAAAACACTTGTAAACGTTTTTTCTTTTTTTAATTTTTACATTTTTTATTTCCATACTTTGTGGACCAGGCGCGTACGCAGACCCCACAATTTTAATGAATCATCATTATATTAGATCAAACATACCCATTCCTGTGTCTCGATACATCTTCTATCATTATATGTGATCAGTTTTCTACAATAGGCAACCATATAGGAGCCTATTCGTGGCCAGACACACACACAGACGTTCAGCTTTATATATATATATATATATATATATATATATATATATATATATATATATACGAGGTGGCTGTAATAAGTTTCCAGACTTTTTCGTATGGGCACTCTTATTGATAGTACACACATGAAACTGTAGTCTTCTCCTAAGTAATCTCCTCCGGCTGCAATGCATTTGTTGGAAGTCCTCTTGTGTGAGCATGTCAATGACCCTCATCACAGCAAGGTCTGGACTATAGGAAGGGTGAGGAACTGATTGGTCTAATGTCAACGTCTTTCTGATTTTCTCTGAGCACCCTTGGGACAATCTTTGTGCAAATTTTCTGCCTCTACAATTTCTCATGAATAATTGTGTGCACAGTTCCATCAAACTGTGCACTTATTGTCTCTATAGACAAACAACGATAATTATCCATGAAATTCTTTATTTGGCCAATCAACTCTGGTGTTCTTACTTCCTTACTCATCCCACACCTCTCATCATCCCTCACAGACTCTCTGCCTTTCTTGTATCTATGTCACTCAAAAACTGCCACTCGATTCATGCAAGATGGTCCAAACGCAGTCTAAAGCATTCCATACCTTTTTGTGGCATTTTTTCCAAGTTTAAAACATAATTGCAAATCGTTCTTCTAAAGTGTCCTCATGTACAGATTGTATTTTTTGAAATTCACCAGCTCTGACAATCAGGCTTTAGTAGGGTGTATTCCAATTCCTGCTGTAGCTGTTGATTTTAGCTGAAATCATATAAATTAGTTAGCCATCTCATAAGATGTTTAGCAATAACATACTGAATTTTCAAGAGTCTACAACAATTTTAAATGCATGTAGAAAAAAAAAGTCTGGAAACTTATTGAAATCACTTCGTGTGTATAGAGCGAGAAAGAACGAGAGAGAGGGGGGAGAGGAGAGAGAGACAGAGAGAGAGAGAGAGAGAGAACTCTAGAAAATGAATGTTTATTACATTTTGCAATTTTCTGAAGGAGATAAAATTCAGTTTTTTTTTTCTTAATGCTAAAAACACTACTCACAAAACCATCATAATTTGCACCCCTCGACTGAAACATCCCAATAAACTGTATTTTAAATGTTTTCTGTTCTATATCAAGTGTTAGTTTACAAATAACAATTTTCAAGAGTCTACACAATTTTTAATACCTGTACAAAACGTCTGGAAATTTATTTCAGGCACGTCGTGTATATATATATATATATATATATATATATATATATATATATATATATATATATAGTCTGTCTGTCTGTCTGTCTGTCTGTCTGTCTCTCTCTCTCTCTCTCTCTCTCTCTCTCAACTCTAGGAAATAAATGAAATAAAATTCATTTTTTTCCCTAATAATAAAAACACTACTCACGAAACTCTCATAATCTGCACCCTCACTGAAACACCCCTGTAATCTGTATTTTTAATGCTTTCTATCAAGTATTAGTTTACAAATAACAAAGTAAGGATTGAGAAAAAAAAAAGTGGTACTGTTATTATTGTCGGAAGATAATGTAAGGGTCTTTTTCTTTATAGAAAGATGAAGGTTGAATCTTTATTACTGTTTTTCTTTCCTTGCACCCCCTTTTTTTTGTCCTAGTTACATCGGGGTCGGGTTAAAGGAAGGGGGTATCTGTAGACTTGAGGAAACGCGAATGATGACTTTAAAAATGAGTGAATCAAAAAATCGTGGGAACCATTTCTGCATTCGTCCCGCCTCACTTCCCGCCAAATGTGTCTCGACCCTACCCCACACCGCAACTCATCCCCTCAGCACCTGACTGCTTCTCATTTCTTCTTCTCGGGGTGAGCATCCTGTCACTCTGAGGAAAGTTTTGTCTACATTCTCCTCGCCTAACCCAGCCCTTTTCCTTCTGCGGGTTTTATTTTTAGAGGCTAGGAGGATAAGAGACAGGCTGCTGTCATGCAGGGCAGTCCCAATTTAGCAATACACTCTTACTTTGAGAATACACCAACAAACTATAATCCCTTGTACCCTCTCAACAAACCCGACAAGCAGCAAAGTCCCACCCCTACACATTAGAAATCCCCAGATGTCAGAAAGCTTTCTACTCTAATAGTTTCTTCCTCAGAATTGCTAGACTTTGGAATTCCCTTCCGAATTCCTGCTTCCCCGACTGTTCTAGCATGCAGAAGTTCAAGTGTAAGGTACATAGACATTTTGCTGCTCAACTTCCTACATAGTATCCCTGATAGCAGCCCTCTACATCAAAGTGGCACTGTGGCTTATTTTGGGTGAAAATGTAATTATATATATATATATATATATATATATATATATATATATATATATATATATATATATATATATATATACTAGCAGACCTTATGTACCGGCGTTACCCAGTGGAAAGATTATATAAAGCCAGAACAGATTCGTAAAAAGACTCGTTCCCTCAAAACCAGATTAAACTTTGCTTATCTGGTGCATTATCGTAGACTCAGCTAATTTGTTTAATTTTTTTTATGAAGAGGTGGGTAAGTTAGCAATTGACGACGTCCCCATCAATGAAAAAAGATATCGAAAAGCACATTGTAAATAAATGTGCATAATGGCAAAAAAATGTGCATGATCCTTTCACTAAAGGAAAATAATGAATAAAAATGTTTATGAAGAATTATTTTAATCAATGCTGAAACATTGTAATAAAGAGAGTCCTTCTAGACTGAGTTTTTTTTTATTTGTAGGAAGTAGTCATTAAGTTATTAAGTTAGACCCACCTCCTTAATAATTAAATAATTATAAACAAAATGTACACCCCCCCCTGAAAACCAAAAGAACGCAATGAAAATGCTGCTGTGGAATGACTCAGAAGCGAAACTCGCAAAGCTGTGTAATTATTCAATGTCAGGATGAAAACAAATGGTGATAGCAGTAGTAAGAATAGCAACAGCAACAGCAGCAGTAGAAGTAGTAACAGAAACATTAAAGACACAATTTCCGATATAAATAAATCATTTAATTTATGTTTTTTTGTTAATAACAAACTTTGAAACTTGTAAAAAAAATATTAATTTTACTGATTCTTTTACTAAGAAAAATTGGACAATTTGTTTTGTTTTTTAAATAAATAGAAACAATATATAGAAATTAAAACCTCCTACATTTTAACTTTTAGAAATTTGTAAACATTATCACAAAAATCAAACTTACATAAAAAGTATAAAATGTAACGTGAAAGCAAATTTTAATATTAACTTGTAACGTGAAAGCAAATTTTAATATTAACTTGTAACGTGAAAGCAAATTTTAAGATTAACTTGTAACGTGAAAGCAAATTTTAAGATTAACTTGTAACGTGAAAGCAAATTTCAAGATTAACTTGTAACGTGAAAGCAAATTTTAAGATTAACTTGTAACGTGAAAGCAAATTTCAAGATTAACTTGTAACGTGAAAGCAAATTTCAAGATTAACTTGTAACGTGAAAGCAAATTTTAAGATTAACTTGTAACGTGAAAGCAAATTTTAAGATTAACTTGTAACGTGAAAGCAAATTTTAAGATTAACTTGTAACGTGAAAGCAAATTTTAAGATTACTTGTAACGTGAAAGCAAATTTTAAGATTAACTTGTAACGTGAAAGCAAATTTCAAGATTAACTTGTAACGTGAAAGCAAATTTTAAGATTAACTTGTAACGTGAAAGCAAATTTCAAGATTAACTTGTAACGTGAAAGCAAATTTCAAGATTAACTTGTAACGTGAAAGCAAATTTCAAGATTAACTTGTAACGTGAAAGCAAATTTTAAGATTAACTTGTAACGTGAAAGCAAATTTTAAGATTAACTTGTAACGTGAAAGCAAATTTTAAGATTAACTTGTAACGTGAAAGCAAATTTCAAGATTAACTTGTAACGTGAAAGCAAATTTTAAGATTAACTTGTAACGTGAAAGCAAATTTTAAGATTAACTTGTAACGTGAAAGCAAATTTCAAGATTAACTTGTAACGTGAAAACAAATTTTAAGATTAACTTGTAACGTGAAAGCAAATTTCAAGATTAACTTGTAACGTGAAAGCAAATTTTAAGATTAACTTGTAACGTGAAAGCAAATTTTAAGATTAACTTGTAACGTGAAAGCAAATTTCAAGATTAACTTGTAACGTGAAAGCAAATTTCAAGATTAACTTGTAACGTGAAAGCAAATTTCAAGATTAACTTGTAATGTGAAAGCAAATTTTAAGATTAACTTGTAACGTGAAAACAAATTTTAAGATTAACTTGTAACGTGAAAACAAATTTTAAGATTAACTTGTAACGTGAAAGCAAATTTTAAGATTAACTTGTAACGTGAAAGCAAATTTCAAGATTAACTTGTAACGTGAAAACAAATTTTAAGATTAACTTGTAACGTGAAAGCAAATTTCAAGATTAACTTGTAACGTGAAAGCAAATTTTAAGATTAACTTGTAACGTGAAAGCAAATTTTAAGATTAACTTGTAACGTGAAAGCAAATTTCAAGATTAACTTGTAACGTGAAAGCAAATTTCAAGATTAACTTGTAACGTGAAAGCAAATTTCAAGATTAACTTGTAACGTGAAAGCAAATTTTAAGATTAACTTGTAACGTGAAAGCAAATTTCAAGATTAACTTGTAACGTGAAAGCAAATTTCAAGATTAACTTGTAACGTGAAAGCAAATTTTAAGATTAACTTGTAATGTGAAAGCAAATTTTAAGATTAACTTGTAACGTGAAAACAAATTTTAAGATTAACTTGTAACGTGAAAACAAATTTTAAGATTAACTTGTAACGTGAAAGCAAATTTTAAGATTAACTTGTAACGTGAAAGCAAATTTCAAGATTAACTTGTAACGTGAAAACAAATTTTAAGATTAACTTGTAACGTGAAAGCAAATTTCAAGATTAACTTGTAACGTGAAAGCAAATTTTAAGATTAACTTGTAACGTGAAAGCAAATTTTAAGATTAACTTGTAACGTGAAAGCAAATTTTAAGATTAACTTGTAACGTGAAAGCAAATTTTAAGATTAACTTGTAACGTGAAAGCAAATTTTAAGATTAACTTGTAACGTGAAAGAAAATTTCAAGATTAACTTGTAACGTGAAAACAAATTTTAAGATTAACTTGTAACGTGAAAGCAAATTTTAAGATTAACTTGTAACGTGAAAGCAAATTTTAAGATAAACTTGTAACGTGAAAACAAATTTTAAGATTAACTTGTAACGTGAAAGCAAATTTCAAGATTAACTTGTAACGTGAAAGCAAATTTTAAGATTAACTTGTAACGTGAAAGCAAATTTCAAGATTAACTTGTAACGTGAAAGCAAATTTCAATATTAACTTGTAATGTGAAAGCAAATTTTAAGATTAACTTGTAACGTGAAAACAAATTTTAAGATTAACTTGTAACGTGAAAACAAATTTTAAGATTAACTTGTAACGTGAAAGCAAATTTTAAGATTAACTTGTAACGTGAAAGCAAATTTCAAGATTAACTTGTAACGTGAAAACAAATTTTAAGATTAACTTGTAACGTGAAAGCAAATTTCAAGATTAACTTGTAACGTGAAAGCAAATTTTAAGATTAACTTGTAACGTGAAAGCAAATTTTAAGATTAACTTGTAACGTGAAAGCAAATTTCAAGATTAACTTGTAACGTGAAAGCAAATTTCAAGATTAACTTGTAACGTGAAAGCAAATTTCAAGATTAACTTGTAACGTGAAAGCAAATTTTAAGATTAACTTGTAACGTGAAAGCAAATTTCAAGATTAACTTGTAACGTGAAAGCAAATTTCAAGATTAACTTGTAACGTGAAAGCAAATTTTAAGATTAACTTGTAATGTGAAAGCAAATTTTAAGATTAACTTGTAACGTGAAAACAAATTTTAAGATTAACTTGTAATGTGAAAACAAATTTTAAGATTAACTTGTAACGTGAAAGCAAATTTTAAGATTAACTTGTAACGTGAAAGCAAATTTCAAGATTAACTTGTAACGTGAAAACAAATTTTAAGATTAACTTGTAACGTGAAAGCAAATTTCAAGATTAACTTGTAACGTGAAAGCAAATTTTAAGATTAACTTGTAACGTGAAAGCAAATTTTAAGATTAACTTGTAACGTGAAAGCAAATTTTAAGATTAACTTGTAATGTGAAAGCAAATTTTAAGATTAACTTGTAACGTTAAAACAAATTTTAAGATTAACTTGTAACGTGAAAGCAAATTTTAAGATTAACTTGTAACGTGAAAGCAAATTTTAAGATTAACTTGTAACGTGAAAGCAAATTTTAAGATTAACTTGTAACGTGAAAGAAAATTTCAAGATTAACTTGTAACGTGAAAACAAATTTTAAGATTAACTTGTAACGTGAAAGCAAATTTTAAGATTAACTTGTAACGTGAAAGCAAATTTTAAGATTAACTTGTAAAAGAAAGTATGGAAAAATCTACAGATTATAAGTAGAAAAATGTACAGAAAATTTGGAAAACATTTTTTAAAAATTTTAAGATTAACTTGTAACGTGAAAGCAAATTTAAAGATTAACTTGTAACGTGAAAGCAAATTTTAAGATTAACTTGTAACGTGAAAGCAAATTTTAAGATTAACTTGTAACGTGAAAGCAAATTTCAAGATTAACTTGTAACGTGAAAACAAATTTTAAGATTAACTTGTAACGTGAAAACAAATTTTAAGATTAACTTGTAACGTGAAAGCAAATTTTAAGATTAACTTGTAACGTGAAAGCAAATTTCAATATTAACTTGTAACGTGAAAGCAAATTTCAAGATTAACTTGTAACGTGAAAGCAAATTTTAAGATTAACTTGTAACGTGAAAGCAAATTTCAAGATTAACTTGTAACGTGAAAGCAAATTTTAAGATTAACTTGTAACGTGAAAGCAAATTTTCAGATTAACTTGTAACGTGAAAGCAAATTTTAAGATTAACTTGTAACGTGAAAGCAAATTTTAAGATTAACTTGTAACGTGAAAGCAAATTTTAAGATTAACTTGTAACGTGAAAGCAAATTTTAAGATTAACTTGTAACGTGAAAGCAAATTTTAAGATTAACTTGTAACGTGAAAACAAATTTTAAGATTAACTTGTAACGTGAAAACAAATTTTAAGATTAACTTGTAACGTGAAAGCAAATTTTAAGATTAACTTGTAACGTGAAAACAAATTTTAAGATTAACTTGTAACGTGAAAGCAAATTTTAAGATTAACTTGTAACGTGAAAGCAAATTTTAAGATTAACTTGTAACGTGAAAACAAATTTTAAGATTAACTTGTAACGTGAAAGCAAATTTTAAGATTAACTTGTAACGTGAAAGCAAATTTTAAGATTAACTTGTAACGTGAAAGCAAATTTTAAGATTAACTTGTAACGTGAAAGCAAATTTCAAGATTAACTTGTAACGTGAAAACAAATTTTAAGATTAACTTGTAACGTGAAAACAAATTTTAAGATTAACTTGTAACGTGAAAGCAAATTTTAAGATTAACTTGTAACGTGAAAGCAAATTTTTAGATTAACTTGTAACGTGAAAGCAAATTTTAAGATTAACTTGTAACGTGAAAGCAAATTTCAAGATTAACTTGTAACGTGAAAACAAATTTTAAGATTAACTTGTAACGTGAAAACAAATTTTAAGATTAACTTGTAACGTGAAAGCAAATTTTAAGATTAACTTGTAACGTGAAAGCAAATTTTAAGATTAACTTGTAACGTGAAAGCAAATTTTAAGATTAACTTGTAACGTGAAAGCAAATTTTAAGATTAACTTGTAACGTGAAAACAAATTTTAAGATTAACTTGTAACGTGAAAACAAATTTTAAGATTAACTTGTAACGTGAAAGCAAATTTTAAGATTAACTTGTAACGTGAAAGCAAATTTTAAGATTAACTTGTAACGTGAAAGCAAATTTTAAGATTAACTTGTAACGTGAAAGAAAATTTCAAGATTAACTTGTAACGTGAAAACAAATTTTAAGATTAACTTGTAACGTGAAAGCAAATTTTAAGATTAACTTGTAACGTGAAAGCAAATTTTAAGATTAACTTGTAACGTGAAAGCAAATTTTAAGATTAACTTGTAAAAGAAACTATGGAAAAATCTACAGATTATAAGTAGAAAAATGTACAGAAAATTTGGAAAACCCGCACATTTTTTAAAAACGGAATAAGTACGAGTGTTACGTTGTGGCCTAATATTTTAAAGGAATATGCTCCAAACTTGAAGCAGTTGTACCCCCATGACGTAAATACTTCAGACTTATCTGGCAAGTAGCAAAATCCCACCCCTACATTGGAAAACCTTA
The DNA here is from genome assembly GCF_053919585.1 of Euprymna scolopes. Taxonomy (NCBI): domain Eukaryota; kingdom Metazoa; phylum Mollusca; class Cephalopoda; order Sepiida; family Sepiolidae; genus Euprymna; species Euprymna scolopes. The sequence goes on from NC_136502.1 coordinate 102,806,977, forward strand.
TCGCTTAATAGTTTCTTTTCTTGAACTGCCAGACCTTGGAATTCCCCCCGATTCCCTGCTTCCCTGACTGTACTGATATCCAGAAGTTCAAGTATAATGAAAACTCCTTATAGTGTTTCCATAGATATGGGTCGCCAACAGTAACGTGTAAAGAACTTTTTTCAGGGCAGGCCTCAAGTGAAAAAAGAAAATGTGGTGTTTCGGTGGGGCACAGACCTATAATACATTCCTCTGACAAGGGCACTTTTAAAACAGAAGCAAAAGGGGCAGGTGCTTAGGAACCCCTAGAATCCTATCTCTGCATGGCCCTGGTCTCCAAATAGTAACCCTTACATTCAAGTGACAATGTACGTTGTTTGGGGGAGGGGAAACAGTTAAAAAATGCAAGAGGGGATTATACTAGTCTCAAGATTCTCCAACTGGACAAGCTTTAAACTTCGGCAACAAAAATGTGTCCTGGTATCCCCCCGCTGTTCGTAGATGGTGACGAGACCTTTAAGATAGGATGTCGTGATGGGAGCTCACAAAAACTGAGTGCACAGGATACACGTGTAAGCTCAGGAAATCTGAAGGGATTTGCGGTATTTTCTTGGATTTCGAGAAATGTTTGAGGATGTCAAACTTTCTTTCATTTTTTTATATCAGCCTTTACTAGATTTCTCTGTTGCTAATTAATAAAGTATGGTGGCATTTCATGACAAATATTAAAGGAAACGCGAACGTAAAGGAATTTTACACTTCTCATAATAATGTACACTAGTTGACATAGCCACTTGTACTGGGTCGAAAGATTAAAGACAATGTTTTATCTGGAATGACTGTTAATTTGAACTTCATACTGTTAGTGAGTTGATAATAGTGTTTCCTTTACGCCCGATCGTATAAAGTGCTCAATATATATATATATATATATATATATATATATATATATATATATATATATATATATATATATATCAGTAGCGTATCTAGGGTATGGGGTATGGCAGGCATGGCCCGTGCCATGGGCGCCACTCTGACATGGGCGCAAAAATTGCTTGACAAAAATTAAAATTTGAACAATGCATAAGAATAACCATATAATTACTTTATTAAAACATTCATTTCATGGTTTATCTTTCGTTAAAATTGTGCCTGTATTATAATATTATGTAGGTTAGGTATATCTAAGGTATAAATTATTAAGAAGGGGCGCACATTCAAACTTTGCCATGGGCGCCATTTTACATAGGTACGCCACTGATATATATATATATATATATATATATATATATATATATATATATATATATATATATATATATATATATATATATAGAGAGAGAGAGAGAGAGAGAGAGAGAGAGAGAGAGATATGCATACAGTGATGCACAAAAAAAAAAAATTGATACAGCATTTAAAAATTTTGCTGTCGTTTAGTTATGCCGAATCAAGATACCGGTGTGTTGATGCCCCTGTTTTTTTTTTGTTTTTTTTTTTGCTGTATGACTGTATCAACATTTTTTTTACTTCAGAGGATTGCAGTATTTTCAATTCAGAGGATTAATCAATTGATGTTTATTACCAAGGATCAAATTTAATTCAAATCTGAAATATTTATGTTTTCAAATACGAGGCCAGGATCATAGTATGCTTCGATAATCTTTAAAAAATATCTTAACTAAATTTGTATAAAAAATGCTAGAACTCCTCACCAATACCACTAAGTTATGTTTCCAGATGTCAACAAATCTGGTGTTTTTTTTTTTTGTTTTTTTTATAAAAAATTATTTGTTGAAATTTTATTATCTCCCTTGCCGGTGCAAACCTAAAATATTCTTCTGTAAAAATTCTTTTTTTTATCTATAAGAAAGAAAAACTATTTTTAAGATCGAATTTTTTTCGATTTTCGATACTTATCGGGCTGAATTTCTGTACAAAACATATCTAAGAAAACTGCCAGAGATATAAATTTGCTTTGTGTGAAATTTGCAGAAGATAGGCACAGACGTTTCGGTCCTCACACACGTAGAGTGACTTTTATATAATAGTAGTCATAGTGATGGTTTTTCTATCCCCGCCCATTACAAAAAAAAAGAAGAAAAAGAAAATGGTAAAAAAAAATGTATATAAGTAATATAGGAGTTATTTAGGAAAAATGATATATAATAATTTTTAAATGGAATTAAAATATTTAAGTAGGTTGAAACTTTGGACATTTGAGAAAAAGGAGTGGAAATGCTTTACTGTAGACAAATTCTTATCATTATTTGTTAAATGAGATCCATCTGGCCAAATTAATTTATTATATTTTTTTTTAAAAGTTTTTATTATTTTTTTTATTATTTATTTTGACGCTTCCACACTATTGGGACGACATTTCGGAAATCGTAAAACTTAATTTCACATGAAAACAATGGTATCTACGTATTCCTCGCATTTTTAAGATGATTATATCCAAAAATTACGAAAATCGATAAGGTAGAAAAAAATTATTTATTAAAGAAAATAAAAAATAGAATTTGATCGTGAGACACAGAAGAGTTCAAAAGGGAGGTAATTTTTCGTTCCGATTTTAAACAAGATGGCGGCAATTTTTCACCTGCTACCACGATTAAATTTGTTTTTTTTTAATAATTTATTAATATTCAGGTAATTTCGACTGCATAATTTGGAAGCTAACATTGTAATTTATTAGAATTGAAAAAAAAAATCAGTTGAAACTATTGTTTTTTTTTAAATCTAAAAACTTCATTTATCGACTACAAAATCTCGTCCCAATAGTGTAGAAACGCCTATTTTTTTAAATTTATTTATGTATTATTTTTTTGTGTGTGTGAATATATACGATGAACGAACATATACTACACTGCTGCCCCAAGAAGGATGAGGTAATTCCTGGAAGGGTGATCTAATGTTCATAGAACACATACAACACTACCCTCTTAAAAATAAGTAATGTTTGTGAGTATATCATGATGGACGAATATGTACTGTAGGGGATCTAATGCCTGGGAGGATACGATTACAGCACAATACATACTGTACTACACTCCGCGTTTCTTGACTTGAGTATCGAAAGATAGTATTAGTCTAGTTTCGGATTCAGACACCAAATCTCGATTAGTAATAGAGAGATATCAATGTAAGAGGGACGTTCATAAAGTAATGCCTCCTATTTTTTATTCCGCCCGAATGGATCAGACTGGACTGCAAATTGCATTGTTATGATGATTGAACTGATGATTAAATAAAGGCTTATGTTGAGTCGATAGGAATATAACTGAATTTTGCAACGGTTAATCGCTGTTTAAAGATTAGGACAAGACTTCGTTAATTTTTTTTTTAATGATATGATTCACACCGAAACTGAATTTTATTCAATAAAAATTTAAAAAAAAAAAAAAAAAAAAAAAAAGACAGAATTAATAAAAAAATTTATATTTTAAATTAAAATTTTTATAGTTACATGTTCTTTCTGTGTTAAAATTAGTTAGGAAGAATATCGTTTCAGGAATTTTAACCTTTTATGACATGGTTAAACTTATTCGTTTAGTTGTAAATAAAAGAACATAACAGCATAAATAAAGTGTGAAGTGATTCAAACACGCCTTGTACGTATTAGTTCAGTATCTGGGTAGATGCCAGATACCCCCAGATTGCAACTGTCCATTGCTTACATTCTGTATGCCGCCATATTGTCTCAGAGAGTGGAAGATTTCATTTGTTGTCATAAACACACTTTTTTTTTCAAGCACTAAGGATAATAATAATCAAGGTAAGTTTACGAAATGCAAAAATTCTTACAATTAAATTTCATAATTTTTCCAGTTTGAAGACAATCGTAGTATCCTTACTCTTTAAACTAACTAAAATTAACAATAAATATTTTTTTAATCATCTACATCATGAATCAGGTCATAAAGGGTTAAAGACTGAAACTCATTTATTATTCCGACTGTGAACAATGTGAAAACAATTTTCTTTTCAAACGTTCTGCAAAGATAACGCATACCGATTCTACTTCGTTAATTTGTTGCGTGGAAAATATTGTTCGTTGACGATTTTACAAGGAACGTTCAAAAAGTAATCCCTGCTATTTTTTTTATTCCGCCCGAATGGATCAGAGGGGATTGCAAATTGCATTGTTATGGTGACTGAACTCATGTATTCACGACCTGAAAGCTTAATCTCTCTCTTGCAAATATTGACCGTGTGAGAAAGCAACCATTGTCATGGACGTACGTCAGAAGCAGAGACGAGTCACTGAATTTCACCATGCAGAAAAAAATTAAACCGATCAACATTCACCTACATCAGTTTCATAAATATTCTAATAGGTGCCCTATTAGAATATTTATGAAACTGATGCAGTTGATGTCAGCGCAGTCAGGAGATAGGTTTGTCGATTTCAGAGTCGACAGAGATGTGAGTGACAAAGCTCGCTCCAGACTTTAATGCCCGAGGCCTTAAGAGAGACTGGCAAAAGGGTACTGAGAATGGTGGTGACTATGTGGGGAAATAAATTCTGGAGCACAAACGGTCGCTCATTTTATGTATGGTATCATTCCCACTTTCATGGCTCTTTAACGTTTTTATTTTTTGAATTAAAAAAAAAATAGGAGGCCTTACATTTAGAGCAATCATAATTGCTCATCAATATTGTAAGAACGAACGTAGAAGAGTGTTGATAACATTAAACAACTCGATTAATTAAAATATTTTTTTTACAATTGTTTTTATTGTTTCCATGCGGCAGCTGATATATATATATATATATATATATATATATATATATATATATATATATATATATATATTTCTAAAACTCTTTTTTGTCCCAAACAAGGCATATTGACGCATGGACGCAAAGGGCTGCTAATTGGAATTATGTCTACAGGTGGATATGTGGGGAGTTCAGCTGCAAGATGTCTTTTTGTATTACATTTAAACTTCTGCATGTTAGTACAGTCAGAGGAGCAAGAAACAGGGAGGGAATTCCAAAGTCTAGCAGTCCAAGAAATTATAAGAGTAGAAAACTTTCCGATATCTACGGACCTCAACAGTGAAGATGGTGAGATTTTGCTTCCAATTGGATAAGTCAGGGGTATGTACATCGAGGGGGCACCAATACTAAGAGTTCAGAGCACATTAAAAAATATTTACCAGGAATTCAATGACGCATTTCTGCTTCTGATGTACGTCCATGACAAGGGTTACTTTCTTAGTTTCATACCGTCAATATCTGCAACAGAGATTAAACTTTAAGGTCATGAATGGATAAGTTCAGTCATAACAATGCAATTTTCAATCCACTCAGATCCATTTGAGCAGAATAAAAAAAAGAGTTATTATGTTGGAAAGCCCCTCGTAATATACTAACAGGCTACCAATAGTTGGCCGATCGTAAAATATGCATGAATATTTAAATTTATGCAGATTTATTATTTCTCTATTGATTATAATACTATATTATTATAGAGCCAATTCTCTATTGATTATAAAATTATATTATTATAGGGCCAATTCTCTATTGATTAAAAAATGATATTACAGAGCCAATTCTCAATTGATTATAAAATTATATCATTATAGAGCCAATTCTCTATTGATTATAATATTATATTATTATAGATCGAATTTTCTATTGATTATAATACTATACTATTACAGAGCCAATTCTCTATTGGTTATAAAATTATATTATTATAGAGTCAATTCACTATTGATTATAATGCTGTATAATTATAGAGCAAATTCTCTATTGATTATAATATTATATTATTGTTGAGCTAATTCCCTATTGACTATAATATTACATTATTATAGAACCAATCTTCTATTAATTACAATACTATATTATTATTGAGCCAATTATCTATTGGTTATAGAATTATATTATTATAGATCCAATTCTCGATTGATTATAATATTATATTATTATAGAACCAATTCTCTATTGATTATAATATTATATTATTATAGAACCAATTCCTTTTTGATTATAATATTATATTATTATAGAGCCAATTCTCTATTGTTTATAATACTATATTATTATAGAGTCAATTCTCAATTGATTATAATGCTATCTCATTATAGAGCCAATTCTCTATTGATTATAAAATTATATTATTGTAAGTCCAATTCTCCATTGATTATAACACTATATTATTATGGAACCTATTCTTTATTGGTTATAAAATTATATTATTATAAACCCAATTCTCTATTGATTATAATACTATATTAATATAGAACCAATTCTCCATTGGTTATAAAATTATATTATTATAAACCCAATTCTCTATTGATTATAATACTATATTAATATAGAACCAATTCTCCATTGGTTATAAAATTATATTTTTATAGAGCCAATTCTCTATTGATTATAATACTTTGTTATTATAGAGCCGATTCTCTATTGGTTATAAAATTATATTATAGAGCCAATTCTCAATTAATTATAAAATTATATCATTATAGAGCCAATGGTGTATTGATTATTATATTATATAATTATAGAGCCAATTCCCATTGTTTATAATACTATATGATTATAGATCAAATTCTATATTGGTTATAATATTATATTATTATAGAGCCAATTCTCTATTGGTTATAAAATTATATTGTTATAGAGCCAATTCTCTATTGATTATAATACTATATTATTATAGATCCAATTCTCTATTGTATTATAATACTATATTATTATAGAGACAATGCTCTATTGGTTATAAAATTATATTATTATGGAGCCAATTTTATATTGATTATAATACTATATTATTATAGAACCAAATCTATTCGTTATAAAATTATATTATAGAGCTAATTCTCTATTGATTATAATACTATATTATTATAGAGTCAATTCTCTATTGATTATAATATTATTATAATTTATTATGATATCATATTATTATAGATCCAATTCTCTATTGATTATAATACTATGTTATTATAGAGCCAATTCTCTATTGGTTATAAAATGATACTATTATAGAGCCAATTATCTATTGGTTATAAAATTATATTATTATAGAGCCAATTCTCTATTGGTTATAATACTATACTATTATAGAGCCAATTCTCTATTGGTTATAAAATTATATTATTATAGAGACAATTCTCTATTGATTATAATACTATATTATTATAGAGCCAATTCTCTATTGATTATAAATGTATATCATTATAGAGTCTATTCTCATTTGATTATTATCCAATATATAGTCATGATTTCAAAAGTTATTAAAAAATGTCTATCCACTAGAATCCAAACCAAACCGATTATCTCCAGCCTTGTTCATTATTTGTCCCTGCAGCATCGTCAACGTCTGGGCTATTGACGGACAGATATGAATGGTTAAAAAATTAAGTGACTTTTAGTTATGAATGTTTAATTTTGCGCATGCTGAAAAATAACAGCAAAAGTAATGTTTTATTTTACTTAGCCTGCGAAGGGCACCTTTTTTGTTTTCAATTTTAACCCCTTAGCATCATATTTTGCATATTCTAAGAGGAGTTTTATAGAGAGTTTTCACACACACACACACGCACACACACACACACACACACACACACACACACACACACACACACACACACACACACACACCGACAAGGTCACTTTTATATATATTTAAATATTCCCATGTGCTGAAATGTTTTCTTCTTAAATTCTATGCAATTATGCAGAATGTAGAAACTATGAATAAATAGAATTAAGCATAATAAGACCAATCATTTAATATTTGCTGTAGTCGCAAACGTTTTCGACTTTCATGAGTCGTCTTCCGGCGAGTGATAAATTACAAATTGCATTTGTGAACTTATTGAAAAAAAAACCGATTAAAATCGTTTAAAATCATTAAAAGCACTTAAGCCTGCCTTCTCCTTCATATTTAGCCTGATTGATGCTCGGTATTTTCATACGGATGAGTATGGCTTCAATGATTGGGAGACGCAGCTTCACAGTGTGAGACGGCTAAAATAGCGGTGTTTTTAAGTAGTATATTCCTAAATTCAGTTTTGGGAGTGTCATGTGCAGTAAGGTGTTGATAAATATAGCTATTCGAGGAAGATAGGTTGCATGTTAGTCGGTAAGAGATACTGGTAGTAGTCATGCCAATGTACGTGTTATTTTTAGAGACATATTCTCCTACAGGGCATTTAATAATGTACACGGCATTTCTAGTTTTGAGTAAACTGTCGTTGGATGTAGATTTATTGTTACTAGTAATTGATTTGTTTTTAACTGTAATAAATAATGAATCAAATTTTAGAGTTTTTCAGTGATTTAAATATGTTTGTGTACGATATTTCTTGTTATTGTTTTCGCCTATTTTATAATTCGCATGCATCTGGTTACAATAAAATATTTTAATATTATTATTATCATTAGTGTTTTTTGTAATGGTGGCTAAAGTGTTTAAATCTGCTGATCAACGATATAATTTGGGAAGTTATTATTAATCAGAGTTTGCTTTATATTAGAGAGTGCCTTATAAAATATTTCGTTAGTTAAAGAACTACGTTTGGCTCAGTAGATGAGATTCTTCACAACAGTTTTTTTAATATCTATCGCTTTTAAAAATTGAGAAGATATGATTCTTTACTGGCAGGTTTTTTGTATGGGTTGGTATTAAATTTATCAGTGTCGGCTTTAGTTTCCATATCGAGGAAGGGAATAGTATTATTTATATTTATTTCATGTGTGAAATTTAGTACGGAATTATTTTTAAGTGCGGTTTTAATTTTTGTTAGTTCATCTAAATCTGCCAGATTTACAATTAGTCAGAATCTAAAAGTACAAAGAAAAAAAAAACACCGGATAATACCAAATACTACATGATAATGTTACAACATTATCATGTAGTATTTGTTAATGAAAATAACATCCAAGATGAGAATTTTTGTTCCAAAAAATACAAATTAGCAATACCTACTCGTATTTTTTTGGATTATTTGAACAACTATTTTGATTAATTTATTTATTGCGGACTATTATCTTCATCTTTTTTTTTAGTTGTAGTTTCACGACATTTTGCCCAACTATTCGTTTGGCCTTTGTCAGACGGTAACCGCGACGGGATAGGAACTCCTAACTGCATCCTCAGCAATTTCTGCCTTCCATAGTTGCTGTCGTCTACCCACGTTTTGGCCAAGTAAGTCTCTGCCCGGCTTTGGGTAGGATTAAAACCGATATCTTCGGACAATTCTCACCTAAAACCAACGAATAGTTGGCCTAAACGTTGTGAAGCAACAACTAAAAAAAGAGGATGATAATAGTCCGCAATAAATAAAATAATAAGTAATACTCCTCTCAATAATGAATTCCAATTAAAATAATATATATAACTATTTTTTATCTTCAGTGTTATTTACACGTTTCGGCTGAAATATTTGCCCCTTTCTGCTCACCTATTTTGTCAATCAGTCTTCTAGACTGATTGATAGTCAACTTTTTTCTCTTTCATTTCTTTCTGTTCCAATGAAATGTCACGTTGACATCTGAAGCTTAGTAAATAATTTGGATCCGTTCTAAACATAGAACTCTGGCCTATCTTTATAATATTATTTTTCTACTTGTAACTTTTTGTGGAATTTATTCACATTTACCATCAAACAACTTCGATAATCTCTATGTCGAACATGGCCCTGTTTTATCAAAGAATCTACTGTTGAGTTTATATGCCGGGCCTTTCTGCTTGTACATGATAAAGCTTGTTAAATGCACTTGTGATGTTATGCTGTATAAAGTGTTACTTTAGCCAAAATCAAACTGTTCCTTTAATACGATTTTATTTGTTTATTGGTATTTGATACTTATCATCGGCATTCCGATACAAAACCTGCATAAGAACATTCATAAACACAAAAAAAGGCATTGAATGTATTTTCACAAAAGTCGTCCAACCATTTTGAAATCTATAGGGAACGAACTCACAAACATAATTTATTTCTATTAAAACTTCTATATCTCTCTATCTGTCCCTCTATCTTTTTCCCCAACCCTCTTCTTTCTCCTCTGCTCAGCCCATTCCTCTCTAGCTGAACACACACGCAACTCTCCTTTATATAATAGATTTCTAAAGTAATGCGCCAGTATTTTCTTTCCAAATTACCACATAACACTGAAAGAACGTCCACCATGACGAAACCTGGTCAAGTTGATGCCCAGATAATGAATAGTTTTTCTAAATTTTATATATTATTCTATTATTATAATTTTAGATTCATTCAGGGCAACGCTGATCATGAAAATACCAACTTTGTTGGTGCTTGTTTTGCAATTTTTTACTTTTATGTAGACATACAAAAACACATCGTAAACAGAATCTAAACAAGAATCTAAATGGCGGCGGTAAGAGAAGTGAACATTGTATTGGCTATGAAATATGCTCGAGCCAAACATGTTCAACAATATATATATATATGTGTGTGTGTGTGTGTGTGTGCCTGCTTGATTGCTAGAATCTTTTCTTCAACTAGACGATTCCATCTTTTCAAATGGGATGACCGGTGAATTTATATAGATCTAAAAATGGGATATATATATATATATATATATATATATATATATATATATATAGTTAAATAGAATGTGTAGAAAGCGGTACAATGCAGACGTAACGAATAGACACAAGCTGAAGCAGGTGAGAAAGTTTTATTAATACAACTTACAAATACATGTGTACATATTCATATATTTCTTATACACATATTTATATTTGCATCGTGGTTACCTGGGAAAGTCGGTCTGGTGGTATATCCGTGTTATATAATATTCCGAGAAAGATCTCTTCGTCAGATATTAATTTGACTTTGGTTCAAACGTGCTGTATCTAACGTAAATATCTGAATATGTACACATGTATTTGTAAGTTGTATTAAATAAACTTTCTCACCTGTTTCAACTTGTCTTTCCGTTACCTCTGCTTGTACCGCCTTCTACAATATATATATATATATATATATATATATATATATATATATATATATATATGATGGTTCTAGGTTCCATCCTCGGCTAGAAAGGTGCTAGTCTAGTCGCACTGATGATTTTTGATACAACGAAACAGTACTGTATGTGGATGACTACAAATATATTTTAAGCCCTCCCTCTTTGAGTAGAGCATTGTTGTAAATAATTTCACCAGCTAATTAATCAGCTGTAAATGCGATGCTCGTTGTTTGTTTGTAAACAAAAACGAGTGGCTTGAACACTATATAAGTAGTGGACGATTGTTTGTTTGAAATGGACATTTGTTGAGGTTATTTATGGGCGCCGCTCCCGTGGATCGATGGGTAGAACTGCCGCAATGGTTCTAAGTTCAATTTTCGACTTGGGAAAGGTGCTAGTCCAACCGCACTGATGAGTTGTTATACAACGGAACAGGATTGTATGTGGATGACTACAAATTTATTACGATAAATATAAATTTATCTGTCATCCCATTTTTAAAAGAGGGAATCGTCCAAACGTCGAAGACAAGATTCAGCAATCAATATATATATGGATTCCCTGTCACCCCATTTTTAAAAGATGGAATTGCCCATAAATTAAAAATCTGCATCAATTAAAATATCATATTTAAACGTATCTTACGACCGGGCAACGCCGAGTAGCCTGCTAGTATGATTCTTTGACGCCTGATTAATAAAAAACACACATTCATTTGCTTGAGAGTCTTTTCTTAATAGATCAGAAGCGGGGATGGGGGTCGTGACCTTTTATTGGCATCAATAGTGCAACATCTAGCAGATGTGCGAATAGAGTTTTCAATATGAAAACATCTGGAGTGTTTGAAGTGTTGACCTCAAACGCAACAAATGTTTTCGATTAGCAAAGTATTTTGTTAATGTCAATTTTACAAATCTGTTCATTTTGAATTCTGATGAAAGAAAAAAGGGAACGCTGAAAAGAATGTAAATATTTTATCAAGAAAACAAAAAAAAGGTATTTTCAAACGTTGTTTTGATGAATCGCAAATGGTTGGTGATGTTCAATCGTTATCATGCAAGTTCGCTGGGCAGCAGCAAAGTTATTTTAAGAAAAGACATAATCAGAATATTGACAGCGCTTCGTCTGTGAATATATATATATATATATATATATATATATATATATATATATATATATATATATATATATATATATATATAAATGGCGCTTGTTTGAAATAAGAAAATAAGAACGAAAGCCGTAAAATTGAATTCTGATTAGAAACCAACGGTATCTACTTACTTATGTGAATTTTAACTAAAATCAATGTTATCTACTTATGCCGCAACTAGTATAATATTACTACTTTATTACATAAAACATGTACTTTCGCGATTTCACGGTTCACTTCGAGGTCATCATTTTAGGAAAGAAATATAGCAAGAAAGATCGCAGTTATCTGCCCTGCCATCATGAGATCTATTTTGTTTATCATTTAAGTATAACTTGAAATATCCTTCAAAAACTATTTTCATTCATAATTAATATTTTTATTCAATCATTTTTCGTAATTTTTTGGATGTTTTACTAATTTCAATTGACAAGTAAGCACGTACCATTAGTTTTTATTGAAATTCAATATTTCGATCTTCGTTCTTATTCCAAAGAAGCACCAAAGATTTAAAAGAAACTGGCTGCACTTGCACTACACAAACCCCTAAAAAATTTATTATTGAAAATATTTGACAATCGATTCAGCATCAAATTTTCTGATTATCAAGAAAAACCTTATTAAATTACTTTGTTCAATTTGCTTGGATGTTTTTTTCTAGTAAATAGGTCGGCCAGATAACAACTAACTTACGAGATGCCTCGTTTCCAAACTTTTTTCGTATAGGCACTTTTATTGATAGTACACTTGTCGTACCATTCCAACTCCTGAAAGGCCCTATAGAAGTTCTCTTGTGTGAGCCTGTCAATGACCCTCATCACAGCCTCTTTCATCTCCAGAATTGTCTCATAACAACAGCCTCTAAGGTTTTCATTGAACTTAGGGAATAACCAAAAATCATAGGGAACAAGGTCTGAACTATAGGGAGGGTGAGGAACCGTCTTGAGTCAAATAGTCTGTGACAAAGATGAAGTGGTGGACTGGTGCACTGGTGCACTGGGGCAAACTTTGCATAAATCTTCCACATCTTCAGTTCCTTGAAAATAATTGTGTGTACAGTTCCCACACTGATACAAAACTGTGCAGTTATTATCTCTATAGACACACGATGGTTCTTATCCATGAAATTCTCTATTTGACCAATCAACTCTGGTGTTCGGACTTCCTTACTCCTCCCACGCCTCTAAGCATACCTCACAGACTCTCTGCGTTCCTTGAATCTCTTATGCCACTCAAAAGCTGATGGTCGATTCATGCAAAATGGTCCAAAATAGTCTGAAGCATTCCATGCGTTTATGTAGCATTTTTTTCCAAGTTTAAAACAAAATTGTATTGCATAAAGTTCTTTTAAAGTGTCCTCACGTCCAGATTGCATTTTTGAAATTCAACAGCCGAGACAATCGGGCTTTAGTAGAGTGTATTCCAATTCCTGCTGTAGCTGTTCATTTAAACTTGAAATCATAAAACATGGTCAGTCATTTCATAAGATGTATAGCAATAAGATACTGAATTTTCAAGAGTTTAGGACAATTTTAAATGCCTGTACAAAAAAGTCTGGAAACTTATTAAAGGCATCTTGTACGCATTTCAACTCACAACGCTTTGTTGGAATAGCATTTTATCTTTGCGTGTATACAGGCAGAAATAAAGTGTGAATTCTAGTCAAAATTCGAGTCAGAGCATCGTTGAGCCTGGTCAATAGATGACCATTTGGGAATACTAGGTACTGTATGATTTATTATCTCGGCATTATTTCCAGTCATCTTAGGCGTTTCCTTGCCACTGGACTCAAGCAGTGCTGACTCAAGACAGATGTGGTTATAGGTTTTGCAACCCTTGCTTCACAATTCAGCACATGCCATCTATCATCTCTTAAGGATGGTCAGATGGTCCTCGCCGTTCTTACAGATGAACATCCAGTACAATGATAGCCCTTCTATTCAAGAAAAAAATCAGTTATGTTAAAGAGTGCTTGATCAATCTGACTTCCGGTTTTTTTTGTTTTTTTTGTTTTTACATGAGAGATCACTACTTATCAAGGACCAGAAGCCACTCGGGGATAAGGGTTATTGTGTGTACAATAATCAATGGGATAATATCATAGTAATAGTTGGTATTGGATATTTGATAAAGTGTCTTACTTAAGGGGGCGATTCATCAGGAATTTGTCTATGTTGGACTTGAAGACATCCAAGTTGTAGTCAGGTGGGAAACAGGCAAACGGAAGAGAATTCCACAGGCGCGTACTTCTCAGAAAGAAGCTTTGTTCATGGAATCTACGTTTTGGTTAAGGCACAGATAGAGTGGGGGAAGCTAGACGGGTGTTTATCGTGAAAGATTAGCGAGGAGGGGCCAGAGATTAAAGCTCAGACGATCACTTGCCATGGAAATAACGATAAAACAAAGACAGGCTCGCAACGTCTCTTCTGTGGGAGAGAGGTTGCAGGGAAGAGAAAAGGGCATCCCCCACTAAGCCACCAAGCCTATTTTGTACTTTGTCAAGGCAGGATAGGCTGTTTTTAGCAGCTCCTGCCCAGATGTGACAGCAGTACTCCATCCATGGACGTACTTGGCTTTTTGGTGTCCATTTGGCTGGATAATTATTAGAGCTATGACAACAGCATATTCTTTTCCTTGTTTTGATTCTCAGATATATATATATATATATATATATATATATATATATATATATATATATATATATTCTCCATTGATATTTTATGTGTTTTTTTTATGTAGAGTGATGTGGTTCTTGGTTGATTAATTGTGTCCAGCTGTGTCGGATATATACTCGAGTCAAGACAATAAAAAGAATATGCTGTTGTCATATCCCTAATAATTATATATGGTCGAGCAGACAAGCAAACCATTCTAAACAGGGGAAAAGGGAGGATTTCTATTCAGAGGGACCATATCTTGCCTAATACCATCGTCCTGTCTACTGAGTAGAAATCCAAAGTAAAGAAAATAAAAAAGAGCAGACAATCTTGTTTTCTTTGTTTTATTATATCCTGATGATTTTAAAGAATTTCCAATTTGTGGAACGCATTACTACGGGAACTGCTTCCCTACAGGCTACAAAATGGTTGTCTTCAAATCCAATATCAGCAAATACTTGTCATGAATTGTATTCACAAGAAATCAAAGTTTATTCATTTCACTTGTTTCAATCAGTTTATAATATTCTTTATCATTCAATCGAAAAACCATTCATCTTATCTCGAGTGACTTTTAGCCTTGATAAGTAATAATAATTATTATAATTAATAAAAAAAAGTTTTGGTCAAAATTTGATTAGCTCGCGAACATTACAAAAAAAACTGATATCGCATTTCCCAATAAGATGCCTTGGAAGTCCAGTGTTCAACTTAATTTTAAAAATTCATAAGAAGTCGAACCGTGGGTATGTCTGTAAATTATATAAAAAAGGTCAATTTTCAGAGGTCACTAAATATCACTAGGGTACTTTGGAATCATAAGAAAGTCTTACAAAGTACCCTAACGACCCCTGTAGATTAACAATTTTATAATTTACGGACACACCCTATAAAACCACGGTCAGATTTCTTACAATACAGATCAAACCCCTTTTCTTTAGTTGAAAAAAAAAAATTGAGTTACACCTGACGAAGGTCGTAGGTTTCAAGGTTTCAACGACCAAAACGTTGTACCAATAACAGCCAAGATGAGGAGTAATTGTTCAAACAATCAAAACAATATTTACATAAAATAAAATACGCATCAAATGCGCTTGAAAGCCAAACCACAACGTAATATAAGGAAAAAACCCCAAATATTTTACTTGTTTGAAATTTATCACAAATATATTTCAGAGGTATACTCCATCTTCAGTGTTGTTTTGTTTCTTTTTTTTCCTTTTCTTCTTCCTTGCCATGTTGTAAAGTTTAAGAAAGAAGTCTGTTTGTAAGGAGCCGCGCATTGTATCTAGCGGTTACATTTTGAAATGTTTGAACTGTGCGTAGGTAACGCGAGAATAACGTCAAGAATGAGAGTTCATATAGAAACGTTGTTTTAATTTGAATAAAATAAAATACGCATCAAGTGCGCTTGAAAGCCAAATCACAACGTAATATAAGGACAAAAAACATATATGAATTCTCATTCTTGACAAAACAATATATCTTTTTACAAAGTTGAATAGAATCAAGAATCAACGGAGAAGCACCAATTAGATAAGACAAGCTAAATAATTCAATTAATATACATCGAATAGGAAGTTTTATGTATTCCTGATAGCAGAAACAAATTTTCTTCCTACTAAATATAAACATTATCACAATATTTATATTATGTCTCATCGGAGGTGACGGTGGTTCAGTGGTTAACGGCATGGACTAACAACCTATTTTCTTTCACTTAGGATGTTGGCAACCGTTTTGTGCCCCCCACCCCGCCCAGTAAGTACCCGATGTCTTTCGTGAAAGAATTCTGTCTAGAAAAACTTTAGGGAAACCAATGCCAACAACAGAATCTTCGTATTCATACAATTTATTGAGTGCTTTGCCCCATCCACCACTACACTACTAGAGCCTCATTTGGGGTCCTAAGTCACTTAGGCACAAGGCCAATAGGGGGAAGTGGGGGTCGGGGATCATCTATCTACTTATCTAGGTCTTTAAAGACTTTATTTAGTTCCCTAAACTAAGACTCTATCACGAAAATACCTTCTTACCATGGCGTTTATACCTACTTAAAATATCCCCAGCTTATGAGTCGACTTTTATTTGCAACTAGCATTTCAGTCTGACTTTCCCCGGGTGTTTGGAGGTGTATGTTGAGCAAAAAAAAAAAAAAAAAAAAAAGCGGTCAATTTTTTTAACTTTGACCCCTATTATGACCCATTTATAAATTTGGGCTCAAATCAACTTATTAAGTTAGATCCATGTCCATGGAACCTATATCAAAAATTTCAATTGTTTATACCCAAAATTGGCGGAGGAGCTTGGTAGAGTTCTCAAAAGTCAAATCGTTGAAGTTTGACTCCTTAACAGCCAAATTTCTGGCCGAAAACGAATTACAAAGATTTTTCCCAAATCTCAATACCCTGTATATCAAATTTCGAGTCTGTAAACTGAAAAATGACAGAGTTATTGCATAGGGAAATGTACACAGACAGACAGATAGAAACTTTCACTTTTATAAATATATGGATAGATTATCTGAAAATATAAAAACAATAATTTACACAAAACAAAGGAAAAAAAATATGTAGAAACAAAAGTATATATATATATATATATATATATATATATATATATATATATATATATATAGCTTCATACAGGGTGACCCCCCCCCAAAAAAAACGGGCCCCAACTCTAATTAGGGCCCCGTTTCTTAGTGTTTTATCCGAATGAAATGAAACTTTGGTCATAACTAGTTTATTATATTCAAAACATCACATGGAAACACTAGCGTCTTTGGCCTTTTTTTCTCCGTTCTACAGCATATGTTCTAGATGGCCTCCATTTAGCTTTATTTTTTTGGGGGGTGGGGTCACCCTGTATCTTTTTATGCCTTATTGTATATTTAAGTACTTATAAGCTGAACGAAGATGACTCTATAAACAATTTGAAGAACTGTTAACTTTACTCATAACAAAAAGAAAGCGAAAAATCAAATCTTTTAGAAGAACATGACCATATCTTGCCTGATACCATCGTCCTGTCTACTGAATAGAAATCCAAAGTAAAGAAAATAAAAAAGAGCAGACAATCTTGTTTTATTATATCCTGATGATTTTAAAGAATTTCCAATTTATGGAACGCATTACTACCGGAACTGCTTCCCTACAGGCTACAAAATGGTCGTCTTCAAATCCAATATCGGCAAATACTTGTCATAAATTGTATTCATAAGAAATTAAATTTTATTCATTTCACTTGTTTCAATCAGTTTATGATATTCTTTATCATTCAATCGAAAAACCATCCATCTTATCTAGCGTCTTTGGCCTTTTTTCTCCGTTCTACAGCATATGTTCTAGATGGCCTCCATTTAGCTTTATTTTATTTTTTTTTTGGGGGGGGGTCACCCTGTATCTTTTTATGTCTTATTGTGTATTTAAGTACTTATAAGCTGAACGAAGATGACTCTATAAACAATTTGAAGAACTGTTAACTTTACTCATAACAAAAAGAAAGCGAAAAATCAAATCTTTTAGAAGAACATGGCCATTGAAATGTTTGACACTATCCCGATTATTTTTTTTTATTGATATTTAGCTGTATGTTTCATATTATTGATTGAAATACAAATGGTTGACAAATAAATCGATAATTATGAAGATTAATACCTCAAATATTGATTATTTCTTTATTTGCGGACTGTTATCCTCATCTTTTAGTTATTGTTTTATGGCCTTCATCAGGTGGTTAACCATGACGGGGTAGGGATGCTTAGTTTTGCATGCGACAATGTTTCACCCTGATAGAACCGAGTTCTCTCCCTTTCAACGATTTAGTGAAATCTATCCGTTTTCTTTTAATAAAAAAAAGTTGTTTTTTTTTACTTTTAATGAAAAAGCAAAATGCACAATTTTAAAATTACCACGGGACTGCTTCCTTGTGGGTTACAACGTGGTTATCTGTAAACCCAGTGTGAACAAATGGTTATCAAAAACTGCTCCCACAAGTTAAACCGTCTCATCATTTTTAATCCTGTAATACTCTTCATTCAATTGGCAATCTATTCATCTCATAAACTATTATCTTTGAGGTGATTTTGACCTTGATCAGTTGTGATTCGTTAGTAAAAAAAAAAAATAATTTTTTTTTTTTTTTTTGTGTCTCTGGAGAAGGGGATAATCAGAAAAGTTGGTGCAAAATTAATTAGATTTCAAAAACTTAAATCCAATGACAAATTTTAGAGATGGTGTTGTTGTAATACAAATCAAACCCCATCCCTTAACTGGAAGAAAAAATAAAATAAAAACAACAAAAAAAAAGTAAGTTTTCTTTATCGTTTTTTTTTTCTTAAAAAGATCAAGATGAATAACAAAGCAAAAGATAGGAAGATGAAGTAACGGATTGTCAGTGGGATAACAATGGTACGCAACCATTGGATGCTGTCTTTGTTTTTATTTTTTTTATTTTTATTTTATCTTTTTTTTTTTTTTTTGCCCCTATCACATGGGTTTGCTTTTTTGTACGTTTTAATTCCAGTGAATTTAAGACACTTTTGTGCTAATTAGAAACAGGAGAAAGAGAGAGAGAGAGAGAGAGAGAGAGAGAGAGAGAGAGAGAGAGCGAGAGAGAGAGAGAGAGAGAGAGAGAGAGAGAAATGAAGACTAGGAGATAAGAAAATGAAAAAAAGGGGGAGACGAATTGTTACTTTCTGGAGAGAAAAATCAGGTTAGAAATAAGGGATAACAGAGGGAGAAGGATAGATAGATAAAAGAAAGACGACAACAGAATTTATGGGGAAGGAAAGGTGAATAAAACAGAGAAAGGGTGAAAAATTAAGTACTTCACTCTTGTCGTGATCATAGTGGTAATAATATCTTACATTTCTGAACTTTTGAGATGAGGATTAGTTATTTGTGCTATTTGCATTCTTTGGGCTACTGTTCTCATCTTGAGTGTCATTTTCACAACTTTTCGGCCGATGTAACTGCCGACCTTCTTAATGTGTACCTTGTCGAACTCGGGAATGTTTCTATCGAACTCGGAAATTTGGAGAGAATTTCGAACGGAACCCTTTATTTACAGCAGGGGAGTAGCATATTCTTATTCCTTCAGCCATGACTGGATAGAGGTCCTAAGTAATTGTCAAATTTTTTTTTCGGTGGGCCATACTGAGAATTGAACGTTCAACACAATTGATTTTTCCAGGCACTTTAACCACTGCGCCACGGGTCCTTGCGGATACAATTGTGAATTACTTAAAACCTCTATCCAGTCATGGCTGATGGAACAAGAGCATGCTACCCCGGTGAAGTAAATAAAGGGTTCCGTTCAAAATTCTGTCCAAATTCCCGAGTTCAACAGAAACATTCCAGAGTTCGACAAAGTATACTTTAAGAAGGTCGGGGGTTACATCGATCGAAACGTTGTGCAAATAACACTCAAGATGAGAACAGTAGTCAGAAGAACCCAAATAATATGAATCTCTTGTATTTGTAGATTATCTGTCACCACCTTTTATTGAGTCAAGAATTGAACTCCAATTAAAATTCTTGACTACTTGGCATTCCAAAAACACCACCTCTAATATTAGCATTATATATTTAACAAAAAAACATGTTGTCATAAAAAATGCCAGGGAATCGTCAATAGACAAACTAAGAAGTGATGACAGATAACTCGGAAGTACCAAAAAAATCCACGTATCTCAATACTCCTTATTTCCGTTTCATACTGACTCGACTTGTGTCGATTTTTCAAAGCATGGAACTGCAGTAGAGCAATACTGAAGTAAGGCGATCGAAAACAGAAAAAAGAAACAGGTCAAAGAGGAATAATGAGAAAGAGAAAAGATTCAAGACAAATGTTAAAAAGAGAGAGAGAGAGAGAGAGAGAGAGAGAGCGAGAGAGAGAGAGAGAGAGAGAGGGAGCATTATGAAGGGCAGGAGAGAAAAGAGCTTTAAAGAAAAAGGGTGATAGTAGAGAGTCGGAGGTGTGAGTGTAGTTCTGGTCAGGGCACAAACACAAGTGTATGACCATTTGATCATACTTGACCATTTGATCATACTTGACCATTCCGTACTTGATGAAGAAAAAAAATTTTTTTGTGTCTCCAGCAAAATTTAGTTTATTTCATAATGCGTGATCACCAAGTGGTAGACACTTTTGTAATATATATATATATATATATATATATGATTAGTTTTTTTGGAAAAAGAATTCCAGCAGAGTGCTCAATTAAAAGGAAAATCCAAATTTTAAGAGCGTACTTATATTTTGTGTACAGAATTTGTGACGAATATTGGCTGAAGAGAGCTTGATAGAGACGAATATTGGCTGAAGAGAGCTTGATAGAGACGAATATTGGCTGAAGAGAGCTTGATAAGGATACCTTAAACGGGCCTTATTATCGGGCTTGAAACCGACGGTACCAATGACCTGTCTCAACTAACAACTTTCTGTACACAAAATATATATATATATATATATATATAAAGGTTTTTGTGGTACAAAATTTTATTACAGTTTTTAAAAGGATAAGTGGAGTCATTAGAATTTGGGGGAAGATCGATGCAGGGAGAAACTCCACTTATCCTTTTAAAAACTGTAATATATATATATATATATAGCGCGTGTGTGTGTGTGTGTGTGTATATTTTTGTTTTTCTGTGAATTATATATGAATGAATATCTTATATATTTTTATGTTCTTAATGCAATTGTGATACTGTCTATGATCCGCCGTCCAAGTGTAAGGAATAAAGAGAAAAAAAAAGATGATACACTTATTTCCTCTATTTTTTTTTTGGTTTATCAGCAAAACAATGGAGAGGAAGCTGTTCACCAACGTACACAAAAGGAAGCTGAAATAGGATTGTTAATCAATGTGTGGTAGTGATTGGGAAGAAAAGGACCATGTATATATATATATCTGAAGCATGACAGTTTATGACAGTATTCAATTTGGGGCAGTTGTCAGCAACAACTTCTTTTTCATTGGTCTTCTGTTAAATTTATTTCCTCTCTTTTTTTTCATATTACTTGGATTCTTTGAACTACTGTGCAGAACATTTTAGTTAATGTAACCTCCAACCTTCTGCAGGGGTATCTTGTTGAACCCTGGAATCCTTCGGTTGGACCCTGGAATCTTTCTGTTTAAACCTGGAATCTTTCTGTTGAACCCTGGAATCTTTCTGTTGAACTCTGGAATATGCATGGAATTTCGAACGGAACCGTTTAATTAATCCTTGGGTGTAGCATATTCTCATTCTGTCAACCATGACTGGATAAAAATCCTAAGTAATCCATAATTGTATTTTTGTGGTCGACCCACACTGAGGATTGAACCTTCAATCT
>NC_136502.1:102839084-102886584 GCF_053919585.1 Euprymna scolopes
CCCAAGCCAGAAATATTAACAGTTACTCATCTTGTATTGGCTGAACCAAACATAGCTTAACCTCAGTGTCGACTTATTCTTTCACTTTCTTTTATTCAAAAGTACGTATCCACATGACATTCAGATTTTCAGCAGTTTAGAAAAGGTATTCCGAAATAAAAAAAGACTTTTGATTTTTTTTCTGAAAAAAATTTTTTTTTTAAATTTTTCGGATTAAATACAAATAAGTCTGAGTTTTCCTGTTATCCGAATATCTCATAAAATTATTTCATCCACGAATATTTTTGTCCATAAATGTTTAAAAAAAAAAATAATAAAAAACCCACCCACCATTCATAAAAAAAAAGATCCTTTTATTTTTTATTTTTCGTTTTTGGTCGTAAAAATTAAAATGTATCACTGAGCAGTGGTCAAACTTGGTGAGCGACTACATTCTGAGTCTGTTCTATCAATGGCGGCGAGTCCACCATGATTGGTTCATGAATATGGTAAAGTGACGATGTCCCCTGCCCTTTTAAGTAAGGCGACTGGTCCACCTGTCTGGAGTAAGGTAGGTGGGTGTTGTCAACTTCTTTGGAGTATGGACTTTCATCGGCTTGTTTCGAGTACGGCAAATTCTCTACCTGTTTTGAATATGGAATCTGTTCAACCTGCTGAGAATTTTCAGAGTTTGGCTCCGAGTTGGGGATGATCGGCTGAGACACTGGAATCGGATTCCTCATATCTTGTCTGTGGCTTCCCCGCGCATAGGTACCATAAGGATTTCCATCCATCATGATGGGTTTTGCATTCGGCCATTCTCGGCAGTTCATGGCTGGGCTGGCGTTGGGTTTGTATAGGCACCGTGGAAGTGTGTTTGTATCGAATGTTTGATGCGCTGGTTTCATATGAGGACTGTGGATATGGTATGTCATCGAAGGATTCGGCTTGCAGTGTAATGTTGAATTCATATCTGTTGGGGAGAAATAAAAAAAGAAATTCATGAGTCTCTTTTGTTTTATGCATTATTGGGAAAAAATTCTAGAAAGTCATATCTGAAATCTAAAATAAAAAATTAGCTGATATTGCATTGCATGCAATAACGACACAGGGAGAAAATTCCAGAGCTCATAACTTGTTGAATGATGACTGATAGTATCGTAGTACCAAATTATAACACTATTTTTCATGCACTGGCAGCATCAGATACCTTGCTTGTGGAATGAGGGTTAGGTGTGGTTGCGAGTGTTGACACTTGGCCAAAAAAATCTAATATGCCGAGAGGGATGATAGAATATGTTCTTGTTGAGATATCGTAGGGAAAAATTTATTTTGCAATGCGAAAAATAGATATTTGCAGACACAAAGTCTGGATTGACATGCACGGAAATATCGGCAGTAAAACATGTGTCTTATGCCAAACAAGAGACCACCTTGCAGGTGATAACTGTGTGTTTATATATATATATATATATATATATATATATATACACACACACACACATTCTCTCTCTCTCTTTTGTCATCCAAGTTATTATATATATATATATATATATATATATATATATATATATATATATATATATACTAGCAAGCCACCCAGCATTGGCCAGTCGTAAAATACGCTTAAATATGATACTTTGGTTAATGCAGATTTCGTATTTATTATTGTATCATATTGGATCCAATATATAGTAATGATTTGAAAAGTTAAAAAAAAAAGAAAATGACTCGTGCACCACCAACGAGAATTGAAACCAAAACTTTTAGCTTACGATTTACTTTTTCTTTTGACATTAATGCCTGAGCTATAAAGACATGTTTGATGCAAGGCTAAAAATTAAAACATGAACCAATAGCTATTACGTTACACATGCATATTCGTACTGCTGTCGTTTGACCATCACTTGGTAAATTCCAGTTAAAAAATGCTTTAGAATAATTTATATATCTATAAAAGTGAGAATGTGAGTGTGAGGACAACTCTCAACCTAGATACTCAACAAATTTTTGATCTACAGACTTGAAATTTGGTATATAGGGTATTCAGAAATGTGGAAAACTTTTTAATTGGTTTTCATCAATAAAAAAAGAGCAGCTAAGGGGTAAAAATTGAAAAATTGATACTTGAGGGGGGGGGCATTAGATTTTTATTTGTTTGTCAATTGTTTCACGACTGCGTGTACGCAAATTGTTCACATGACTGCTTCCTTACATTAAGAATAAGTAGGTTTGAAAACACGTTTTTAAACTCCTGGCAAGCTGGCCTAACGGTTATCGTACTTGACTCATTATCTTTAGGTTTTGGTTTTGATCTTAGCTTTTTTTTTTCTTACTTACAAGAATTGAACTGTTTAGAAAAAACATAATACTCGCATGCACATGTCTCAGTTACTTTCCGTTTGTTTTTCTTTACTTAATTTTTTTTTAAAGGAATTCAACGTTACGTTTAATACCGGGCAACGCCAAGTACATTTGCTAGTTATATAAAAACGCAGGGTGAATGATTAATGACAATTAATACTCATGTGAAGAGTAGAAAGTAGACTTGGGGTTTACTATCGGCAATCCCCTAACACTTGCTTCCCTCATTTTGTCCTGTAGATCTCATACAACTGTCAATAATTTCCTTCACTCTCTAACTATGCCTATAACTATGCCTATAACTATGCCTATAACTATGCTTATAACTATGCCTCTAACTATGCCTATAACTATGCTTATAACTATGCCTATAACTATGCCCCTAACTATGCCTCTAACTATGCCTCTAACTATGCCTATAACTATGCCTATAACTATGCCTCTAACTATGCTTATAACTATGCCTATAACTAAACGAAAGTTCCATGAGCAAAGTTTCTTTCCTAGAACTGCCTGCCTGTGGAACAATACCATAAGGTTGCTTCCCAGCTGACTGCAACATGGTTTACTATTTAATTACCTGAAATTCTTATTGAGATGCGTAATTTGTATTATTTATTCATTTATTTATTTGCGGACTATTATCCACATCTTTTAGTTGTTGTTTCACGATGTTTCGGCCAACTGTTCCTCTGGACTTCGTCAGGTGGTTAACCACGATGGGATAGGAATGCAGAATCTTCTAACTGCATCCTCATGTGGTAAGACGACAACAACTATGGAAGGCAGTAATTGCTGAGGATGCAGTTAGAAGATTCTGAGTTCCTATCCTACCGCGGTTAACCATCTGACGAAGGCCAGAGGAATAGTTGGCCGAAACGTCGTGAAACAAGAACTAAGAAAGATGAGGATAATAGTCTGCAATACAATAAATGGATATATAACATAGTAGCTTTAAAATCTAATGTAAATAAGTTCCTGTTGAGTCATCCTCTTAAATAATTGAACCCTATCCAAATTCTGCTAATGCAGATCATGTTGTCTCACCATTTCCCTAACACTTATTAACCCTTATACTAGAGTGACCTCCAGTCCTTGAATAGCGGTGATCCCCCACTCCCCCAAATAAAAAAAAAAAAATCCCATGAGCGATGTTTCTGAGAAAGAATTGTTGTTTTCTGCATATCAATAATTTCCCCCACTCTTTATCTGTGCCTAAACCTAAATGTAGATTCCATGGACAAAGTTTCTTTCTTAGAACTGCACGCCTGTGAAACTCTCTTATGTTTTCCTGCTTTCCAACTGACTACAATTTGGTTGTCCTCAAGTCCAATGTAAACAAATTCTTGATGAGCCATTCCCCTTAAGTAATCCAATTTACCAAATTTACACTACTAACGATTGCTACAATATTTTCCTATTGACTTCCGTACACTCATTAACCCTTATCCTCGAGTGGCCTCCGGGTCTTGATAAGTGGTGACTCCTTTGAAAATATATATGTATGTACTCTCCGCTTATCTCGGCATTTGTTTCCAGTCGTCTTGTACACGCACTTCACTTGCCACTGGTATTTAACAATGTTGACCCAGGAGAGGTGTGGTTGGAGATTGCACACCGCCTGCCACAAAAATTTCACGCACAGGCACCCCTACGTGGGTATCCATTGTCTGTCAAAGACTGAAGGAGCCCGTCGTTATATAAATATAACAATGGATCTTAGGTTTACTTTCGAGAACCTTGCGCATATACTCACATACACACACGTGGGAAGGAAAGAAGAAATAAATTATAAGACTACTTTTCAAATCGAAATGGAATTCATCTCCTGCTTGAAAGAGCTTGTTTACTTCTTGGCCTTCGGGACAAGATCAAAGTGTAGTATCTGTTCCGGCAGATGCTGCACTTAAGATAATTTGTACCAGTCAATGGAGGGGAAACCCTCTATACTGGGACAATTATTATTTTTGGTAACCAGAGTGCCCCCTTTTTGCCTACTTTTAGGGGAGCTGGTTTTAACCTCACATTAAAAACGGCCTTGTGCCTAATTTGCTCAGTGGGGGAGCAAATAAATACCATCTCCTGCTTGAAAGAGGTGACAAATGACGTACCCCCCCCCAATACTGTCATCAGTCATTTTAGTGTTGAGGCCATTTCTGTGCAAAATAGTCGCAGTGAGTGATGTTCATATTATTTATACGGTGTCAGTACACAATTATTCAACCATTGGAAACCATTGGGAATTTTTAGGAGTTGCCAAATTTTAATGAAATATTTCGTATCGCATTGGTTGGAATATCACAATATATGGAGAATATCCTCGTGATTTTATGTCACTTCTCTCCCCCCCCCATCTCTCATTTTATCATTCCTCCACCCTTCTCTCTTTTATCTATCTCTCCCTCCTTCCTTCTCTTTCTTTTCTCTCCCCTTTTCTCTTTTCTCTACTCTGCCTCTTTTTCTCTTCTCTCTCTACCCCCCCCTCTTCATTCTGTCATTTTCTCTTTCTCCCTCCTTTCTTCTATTCTCTCTCTACCCCCTCTCTCTCTCTATCTCTTTCACTTCTCTAGCTCTCCATTTCTTTACCTCCCTCTTTCTTTTTCCAATACAGGGTGACACACCCCCTCCAAAAAAAAAAAAAAAAAAAAAAAAAAAAAACGGGCCCCAACTCTAATTAGGCCCTGTTCCTTAGTGTTTTGTCTGAATGAAATGAAACTTTGGTCATAACTAGTTTATTATATTCAAAACATCACATCAAAACACTAGGGTCTTTGGCCTTTTTTTCTCTGTTCTACAGCATATGTTCTAGATGGCATCCATTTAGCTTTTGTTTTTTTTTTGGGGGGGGGGGTAACCCTGTATATATGTGAAATGAATGTGGAAAGAAATCCTCCATAATAAAAAGTCAACAGTTGGTGCTTTTTTTTTTTTTTTTTAAATAATAAACAATTATTAGTGATTTTAAACAATATATATAGAATTTTGTTTATATTATAAACAATATAAATAAAACACTTTATAATTTGAAACAATTTAAACCTTTTAAAATTTTAATGTTAGACAAGAGAAACAGCTTTTGTTTTTTTTGTTTTTTGTAATTATGAAAGAAATATTGTTCGTAGACATTTTTCAATATATACACTTAAAAGAAAATAAAATTGGAGAAATTAGTCAAAAACAATTTATTATTTTTGTGACCTATTTTCGTGTAACAATAAAACAAAATATTTATCATTAGTTATAACTGTTTAAAGTACACACACACATTTTCAATATATATGCCCAACAGAGAATACAATTGGGGAAATATGTCAAAAACAAATTATTTTGCTTTGTGACCTATTTGCATTCAAAAATAAAAACAAAACATTTTTTTACAAAGGAATCACCACTTATCAAGGCACAGAGGCCACTCCAGGATAAGAGTTAAAGAGGGCACAAAATAGACTTTGTGGCTTAGTGGGGGATGCTCCTTTCTCTACCCTGCAACCTCTCTCCCACAGAAGAGACGTTGCGAGCCTATCCTTGTTTTATCGTTATTTCCATGGCAGGTGATCGTCTGAACTCCAATCTCTGGTCCCCCCTCGCCAATCTTTCACAAAAAACACCCGTCTAGCTGAATCCACAGTGAAAAATTTCCCCCACTCTTTATCTGTGCCTAAATCAAAACGTAGATTCCATGAAACAAAGCTTCTTTCTTAGAACTGCATGCCTGTAGAACTCTGTTCCGTCTGCCTGCTTCCCACCTGACTACAACCTGGATGTCTTCAAGTCCAAGGTTAACAAATTCCTAATGAACCGCCCCCTTAAGTAAACACTTAATTAAATCTCCACACTAACGTACTGTACTTGCAATAACCCTTATCCCTGAGTGGCTTCCGGGCCTTGATAAGTGGTGACCACCGTGTAAAAAAAAAAAGTCAAAGAGATAATATCATAGTAATCGTTAGAAGTGTAAATTTGGTAAATTGGATTACTTAAAGGGAACGGCTCATCAAGAACTTGTTTACATTGGACTTGAAGACGAGCATATTGTAATCAGCTGGAAAGTAGGCAACGGAAGAGAGTTCTACAGGTGTGCAGTTCTAAGAAAGAAGCTTTCTTCATGTTCTACGTTTAGGTTTAGGCACAGATAAAGAGGTGCCCGTTCACGTACATAACCCTGACAAACCTGCTTAGCAACAAAATCACACCTCTTCACTGTTGAGGTCCTCAAATGCCAGAAAGCTTTCTACTCTTGATAGTTTCTTCCCTCGAACAGCTAGACGTTGGAATTCCCTTCCTGCTACCTGCTTCCCTGACTGCACTAATATACAGTAGTTTAAATGTAATGTAAACTAATATCTTGTTAATCTTTCCTAGGTATGGTCCCAAATAGTAGCCCCTTACGTAAAAATGGCGATATGCCTTGTTAAGGCTGAACGTGAGTAAAATATTTTCCACAACCCTCACTTTTTCCATTTCTAGACCCAACAACAACAAACTTTACATTTCATGAGAGCGCTAAAACCATATTTGGTGTGAACTTGAAAAAAAAAAAAAAAAAGAAATTAATATTTATAACCAAATATTATTTGAAGTGGATATCACTATTTTCAGCAGAACCTGATAATTTTCTTATAATCAACATTGAATTACTGCCTGTTGACTGCTTAAAAATCTATTGAAATCTGCCGTCGACAAATGAAATGTTTTTTTAGTCATAATCACTTGAACCACAAGAGACCAATTATGAAAGGCAGGTTAATATAATAAAACTTCAAATCAAATCTTCAAGGATTAATATCAGTTTTAGTTTCAGTTTCCTGTCTGACCAGGAATAATCATATGAAGACGGATTTTGAATCTGTAAGATTTGATTTCAATGAATTTTTTTTTTTTTTTTTTTTGAAGCGGATGGGAATATTTTAATAACGGACATCCCGTTATTATTTTTATTATAAAAAAAAAAGGCTGAATTTCCTTTTTGAATTTTTCAGTGATTTGAGCGACACATAAGAATTTTCTTGTTTTTCATTCTTTCTATCATCAGGTCTTTTTGCTTTGCTTACCGCCTTGATTGTATCTTGATTTGAAACTCCCTCGGTCTTCGTCTCCTCCCCTCTATCAGTCTCAGTTTTCTCCCTTCTCTCACTCTCCATTTGCTCCTCTCTCTCTCTGTCTGCTCCCCTCTCTCGCTCTCCGTCTCCTCTCTCGCTCTCTGTTTTCTCCCCTCTCTCCATCTTCTCCCCGCTCTCGCTCGCTGTTTTCTCAGTTCTCTCGCTCTCCATTTTCACCCTTCCTCAGTCTCTGACTTCTCCTCTTCTTCGCTTTTCATCTCCCCCCCCCCTCTTGGTCTCCATCTTCTTTCCTTTCTTGCTCTCCATCTTCTCCCCTCTCTCGCTCTCCATTTTCACCCTTCCTCAGTCTCTGACTTCTCCTCTTCTTCGCGTTTCATCCCCCCCTCTCTTGGTCTTCATCTTCTCCCCTCTCTCGCTCTCCATCTTCTCTCCCCGCTCTTTCTCTCCGTCTTCTCCCCTCCCCCAGTCTCATGTATGCATGTTTCCTCCCGTCTCAGATACAATTAACTACCTTCTCTCTTCAGTTATCCTTATTATTTTTTCTTTCTCCTTTAAGAATCATCAGTTCTTGTCTTTGTCAATTATCTCCCCTGTCTATCGATATTAATATACCCAGGAAGTACACAAACCCAAACTCTCTCATCACATCTGATGACCTGACACGTATTGACACTCAGGGTTCTTATACAAACTTTACTCAACTTAATTTTAATTAAATCATTTTTCTTGCCTCTCGGCAAAATCCTGAATGACATGTTTTCTTTGTATTTTTTTTCATGTCTACAACTTTCCAATCATGACCGACAAACTAGAATTTTCCAGGTTTGTTGCACAATAGGTTTGGAGAAGAGATTTTTGTGTATTTGTTTAGAAAAACAACAGAAAATTAATTAAAACTGATATTTAATGTTGCTTTTCAAGTCTCTGATCTCAAAGAACTTTTTTTTAATTAAAATTATGTGAACATCTTAGATTTGAATCAAATAATTATTTCGAGTTTTAATAATAAAAAAAAAAGACTATAAAGTGTTCATCCCATGCAACGATGAAGACCGTCTGCTCATCCAAGGAGTGATGGATGTCATGCGCTGGGAGTTTGTTTAAAATGAAGCTGGTTTGTGAAGAGCCAACCTCACTCTCTCGTCCCAACCAGCCTGATCCAGTAGCAGGACAGGATCGAGAGAGCTGGAGACCAGGTTAGATGCAGGAGTTGCCGTAAGTGTCGACGTCCTCTTACATACATTTGTGACAAAAATTGAAACCAGTGTACAGACATATAGACACTCTGTACCAGAAAACCAAAATGGACATTTTTTTAAAAAAATAATTTAAAACAATTGACTAAACAACAGTTTATAAAAGTAGCCATTTTTATTTTATTACTAGCATTTCAGGCCGGCGTTGTCCGGGTGTTTGGAAGCGTATGTTGAGCAACAAAAAAAAAAGTGGTAGTAGGAAGGCAAAGGAGGAAAAGAACGGGGAAAAAAACCATAAGTTTACGACCACCGCTAAACCGGAAGTGACGTAGGTTTAAATTAAGGCTGGACAATCGAAAGGAGAGAATGACTTTCGAAAAATACCGGCGAAAAAAGCGACCCCCCTCTGTAGAAAAGTGACTAGTTGAAGGTGAAGATATTAATGTTTTTTAGCCAATTTTTCGATATTTGTCGTCTGAAAGGTCGGACTTAAAAACGATACTGATCTTGTAAAAATCCGTCGCCTCTGTCGGACGTTGTAGGCAGACATGCAAACATACATCTATATTTTTATAAAGTAATAGTGTTCGTGTGTTTCCGTCTGTGTGTACAGCTCTCCATCATCAACGAAATATAAAGGAGGTAAGAGGGTAGATCTCTCCTGGTAGAGAAACATTAGAACCCATTTTAGGATGTTTCTGTTATAGGAGACATAAGAATCTATGCCTAATTTCTTTATGTACTATTCTACAAACCACCCCCATATCGAATGACTTATGCTCATTTGCATATCACATTATATTAAATCTCTTTAACTAATTACCTCGACCTTATTACATATTGGAAATATTCTAATCATTTCAACTGTACTATTTACAAAATCTATTTAACATTTAATTATTTAATATATTTTCATTTAATTTTATATTCGATTTATTTCACTTTACGTATATTATCAAAACAATTCATTGGCGAGGAAAGCTTTATGTTTTGGGATTGTATTGAAAATGTAATGGAAATTTCAATTTCGTTCCGTTTTAATCTTTTATATTTTACTTGCCAATATAATTGAAAGAATACAATTCAACTATCGTAATTTTATATAAATAAACAAAAACAAATATTTTAAAATAAAACTTTATTAAAAAAGAAATAATTTTATTTTTAAATGAAAAAAATCAATTTAGTAAAATAATTGTATTAAACACCCCCAGCCTTGTCAGCAAACCTGTAAACCTATAAAAGTTAACATTTCGAATGTAAACAGTGATTTTTCGATTTTGTTAGCGCTTGCCGCAATTAAAGACAATTAAAACGGAACTAACTTTATTTCCATTCTAGTTTTAAAACAACCCCCAAAACATAACGCTCTCTTCCAGTTATAGCCAATTTTTTTTTTAATTAAATAAAACAGGTCAAAATAAACAGATAAGCGCATTTTCTTTTACATTTTTCTTACAACCATTGTCATTTAACCAACTGCAGGATATCGTTACTTTTGTGGGGTTGTTTTGAAAATGGCACGGAGATTATAATTTCGTTCCAATTTAATCTTTCTGGTCGAGCCTATTTCGAAAGCCTGTCTTATCATAGATTTGAACTACAAATAATTTATTACATTTTGATTATTACTATCTTAAGACTTAAAGCTTATATTTATTTCATTTTTCTATTTATATATTGAATTAGTTATTTCCAGTCTTATTTAGACTTAGTGCTTTCTTTAAACCGGATGAACCTTTTATAAAAATATGAGTTTAACGTAAAGAACACGAACAAGGTTTTATTCAACTGAATTTCTTCCAGTTTACTAACAAAATATATAAATTTAAAAGAGATATAAATAATAAAATAAAAAGGTTATGTAATTTAAAAGAAATACACGTACTCACAAAAGCAGAACTTTTTTTACACATTTTTTTCTTTAAAACCATAACAATGAGACTAACAATTACCTAGATCTTAGTAATTATTTGTTTTAATAGAACTGTTTTAATTGTACTGTTTACTTAGTTAACCTAAGTTGGTTTTACATTTATTTTACATTTACTTTTTTTTTTAATTATTACTTTTAGACTGTGACGTTTACACCCGGAAGTAATGAGTCACACGTAGGTCGCTTTTATTCATTCCTTTTGGTCAAGATCAAAGTGTAGTATCTGTTCTTCAGATGCTGCACTTCATTTTCTTGTTCTCTTTCGGTGGAGGAGAAATCCTTCACGACTGAGACAATTTTTATTTTTGTACCTTTTCTCCACGTTAAAAAACGACCCTGGTGTCTAACTCTGTCCCGTGGGGAGGCATAGTAAATAGGTACAATATAATTGTTTATAATTGTACTATTCAGAAATATTATTTATAGTTCGTCCATTTCAGTTAGTATACATTTCCTTTACGCTTAATTAATTTACAATCATTAATATCGTTAAACAATTCCGTTTAAAACCGAAATTATGCCACCCAAACGAAGTAGAAACGAAAGTGAGGAAGAAAGAATGGAAAGATTGGAAGCTAATAGACTAAGAGTTGCTGCAATTCGCTCCAATGAAAACAATTCAGATAGAGAAAGACGTCTAGAACTTAACAGGATACGTCAAAGAGAAAGGAGAGCAAGACTGTCAGATTTGGAAAGAGAAACCCAACGTGAAGCTGACAGAACTAGACATGCTGTAAGGCGGTTAAATTCATCACAAGATGAAATTCAAGAAAGGCAAAGATATGCACTGGAAAGAGAAGCAATATTACGATCGAATGAATTATATGAGGTAAGTAGACGTACACAAGGTCAGTTGAGAGTGGCTCAACGACATCAGAATGAATCGGAAACCCAACGAAGCTTTCGCCTATACCAAGGGCAACAACGAGAGGCTGCATGGAGAGAGAGTATGACTTTGCCCCAGCAATTGACAGAAAACGAGGCAGCTAGACAACGAATGACTGCTTTGAGACACCATGAAATAGAACACTGCAATAGAAAAGGATTGCTCTACAACAAAAATGACTCTCTCACTACAGCTGATATAGGAAAAATGGACAAAGTATGTCAACATTGCTCAGCTGTAAAATTTAAAGGAGAAACCCCTGGTTGTTGTTGTTCTTCTGGCAAAGTTGTGCTTGATAGCTTTCCACCACTGCCTCAGTTGCTTCAAGATTTGCTCTCCGGCAATGGTCCCATCTCTAAAGATTTTCTGCAAAATCTACGCAGTTATAACAATTGTTTTGCAATGACATCATTTGGTCACAAAATTGCGGCAGTACATGGGTGGAATCCTTCTTTTAGAATTCGAGGCTAGGTTTGCCACCAGATTGGGAGTCTTTTACCACCTGAAGATGAAACAGCAAAGTTTATTCAAGTCTACTTCTTGGATAGTCTGGAAGAGGAACTACATAATCGGGGACGTGACAGTAGACTCAATAGAGACATTCTCCAAAGTCTGACTGAATTTTTACATGAGAACAACAGCTTTATTTGTCAGCTGAAAACAACAAAGGAGAGGATTGAAGAAGAACACTTGGTAGAACATAAAGTTGTCATAAGGGAAGACCGAAGGCCGCAAGAAGAGCATCCACGGCGATTCAATGCTCCAACAACAACGTATGAGATTGGAATATTAATGGAGAATGAACCAACAGCTAACCGGGATATTGTCTTGCGTTTTAGAAATGATACATTAAAATGGATCTCCGAACTACATCCCCTCTACGATACTTTAATGTACCCGTTAATGTACCCCTATGGTTCTCCATCTTACAACATCTACATGAAGGCATCCAATGGGCGAAAAGTTACCCAACAGCAATTTTATTCGTACCATTTAATGACTCGGCCTGGAAACTATTTTCTCTGGTACCGAAGGCTATTTCAACAATGGCTGGTGGATGTGTACTGCAAGATTGAAACAGAACGTTTACAGTTCCTGAGGCGTGAGCAACAGACCCTGAGAGCTGACAATTATAGCAACTTGAGAGATTCAATTCTTAGGGAGGATGGGAATCCAGAACAGTTTGGTCAACGAGTTGTACTTCCGGCAACTTATACAGGAGGCCCTCGATACATGTTTGAGCGTCAAAGTGATGCCATGGCATATGTTCGGCGAATGGGCCAAGCCGACCTCTTCATCACGTTCACAACAAATCCAAAGTGGACAGAAATTACAGAAAATTGTCTTCAAGGGTAAGACCCTCAGGATCGTCCAGATATTGTTGCCAGGGTTTTCAGGCAGAAGCTAAAAAAGTTACTTGAATTTATTAAGAAGGGAGGATTTGGCAGATTGAGGGCTTTCCTGTACAGTATTGAATATCAAAAAAGAGGACTGCCGCATGCACACATCCTCACCTGGCAGGCCCCAGAGGACAAACTTCTACCAGAAAAGATGGATCTCTGCATATCTGCAGAGATCCCTGACAAAGAGGAAGATCCTGATCTTCATGCTAAAGTGATGGCACATATGGTGCATGGACCTTGTGGACCATTTAATCCAAATTGTCCATGTATGATTGACAACAAATGTTCCAAAAAATACCCAAAAGAATTTCTTCAGTGTACCGAGCAAGGCCAAGACTCTTACCCCAAGTACAGGCGAAGAAAACCAGAAGATGGAGGCCAGACTGGTACAATAAGGATGAAGAGAAATGGTCGGTATGTTAATCAAGAAATAACAAACCAGTGGATTGTTCCGTACAACAAGGTCCTCCTTCAGCAGTTCAACGCTCACATTAACGTAGAAATTTGCAGCTTGATCCAAAGCATCAAATATGTCCTCAAATACGTGAATAAAGGATGCGATCAAGCAGTGTTTGAACTACAAAGAACTGATGGAGCAGCTAACCAACAAGGCCAAGTACAAAGTCACATTGTGGATGAGATCCAGCAGTTCCAGAATGCAAGGTATGTCGGCAGTTCAGAGGCGGCCTGGAGGATATTGGAACATCCCATCCATGAACATTTCCCCCCAATTGTACAACTTTCTGTTCATCTTGAAAATGGGCAGCGTGTCATGTTCTCAGCTGATACTGCTCTGGAACGAGCCCAAGGTCCACCGCCTGCCACAACTTTGACAGCATTTTTTCAACTCTGCCATGAGGATGACTTTGCAAGGGGTCTCAAATACGTAGAAGTCCCTGAGTTTTACACTTGGAACAAATCGACAAAGAAATGGATGAGAAGAATGCGTGGGGTACAAGTTGAAGGTACTGAAAATGATGATGTATGGAAGGCACCATGCATTGGGAGAATCTACACGATTAGTCCAAAAGCAGGGGAGTGTTATTTCTTACGCCTGTTGCTCAATGAGGTTGCTGGTCCAACTTCATTTCAAAATTTGCGAGCATACAATGGTCAGGTGTTTGAAACATACAGAGCAGCGTGCCTTGCTCGAGGCCTTCTAGAAAATGACCATCACTTGCATCAAGCAGTAGGAGAGGCAAGTGCCACTCAATCACCTTCAAATTTGCGAAGCCTATTTGTGATAATTTTAACAGCCTGTGAGCCAAGAAATCCTCTTGAGATCTGGATGGCTTTTCGTGATGTAATATCTGAAGACATTCTTCACAGATACAGGCAAGAAGTTAACAATCCAGAAGCAGATTTTAATGAGGACATCTACAATAAAACTCTTTGTCTAATTGAAGAAAAAGTTCTCCTTATGTGCGGTCAACCATTGGCAAGCTATGGATTACCTGCACCAACGCAAGGGAGAGATGAAAGACTCGCGAGAGAGTATCAACGTGAAGTTACTTATAATCTTGAAGAACTTTCCCTACAAGCAGAAAATATGCAAGAAAAACTGACCGATTCTCAAAGAGAAGTTTACAATTCATTCATGGCAATGTTGGAAGCACAAGGTGAAATGAACAAAAACATGATGTTTCTTGATGCTCCAGGTGGTACGGGCAAGACTTTTGTAATCAATTTGATCCTTGCAAAGATTAGATCCATGAGAAAGATTGTGCTTGCAACAGCATCCAGTGGCATTGCTGCTACTCTACTACAAGGTGGCCGCACTCTTCACAGCACTTTTAAAGTACCCTTGGATACTCATCGAATGGATCAGCCAGTTTGCAAAATTACTGGTAACTCAGCCTTGGCAAATGTAATTAGAGACACCTCTGCAATCATTGTAGACGAAGCCCCAATGACGCACAAGAGTGCTTATGAAGCAATTGACCGAACACTGCAAGACATCACAGGAAACAAGAATCCCATGGGTGGCATTCCAACCTTATTTTGCGGTGATTTCCGTCAAATCCTCCCAGTGGTTAAAAATGGCACAAGGGCTAACATTGTCAATGCAAGTTTGAAACAATCCTATCTCTGGAGGCACGTTATAGTGAAGAGACTGACTACTAATATGAGAGCCTATATCTCTGATAACACAGCTGCAGCAGACTTCTCAAAATTGCTTCTCCAAATCGGTAATGGTCAGTTTCCTATCACTTCTTCACCTGACACAATTAAGATTCCAACTGCGCTTGGTAAATGTGTCGGTAATCAGAAGCAACTGAAAGACAAAGTGTACCCAGACCTGCAAAACAATGGAAAATCACCGGATTGGCTTGCTGAGAGGGCTATTATTTCGCCATTAAACAGCAATGTGAATCATTTGAACAATTCAATAATGGATGAATTTCCAGGAGACACAAAGCAATACAAGTCAGTTGATTCGGCTACTAATGAATATGAAGCTGTTCACTACCCTGTGGAGTTTTTAAACTCTTTGGAGATATCTGGAATGCCTCCACACATTTTAAATCTCAAAATTGGATCGCCAATCATGATTCTTCGATCCTTGGAACCGCCAAAAACAACAAACGGAACCAGATGTGTTATCACCAGATTGCACACCAATGTACTTGAGGCCACCATTTCCTGTGGTCCCTACAAAGGCGAAACCGTTCTACTGCCAAGGATCCCCTTAGTTCCATCGGACTCAGAACTTCCATTTAAATTCCGGAGACTCCAATTTCCTGTGAAGGTGTGTTTTGCAATGAGCATAAACAAAAGTCAAGGTCAGACATTTAACACCATTGGCGTAGACTTGACATCAGACTGCTTCAGTCACGGTATGTTCTACGTCTCCATCAGCCGGACAGGAAGTTCAGAAAAACTCTACATTCTGGCTCCAAATCAAAGCAGCAGAAATGTAGTTTACCCTGAGGCTCTTCAGTGAAAAGTTCGAGAAATGGATATGAGGAAAAACTGACATGATCTGATTGTGGTAAGTTTTTAGTATTGAATGTGCAAGATAAAATTTAAGCAAGAGTTGAAAATTACTTCAATGAAAAATTTACTATGTAACATCAAGTAACCTTCCTTTTTGATGAAAATGTCTTGTGAAGTTCCTGATTGAATTTCAGTCACTACAAGAGGTAGTTAAAATGTTAATCACCTTATGCAATCGTTGCTCTTACAACATCAACTTACTGGAAAGGTGCCCACAGATTTTGGTACCCGAGTGTGCAACAAAGCTCCGTGCGAAGCACGGGTATCTTTGCTAGTACATTTATATATTGGTAACTCAAATTTCCGACCCAAACCGATTAAAAAGCTTCCCTGTCTCTGAATACCCTTTATGTCAAATTTAAAATGTTTAGACCAGAAATTGTCTGAGTAATTTGGTAGAGACCGAAGCGGTCAATTTTTTTAAAACTTTGACCCCTATTATGACCCCCTTAATATTTATTGTTTTTGGCTCAAATTAAGTTATTAAGTTAGATCCATTCTCAAGGAACCTATATCTAAAATTTCAAGTGTTTAGACCCAAAATTATCGGAGGAGTTTGGTAGAGTTCTCAAAGGTCAAATCGTTAAACTTTGACCCCTTAACAGCCAAATTTCCGGCCGAAAACCAATTACAAAGATTTTCCCAAATCTCAGTACCCTGTATATCAAATTTCGAGTCTGTAGACTGAAAATTGACAGAGTTATTGCGCAGGGAAATTTACACACACACACACACGCGTTCACTTTTATAGATATATAGATTTACTTCCTGTCACTGTCATTAGGCTGACACTATTTCAGGAGCGACCGATTTTTATGACGGACCCTGTTGGAGTTAAGAAGAGAATAGAAGCATTTCGGAGTTTTGTTTTGCAGTGTGCATTGCATTCTTCCCTCAAAGGTTTTAGAATTGCACCAAAATTTTATGATTGGGGTCAAATTTTCCAACCGGCAATACTTATCCATATGACTCTAAGGACCCAATAGTTTACAAAGGGTAAATATAATGATTATATTTTCTCAAAATCATTCAATTATTCAGAAACTTTGTACCAGTAAACCACAATTCTCTCTTTTTATTCTTTTTTGAATAAATCATAATGTTGAATATTGCGGTTTGACTTTTATTGAAAACAATCGACTCGACGACAGCTTATAAAAAGTAGCCATTTTGATTTTATTGTTGAGGTCACTGTTATTAGGCTGACACTATTGTCAGCAGACATGTTTCAGAAGCGACCGATTTTTATGATCGACTCTGTTGGAATTAAGAAGGGAATAGGAGGTTTTTGGGGTTTTTATTTTTTTATTTTAATGTTTTGTTTTGCAGGTATGTATCGCGTTCTTTCCTCCATTTTTGTTCCGGCTTCTGCAAATTTGTCCTTTTCCCACCTGAGTCACTGGAAAATTTTTATTTTATTGTGATTTTTAAAAACCCTTTTTGTTTTGATAAAGAAGTTTTGTTTGTTTTTAATTAAAACAGCTTTAGTGATCTTGAATTTGATGTATTTTTCTGTTTTCTTTTCTTTGGGTTTTCTTCCTTTTCTTTTTTCCTTTGCCTTTTTTTCCTTTTCTTTTCCTTTTGATAAAAACAATTAAAAATACGTCATAATATAAAATTTTGGTCTGAAAGCAAATTGAGATTTCTATATTTTTTTAACCGTTGCAAACACTATTTGACTATCCATAAATCGCTCCTAGTGTGATAAACTCATAGCCAATCTCCAAAACTAACTAAAATATATCGATCTCCATTGTCCAGTCCTTTGTCCTAAAATAACTGCCACACCTTGTTTAACGATCCTATTTTAGTTCCCGTTATTGCCATATATTGACCAACAATCCCACCTCAGTTTTCTTTTGTGTTCCTTTGGTTTCCGTACAGACATATTCCTTCTTTTTTTTTTTTTGTTATATTACTATGTGATCCCTATTTTTACATGTAGATTTGAAAATACTGTTAAATGAAAGATTTTTAAAGTTTGAAATTTTCTGAAACACATCAAAAGTTCATGAATATGAATGGCTAATCATAAAGAAAGTTGCAATAAAGATGAATTTCATATCATACAATGCACACAATCAACATTATCACAAGAAATTGAAAACTTCTTTGACGAATCCCATCAAACTTTGGTATTTAAAACTGCATCTTTTTTGTCGCAATTTAGTTTCTTTTATAGTCAAACTAGCCTGGGTGCTCAGCGTTGCCCGGGTGTTTGGAGGTGTGTGTTGAGCAAAAAAGTTGTAGTAGGTAGGCAGGCAGACTCGAACCCGTACCGCAAAGAAGGAAAAGAAAGTGAAAAAAAAAACAAAAAAAAAAATGTAACACATTAGCTGTTGCACTAATCACCAAACCGGAAGTGTCGTAAGTTTAAATTAAGGTTAGATAATCAAAAAGAGGCGATGACTTTCGAAAATATCGGCGAAAAAAGCGACCCATCTATGTAGAAAATTGTTCAGTTGAGGGTGAAGGAATTAATGTTTTGGGCCAATTTTTCGATATTATTTGTCGTCCGAAGGATCGAGCTTCAAAATGATACCAGCCTTGTGAAAATCCGTCGCCTCTGTTGAAAGTTTTTGCGAGCCATACAAACATGCATACGTACATTTAAATAGATGAGATTTATATTATAGATTAATAATTTTCACGATCTTCCTAAGCAATTGCAACCAATTTCAGCCAAGTCCAAATTAAAAGAAAGATACCAAAAATGCAAGTGCTGGGAAGGAGGCAGGAAGTCATTCTTTGACAGAAATAAGTCTCCCTCTATATCACTTCATGAATCATTCGAAGTACAATAACAAAAGAGAAGGGAATAAAATTCAGCGAAATAGCAACAATAAAATAATATTCTTATGATTTAGCAGAAATTAACCTTTACCTCTCTCTCTCACTCTCTCTCTCTCTCTATATATATATATATATATATATGCTCCTATAAATTTGTTGTTCTTTTGTGTATTGATATTCATATTAAAAACCCTTTTTTTCTATTAGTATTTATTTGCTTTCCCACAAAAGCAAAATGTGACACAGGGTCGTTGTTAATGTGAGGTTAAACCAGCTCCCCAAAAAGAAGGCAAAAGGGGCACTTTGGTAGAAACCAAAAAAAATA
Organism: Euprymna scolopes; assembly: GCF_053919585.1. Taxonomy (NCBI): domain Eukaryota; kingdom Metazoa; phylum Mollusca; class Cephalopoda; order Sepiida; family Sepiolidae; genus Euprymna; species Euprymna scolopes. The sequence continues at coordinate 102,858,024 of NC_136502.1, forward strand.
ATAATTGTCTCAGTATAGAGAGTTTCTCCTCCATTGACCGAGACAAATTACCTTAAGAGTAGCATTGGAACAGATGGTATTTATTTGCTCCCCCACCAAGCAAATTAGGCACAAGGCCGATTTTTAATGTGAGGAGTGAAGGGAGGGGGAAGGGGAAAAGGGGACCAGCTCCCGAGAGGTGGGAAATGGGAGCTGGTTAAAGGTCAGGCATGTGGGGTTGCCCCCACATCTGGTCTTTGCTAGTAATAGCTAGACATAGCTTGCAGTATCTGCCGGAACAGATGGTATTTATTTGCTCCCCCACCGAGCAAATTAGGCACAAGGCCGATTTTTAATGTGAGGAGTGAAGGGAGGGGGAAGGGGAAAAGGGGACCAGCTCCCGAGAGGTGGGAAATGGGAGCTGGTTAAAGGTCAGGCATGTGGGGTTGCCCCCACATCTGGTCTTTGCTAGTCATAGCTTGCAGTATCTGCCGGAACAGATGGTATTTATTTGCTCCCCCACCAAGCAAATTAGGCACAAGGCCGATTTTTAATGTGAGGAGTGAAGGGAGGGGGAAGGGAAAAAGGGGACCAGCTCCCGAGAGGTGGGAAATGGGAGCTGGTTAAAGGTCAGGCATGTGGGGTTGCCCCCACATCTGGTCTTTGCTAGTCATAGCTAGTCATAGCTTGCAGTATCTGCCGGAACAGATGGTATTTATTTGCTCCCCCACCGAGCAAATTAGGCACAAGGCCGATTTTTAATGTGAGGAGTGAAGGGAGGGGGAAGGGGAAAAGGGGACCAGCTCCCGAGAGGTGGGAAATGGGAGCTGGTTAAAGGTCAAACATATGGGGTTGCCCCCACATCTGGTCTTTGCTAGTCATAACTAGTCATAGCTTGCAGCATCTGCCGGAACAGATACTACACTTTGATCTTGGTCCGAAGACAAAGAACAACAGAAAAAAGGCCGTTTTTCTATTTATTTAGTTATTTCTTTACTTGCCCACTGAGCAAATTAGGCACAAGGCCGTTTTTTAATGTGGAGAGTGAGGGGAGGAGGACCAGTCTCCCCTCCCCCGAGAGGGAACTGAATAGTGACAATTGGTATGAAGGGTTTCCTTCTACATTAACTAAAACTGATTGCTTAAGAGCAATGGTCTGATATGTGGGGTTGCCCCCACATATAACTTTGATTGCAATATCTGCCAGAACAGATACTGCACTTTGATAACAGAAAAAAGATCTTGGTCTTCTGGTCAAGAAGAAAAAAAGGCAAACCTTTTTCTGTTTATTTAAAAAGAAAATACAACTTTATTATAGGTGGGTCGTTGAATTGCATTCATCTGCAAAAAGATCTAGCTAATTTGCATATTCGTTTAAACATTTATTTTAATTAATTCTCAATTATTTTTTTTTCGGTTTCAGCTGCTTAACGTGTTCGGAAGATGGCTGCATAAAGTTGTTGAAGTTTGGATCATGAACTTGATAAATACCAATGTAAAATCGCAAAATCTCACCTGTCATCTCCTCGATGTGCCCCGTATCTCCTTCGCTCCATCCATGTCCACTGTCCGTATGGTATGACACCATGTCGCTGTGACAGTCAGGGACCATAAATGTCCGTTCGCCTCTTTCTTCATTCAAACGATCGCCTTCAATTTCCTGTAAAGAAGAAAAATAAACTCCAATGAATAATTGTAGCAATTATGTTTCTTAAAGCTAACAGATATCTAAAATGCAAATATAAGCAACTTATTGAAGAAGAAAAAACCTGCTTATAACATTCATTCATTCATTCATTCACGTGGTGTCCTGCCTGGTACAGGGCTCTGTCGGTGGGGCATTAGAATACGCCGACTGCCCCCCTGAAGAGGGTAAAAGTCTCTCAATGGGGGTCCTGGATATGACCTTAAACTATATCCAGTGGTGAGGCCCCAGCTTGTGGGCTTTGGGGAGTGTGGAGCCACCCTTTAATTACCATTGCTCCCAGGTCCACTCTGACCCGGAGTGGTAGTACCTGTTAGGGTCCCAACTATGGGTTAAATAGAAACCGACGTGAAAACAACAAATATATTCTATTAAAAAAATTTTTCTTAAATCTTTGGATTCGGCATTAAATAACCCGAACACGGTTGATATGCCATAAAACAAAAACAACCAACCAACAACCTGCCTGGTACAGGCTTTGACAGCTATGGCTCTCCATCTGTCTATATCCCTCGGGGCATTCATGAATTCATTGTTGCTTATAATTTTTGATGTTACCCAGGTGTTCAGACTGTCAACGTATGTTTTTCACTATCGTCCTTTGCTTCTTCTACCCGCGATCTTTCCTTTCAAGTTAATCTGTTCTATTCCGCCTTTTCTGTCAACATGGTCCATGAATCTCATTTGTCTTTTTCGTACTGTTCTTATCAGAGACGTTTCATTGTTTGCCATTTCTAATACTCCTTGGTTTGTTTTCTCTATATAAATAAAATGAACTCATTTTTTCCCGTGGGATTTTGACATTAATAGGATTAAAAATCAAGATATTTCATGCAAATATGATATGCACAAACGGCAGAACAATATCTGAGGTGTGTTATAGGCTTATTATTTCTCAAATTCCTCGATAATCTTAGATTTCTATACTTTTTCTGCCGAGAAGTCACGGCCAAAATCGGTTAAGATCAATGGAAGTGGTAAAATATTTTCTCTCTAATAAATTCCTCCTCCCCCTGCCACCACTTAACACCGTTTGGGGATCGTTCACAAGGAACAGTTGAGAAGAGAACACCAGTTTGGCTTCGTAGTTCTTTCATGTGAAGTTATTTAAAATCACTAAACTAAGCTGCAGTGCTCTGTGGCGTAGTGGTTAGCGTGCTGGACAATTCACATATTTTCACGTTCGCGCCGACCTACCGTAGTCGTTTTTTTGTTGTTTTTTTTCCTAAACAACTGGAATGGACTTTTCTTGGTGGCCGAACTGTTAACGTTGCAGATGTTTTTTTTTTTTGTTTTTTTTCACACTTTATTTTCCTACTTTTACTCATGACTCCGGGTTTGATCCTTCCTACTTACCTACCATAACATTTTTTAAACCCCCCCCCCCGTCCCGGAAACAAACACTCGGGCAACGCCGGGTATCCCCGCTAGTCTTTTAATATAATGGCTTGATTTTAAATGTTGGAATGAGACGGCAAGTTGCATAGATATTTAGGGATGAATTCCGCACCGTTTTGGGGGTTTTACTTTAGGGTGTTTTGAAATAGAAGTATTTTTAGAATGAGCCAGATTCAGAGAAATATTTTCAGTGAAAAACGTTTGCATGTTTTTGTTTTTTTTTTTACACGGTGGTTACCACTTATCAAGGCCCGGAAGCCACTCAGGGATAAGGGTTATTGCAAGTACAGTACGTTAGTGTGGAGATTTAATGAAGTGTTTACTTAAGAGGGCGATTCATTAGGAATTTGTTAACGTTGGACTTGAAGACATCCAAGTTGTAGTCAGGTGGGAAGTTCTGGCTGAAGCTTTTTTAACACTATAATTGGGATGCCGTCAGGGCCAGTTGCTTTACTGGAATCAAGGTTCTTGATTAGCTTGGCGACCTCATGCACAGATATTTGTATGTTACCTAGCGTGTTCTGTGTTATAGGAGGAAATATGGGGAGTTGATGGCCTTCGTCGCATAGGGTAGAATTAGTTGCAAAGTTCTTTGCAAATAGTTTGGCCTTGTCTGATGCTGACGAGATGACCTCTGGTCCATTGATAATGGTTGGGATAGAACGCACACTTCTGTTCAGGATCCTATTTTTTTATTTGCCAAAACTGGTGGGAACCAAGCCGCCGATCAGCTACTTTGGATTTATAGGTTTTATAATCATATGTCAGAAAATGAGAGACATTGTTAATACGATAAACAAAAAAAAACAATGAGTTAAGAAAGCATATATTCACAAAAGTGATAATTTATATATGCTTTAAATGGAAGGTTTAGAGCAATAGGAAAACATAGGATGTTCGTGAATATTTTCAGAGTTCTTATAAAAACAAGGGGGTTCATTAGCTGAGACATTAAAAAGAAGTCTGGATTGATTAATTAAAAGCTGTGAGTTTCAGAGGTCAGGAAAACCGTTATAAAAACTTTTCTGCTCATTTAAATGAATTATAATTCATTGAAAGTTGTTTTAAAGAGTCAGTATTCATTTGTTTTTGTATTAGTAAAATATTTCAATGTGTGTCTGTGTATTCGTTAATGTATGTGTGTGTGTGTGTGTGTGTGTGTGTGTGTGTGTGTGTGTGTGTGTGTGTGTGAGTACAGGAAGATGTTGCAGAGATGGACGTTCACAGAGGGGAGCCCAGCGACACTGATCCACAGACTTGGCTCAACTTGGCTTCACTGGTTTTTTGAAGAAAAATTTGGCTTTTAAAGGATTTAGGTAATTCCCAGAAAGACCATTTCAAATAAATTCAGCAAGCTTTCTGATTGGTCCGAAATATAATTATTTGTTTTTATCTAGGATAGTGTATGTGCAGTCAACATGCGTACAAACGTGTTTATCCATTTTGATTCTGTATGTCGATGAGTAAACATCAACTACTACAGATATCACAAAGGCTACAAGTAAAAAAAAAAATCATGTATGTGAATCACTGGCCCAATGAATGGTCAAGGAGAACCTTCTTCAAATATATTGATACCCTAAGGAAGAACCCCAGGTGAAATAGCATATTGCTCGAGACAAGCTGCTTTCTATTAAGAAAATATTCTTCACTCGCCAGGGTATCTTAAGTATATGGCCCTGTGAATTTTGTTTTAAACTTCAATGTTTCAGTAAGGACCCGTGGCATAGTGGATACAGTACTTGGTTAAATTCAGTTGTAAAGTTACACTCTTCTAGAGGCTGATGGTTCAATTTTCACTACAGGCAATACTCAAGATACAATTGTCAATTACTTAGGACTTCAACCCAGTGTTGGCTGACAGAACAAGAAAATGCTACCTCTGTGGATTAAATAAATTGTTTTGTTAGAAATTCTGTGCAGATTCCTGATTTCCACAAAGGTTTCTGAGTTCAACAAGGTACACCTGAAGAAAGTTGGAGGTTACACCGACCGAAACGTTGTGAAAATGACACTCAATATGAGAACAGTAGTCTGAAGATTCCGAATAATGCGTTTAAAGTTTAAACTTTGCATTTTAAATTTTGAAAATATACATCAACACATAATGAAATTTGAAAAGTGTTTTCTTTGTTTTTTCATGGAAATATTTCTTTACAGAAATAACTAACAGTAAAAATCTCTCTTTCTCTCTTTATATATATATATATATATATAAAGTGAAAGTGTCTGTCTGTCTGTGTACATTTCCATACACAATAGCTCTGTCAATTTTCAGTCTAGATACTTGAAATTTTATATACAGGGTACTGAGATTTCCAAAACTCTTTGTAATCCGTTTTCGGCCAGAAATTTGGCTGTGAAGGGGTCAAAGTTCAACGATTTGTCCTTTCAAAACTCTAGAAAACTCCTCCGCCAATTTTGGGTATAAACACTTGAAATTTTAGATATAGGTTCCTTTGACATGGATCTAACTTAATAACTTGATTTGAGCCCAAAATAATAAATGTTAAGGGGTCATAATAGGGGTTAAAGTTAAAAAAATTGACCGCTTTTTTTTTTGTTGTTGTTTTTGCTCAACATACACCTCCAAACACCTGGGCAACGCCGGGCTGAAATGCTAGTTTTATATAAATTAAAAAAAAAAATTCAATTAAATTTAAATAAACGTTTTCTTTTTTACAAATACTCAACTGAATGTTGTTTTTTTTTTAATTTTTTTTTTTAACGTACTCTTTATAACCTGGTTGAATTAATTCTTTCAGTCGTAAATAAATGAATATAACGGCATAAAGTGGGAATTGATTCAAACACGTCTTGTACGTATTAGTTCAGTATCTGGGTAGATGCCAGATACCTCTAGATTGCAACAGTCCATTGAGTATGCCGCCATCAGTCTAAAAAAATGGAGGATTTCTTTTGTTGTCATAAACACACTTTTTTCAAGCACTATGGATAATAATCAAGGTAAGTTTATGAAATACAAAAATTCTCACTATTGGAGTTCATAATTTTTCCAGTTTGAAGACAATCATAGTATCATTACCCCTTAAATTAACAATAATTATGTTTTCAAAATATCTACATCATAATTCAGGTCATAAAGGGTTAAAGAAAACGTGTACTTGTCTAAAAGTAGGACTTCTTCAAGAGAAATTTAGTATTTTTATTTTATAAACGTCTTGAGTATTTAAAAAAAAAATATTGCAATTGAATGCAACTGGCTGGAAAGTAATATAGCAAGTTCATATATTCAAGATACACCAGCAAGTGCGGAACACTTTTTAAAGAGGAAAAAGTTTGTCTCTGGTGATATGCCAATTTGCTGAAACCAGGGCACAGATATGGACCAAAAAAATAATGTCCATTCTTCTGTGAGCATGAAGCATCCCCATCCCTACGTTTTCAGAAACCCTCCTTCGTGGCGCAAAAGCAATTGCTTAAGAACAGAAATAAAGTGATCCAAAACCGCCACAGCTAGAGGGGGCTATGAAACCGATCCAATCATCGGCAAATGTGAAGAACAATAGTCACTTTAGTATTCCTAAATGGTCACCCATTTGGTACTGACTAGGCTCAACGTTGCTTAACTTCAGTAAGTTAGCAAATGACTTAGAGCTGCTGGAGCTTTTTTTTTTTTTAACCCCGGAACAAAAATCAGTAGTCTGTGCCATTTCTGAAATGATCTGTTCCCTATTGATTTCGGAATAAAGCAGTCCCGTGCAGTTCTAGGAGGTCCACTCTCTCAGGCTTTGCCTTCTCTGTTTTAGAAGGGGGTTGGTTTATTGCTAATCGCCTTTATCGCCCCTGCTGTGGAATTTCGATGGGGATGTCCAGTTAGAGTGCCCCGCTTCGAAGGCACTGTCTTTTCAATCCCACTTTCTGGCCCTTGTGTCGCATTTTTCCCTGACGGTGGGAGAGAAACAAATGCCTAGTAAGAACCAGTATGTCCACATGAATATGTTGCATATGTATTATCAAGTGTAGGATATCAATTCTCGCAGTGATATTTGTGTTATCATGAAAAAACAAAAACAAAAAGGTTATTTATAAAAACCTTGGAAGATTTCAACAATCAACGAAAGAAGAAATTGGTTTATCACAAGAAACCATTCGTCTGGCACCAACTTGTTGTTTCTTTCAGGTTTTCTGAAATCAGTTGAAATGAACGTAAACATCTTGAGTATATAATATGCGACTTAAGCTAAACAAAGTTTCAAAGACTGCCAAATGGTTGGAGCAACTTCTATCAAGTCATTCTATATTTGGAGAATTTTTTTTTTTTTTTTTTTTTTTTTTTTTTTTTTTTAGAAATTCGGCCAAAAAACAAACATTCTTATCTAAACTCTAACTTTTTGAATAGTCTTGAAAACAAGATTAATGATTTATTAGTAGCAGAGCGACCCACTCCAGGATGGGTTAATCATACTGGCACAACCTTTAGAAAGTGCCTAGAAGTTGAACACCCAAATATAAATGCTACTCCTGTTATTTACCTCTTTTCCACAACAGGAACAAGTGACATGAGATTGGAAGGTGGAGAGAGGCAAGCCAGCCTCACTAAAGGAGGAGCACTCTGGCCTTTTAAAAATTGCTTACTTTGCTCTGGCAGCATTCCTCGGTCAGGGCGCCTCAAGCAATAAACAATAAACTAACTCGATCTGAAAGACTGGAGGTAAAATTTGAGATTGTAAACACCCTAGGACTACCGAGAACGAGTACCTCAGCCCACCAGATAAAAGGCCCCCGAAATGACCTAGTTTGTGTAGGACTGGTTGTGGAGATCTTAATTGGCATGGATCGGAGTGAGTATCCAAATGAATGCCGCAAATTACTGCTCTCCTGAAAAACGTTAATTCCAATCCGGGTATATTTGGTTTCAATAAATATAGGCTATTTCTGACTTGTCCATTAAGTTTCACTTATGAATGTCCAACAGTCTTTGAATTTGAACATATTAGAAAACCAAATATTATAAAATATCTTATTAAAAGATGAAAATCGTATTTTTTGTTTTTTTTAAAGTCTCAGAAAAAATGATTTTAACCATTTAATGAAATATTTTATGACATTTGGTTTTTCTGAAATTTTCAAATCAAGCTTACGGATTAATTTTTTCAAAGATGTGTCTTAACTTCTATCTAAAATTCATGCAAACCCCGTAAGCATGCATTGATTTCAAACTTTACAAGCATTAATAACATGGCTAGGAACAAAGTGTAGTATGTGTTCCGATATTACACTTCACCTTTTCTGACCGTGATCTGTGAAGGAAAAATCCTTCATGACTGAGGCAATTTTTATTTTTGTACCTATCCAGAGTGTCCCTTTTTGGAGAGCTGGATTTTCCTCACATTAAAAACAACCTTGTGTCTAACTCTGCTCTCGTGGGGAGGTAAGTAAATAGGAACATCACACATATATTTTTCTCTCTCCACGAGAAGCCGATCCCTCCGGGTTAATACCACAAACAAAAGAAAGAGGAAAAAAGATCACATTTTTACGTTAAAGCAATCATAGCCAATACTATAGTATGAAATTGTGACAATGGAACTTTGTTATTGGTCTATTCATAAAAGAAAAATGGAGGATAGGGTAACTAAAAGGCTTTTTTAAAATATTGGAAAATAAATGTTATTAAAAACAAATTCATGAAACCATCTATTATATAAATCTCACCTGTCTGTTTAAACGTATGTATGTATGTATGTATGTATGTATGTATATTTGCTTAAAACTTTTGACAGAGGCGACGGATTTTCACAAGATCAGTATCATTTTGAAGCTCGACCCCTCGGACGACAAATATAAAAAAATTGGCCAAAAGCATTAATTCCTTTACCCTCAACTGGGCACTTTTCTACAGGGAGGGGTCGCTTTTTTCACCGATATTTTCGATTGACTAACCTTAATTTAAACCTACATCACTTCTGGTTTGGCGATGGGCGCAACAGCAAAGACGTCACATTTTTTTTTCACGTTCTGTCCTCCTTCACAGTACGGGTTCAAACCTGCCTGTCTACTACCACTTTTTTTTTTTGTTCAACACACACCTCCAAACACCCGGGCAACGCCAGGCACCCAGGCTAGTTTAAATAAATAAAAAATAAATCCAAAATTCAAGAGTATTCTCTCTTTTTTATCTACTTTCCCCTCTCTTTCTTTCACTCAAGCAATAGGTTAAATAGCATGGCTACTTGTGACAATATTTCCTGTTTATTATCTAATATATAAACGGTTATGTGTCTGTCTGTCTGTCTGTCTCCATATTTTCTATTTCCTCTGAAACAAAAAGTCGCAGACCGGCGCTAGGGGCCTCAAATGATTGGATTTTTTACGGTGTGTTCTTTTATGGGTCTTTAGCCAGTTAAAATTTTTTTTTAAGGGGTAAGGATTGAAAAAAACGGTTAAAGATTGTGTACATTAATTTTCGTTTATTTTTAATTTTTAATTGGCTTATATGTCAGGTTGGTGGAGTGGTAATGTCATCAGCTTTGAATGCTACAGATTTGGTTTTGATTCTAGCGGATGGCACCTAAATACTATTTTTTTTTTTTACTTTTATACTCACAACTCTATAATAATATATACAAAATCTGGACAAATTAAAATATCATATTTAAGCATATTTTACGCCCGGGCAAAGCCCCCTTCCCTGCTAGTTTTTACATATTTCCAATCTTTTTATACTTTCTCATATCTATTATTCAGTTTTTTATAGAGATTACGATAAAACAATACAGTGTGAGAAAAGAAGAAATTTATAAGGCAGAATTTTAAAAGACGAATCACTTGGTCAGTTAATTTCAAATTTTCAACAGAATTAGAAGAATTAAAATGGATTTTTCCCCCAAATAACTCAACCCCAAAACTAAGGAATAATTTAGCATTGATTTTGTATGATTAAAATATATAGGACAAAAGAATTTATGACATAAACTTTGATTGACTCGGCTTTAGTATAAATTATATTTGAGAATGTGTGTGTGTGTGTGTGTGTGTGTGTGTGTGAGGACAATTCTCAACCTTACATACTCAACGAATTTTTAATCTGCAGACTTGAAATTTGGTATGTAGGATATTCAGACACGTGGAAAACTTTTTAATCTGTTTTCATCCGGAAGAAGAGTTGCTAAGGGGTCAACACTGAAAAATTGGTACGTGAATGTGCTCGGATTTTTATCTGTTTGTCAACTGTTTCGTGAATGCGCATGCGTGAATAGTTCACATGACAAGATTACTTAAGTTAAGAATAAGTAGGTTTGAAAACAGTTTTTAAATATCGCGTCAAGCTGATCTAATGGTTATCATACTTAACGTTACGTTTTCATTTCCATCTCAACTCGAGTACTTTTTTTTTTACTCACAAGAATTGAAATGTTTAGAAAAAAACTTAACACACGTATGCACATGTCTCAGTTTTTTTCATAGTTTTGTTTTGTTCAAATTTTTTTCCCTTTTTGTGAATTTAACGTTATATTTAATACCTTTTTGTGAATTTAACGTTATATTTAATACCTTTTTGTGAATTTAACGTTATATTTAATACCTTTTTGTGAATTTAACGTTATATTTAATACCTACGGTATTTTTTTTTATAATAAATCAGAAATCTGTATTAATCAAAATATAATATTTATGCATATTTTACGACCGGGCAATGGCAGGCGGCCTGCTAGTCCTAGATAAATGTCAGGTATCTTTCGATCTGGTTCTAAACCCCAATTGTGCTGGTCAACTTTGATAGTTATTCAATCAGCCCGGGGCGAGGGGGGGGCGTTCTCTCGACACCAAAACAAACACTCTAGGCCATTATTAAAATGGCTTGCTTCCTGTTAATTGATGCATGTTACTGACCTTGTGCAGTTCTAGGTGGTTCACCCTCTCAGGATTTGTGTTATTCCCTTTGAGAACATGTTAATTTATTGTTAATTCTCTGTGGCATCCCTAACCTGCCAACAGGGCTGCTCAAGCATTTTTTCCTCAAGCCAGAGGGCTCTTTCTCACTGGCGCTAGCTTTTAAAATCTCAATTTCCGACCCTTGTGTCACATCATCACACTATGGGAGGGAGATATTTGACTTTATCCACACCCTCGTCGTATAGGGTAATCCATTTTATCTTTGTGTTTCTCGGCTTGGAATTCTGCCCAAGACATCTTGGCAACAAGTTTACTGCTTCAGCCGGATTTCTTATAGGCAAAAACAAAGGGGCGAGGAAGCATTAGCCAATAAATCAATAACATTTTACCCAGAAAAATATCCTCAGTCTTGAATAACTATCCCAAATCACACTGTAAATAAGTAGTCTCAGTTCCTTGTACAATTAACTATTTCATTCAAATCCTTAATAACGTTTATTGATTGACTCATATGAGAATCACATGACAAGAAAAACGTATTGTCTGTTCCATTCAAATCCTTTGTAATTGGTTAGATGTAGATTAGAAAATGAGATAGCCAATGAACAGTTTCTTTTAAAATTGTAAACAGCATATATTGATTGACCAGATAGAAATCATACAAGACGATAAGCCAATCGTTTGCCCCATTCAAATTCTTGATAACCTTCATTGATTGGTCAAAATAGAGTATATTATGGGCTGGCAATAAATGTAGGTTTGCCAGATAAAAAGCATTGCTCTTTTTGTTTGATGTTTTAAGACTAAAAGTGCCACCACAAAGTAACCAGACGATGGCTGCAACAGACATGGATTTTTCTATTCTAATTGATTATTTGCTAAAAAGATTAAAATACTTACAACTTATGGGATCCATGAAAATTCCACGGTTAAGTAAAGAAAATAGTCTTTTACTAGCAGGATCTGTGGAAATTCCAGAGGGGATTCCTTCATATGTAATATATTGATGTTGCCATTCTGTAGATATTCAGTGTAAATGGAGACGCTCTGATATTATTGTAGCTTTTTTGTTAAAACTGCAAAAGTATTTATCTAAGTTAGCACGAATGCTCAGTCATAAAGTACGCTTAAATATGATATTATAATTCTTGCAGGTTTCATATATATTATTATAGAGTTAATGTTCTATCGATTTTTATATATTATAAAGTTATGATTTCAAAAATAAAAAAAAATATATCCATATAACTTGGGTGCATTAGCTTGAATCAAAACCGAAATAAAAACTTATGAAATTTTTTTTTTTTTTTTTTTACACAGTGATCACCACTTATCAAGGCCCGGAAGCCACTCAGGGATAAGGGTTATTGCAAGTACATTACGTTAGTGAGGAGATTTGCTGATATGTTTACTTAAGGGGGCGGTTCATTAGGAATTTGTTAACATTGGACTTGAAGACAACCAAGTTGTAGTCCGGAGGGAAGCAGGCAGACGGAACAGAGTTCCACAGGCGTGCAGTTCTAAGAAAGAAGCTTTGTTCATGAAATCTGCGTTTTGATTTAGGCACAGATATAGAGTGGGGGAAATTTTTCACAGTGGATTCAGCTAGACAGGTGTTTTTCGTGAAAGATTGGCGAGGGGGGACCAGAGATTGGAGTTCAGACGAGCATGGAAATAACGATAAAACAAGGACAGGCTCGCAACGTCTCTTCTAAGGGAGAGAGGTTGCAGGGTAGAGAAAAGGGCATCCCCCACTAAGCCACAAAGTCTATTTTGTACTCTGTCAAGGCAGGATAGGCTGTTTTTAGCAGCTCCTGCCCAGATATGGCAACAGTATTCCATCCTTATATATATATATATAACTTGAGTTCCTTCAGCCATAACCGAAACCAAAACCAAAACTTACGAAGAATTCTTGATTAAATTATTTATAAAAAATAGATGACTTAATTGTCATCAGCTATAATCGAAACCGAAACCAAAACTTATGAAGAATTTTTGGTAAAATTATTAATTACAAAAAATGGAAGTACATAACAATTAAACGACCCGGATGTAAGCGTGACAAACAAAATAAATAGCACACATACTATCCAGACGCAAAAAATAACATGCTATTGTATTAATATATAGATTTTATTAGGTTGACAAGAAGGTTCTTTCGGAATTTTTTTATTTGGATCTCAAATGATATATTTCCAAATACGTTTTTGTTATAATACCTTTACTTTATATATCATTTTTTTTCTTTTTTACATGGGGGTCACCAGTTATCAAGGCCCGAAGGCCACTCAGGGATAAGGGTTATTGTGTGTACAGTAATCAATGAGATAGTATTGTAGTAATCATTAGTATTGGGGAAAATTATTGACAGTAGATTCAGCCAGACGAGTGTTTCTCGTGAAAGATTGGCGAGGGGGGGACGAGGGATTGGAGCTAAGACGAGCACCTGCCATGGAAATAACGATAAAACAAAGACAGGCTCGCAACGTCTCTTCTGTGGGAGAGCGGTTGCAGTGAAGAGAAAAGGGCATCCCCCACTAAACCACAAAGTCTATTTTGTACTCTGTCAAGGCAGGATAGGCTGTTTTTAGCAGCTCCTGCCCAGATGTGGCAGCAGTACTCCATCCTTGGACGTACTTGGCTTTTATACAGATAGAGAATTGCATTAGTAGTGAGATATCTTCTGGAGCGGTAGAAGGATCCCACCATTTTCCCAACAGATTTTAAATAGCGTTTTTAAGCTCTATCTAATCGTTTAAGTTACAAGCGTTTAAAACAATTATGTCTTCTATTCAGAACGTTGAATACAAGATGGAAAATAGCAAGTTCGCACAATTTTTTTTTTAATTTCAATTCAAGCTAGGTCGAAAAGCTACTGAAACAGCTCGCGATATCAACAAAACATTTCGCCCAGGAACCACTACCGAACGCATAGCAAAAATGAGAAATTTTGTGGCGGTGACGAGTGTGTGTGTGTGTGTGTGTGCGTGTGTGCGTGTGCGTGTGTCACTGTCAAAAGTGATGGTAAAAATTATGCTTTTCTTATATTCCCACTAGAATTCCTATTCATATAAAAAAATATTTCAATCGTTGAAGGGAAATTTTTAAAAATATATCAGTCAGTATAAAAATTAGAAAGCAAAATAAAAATCAATAAAACATCTCATTATGGAAATAGAGTAGAGGATTTCTTTATGGATTTATTTTACACGATGGGAATGGTGTATTGAACTGTATTTGCTTTCTCCCGTTTTCTAAAATGGTATCGTCCAGCAGATTTTTTTTTTACTCTCTTACATTAGTCAGGTGGAATGGATGTATATATATATATATATATATATATATATATATATATATAAAATGCACATTGGCCTTTATTATAGAGTAGAGAGTGAAAAGTGTAGACATGGGTTCTATGGTACATGACGACTAGTACTTTCTCGTTTAGCATTCATCTTGCTTTGATGGCTTCTGATAAGTCATTATAATACAACTTCCTATTACAGTAGCTTATTCTAAGAACTGCAAGTTTGTGGAACTCTCTTCCTGCTGACTGTTTTCTTCTACATTTAGCCTCTGTCTTTTTATAACAGCTGCTGATAGTACTATGCCGGTAGCAGCAGCAGCAGTCGCATAATACATATGCAAATGACCAAGCCAGTATGCCGTATAGCGTCACAGCAAAGAGAAAGAAGAAGCAAAGATAAAAAGACATATGCGCCTGAAGAAAGATGGAGACGTCTGTGTTCGAGATATGGCCGGAAAATGATAGTGGGCGACACGTGGGTGATGAGAGCGTCTTACAAAAACATGCTGATCTAAGAAATGAAATGTTTAAAACAAGACGCAATGTGCGCATTATTATTATTATTATTATTATTATTATTATTCATCGGACTTCTGTTTCCGACATTCTTCAGGTGCATCTTGTCGAACTCAGGAATGTTTCTGTCTGCAAGGACCTGTGGCGCAGTGGTTAGAGTACTGGGAAAAATCAATTGTAAAAGTGATATTCTCCTGAAGGTTGAAGGTTCAATCCTCAGTGTGGGTGATAGAAAAAATACATTTGCAAATTACTTAGGACGTCTATCCAGTCATGGCTGATGGAACAAGATCACATTACCCCCGTGAAGTAAATAAAGGCTTCCGCTCGAAATTCCGTCCAAATTCCTGAGTTCAACAGAAACATTCCCAAGTTCGACAAGATACACCTGAAGAAGATCGGACGTTACATCGACTGAAACGTTGTGAAAATCACACTCAAGATGAGAGCAGTAGTCCGATGAATAATAATACGTATAACCAATCCTCATATCAAAAATTAAAAAAAGTCAAGATGGAATGTGTTGTTGGAAATACCAAGAATAAATGTTTTTTGTTAAAAAAGAAAAAAAACTAAGTCAAATTTCTTTCCGAGACTTTCATCTACAAAGTGTTCGGTCCGCTAAAATGTTACGAAATATTATTCTGACAGGTGTACAACGTTAGATTTTCAATACTAAGGCAAAGAGGTATCTCCTGTCTTTGCTGACTGTCTTCCTACTAACTATAGCCTACGTCTTTTCAAGACTAAGGCCAACATGCATCTCTTGTATTTGTGATAATCATCTTTTTAGAATATTACATTTTCACATGATTGGTGACATTTCGCTGTTTTTCATTTTAACCCGACAGGTTTTACATAACCTTTCATTTTTAAATCAAAAACACTTTTAAAATAAGTTAAAACACAAAAAAAAAACTTATCCAGGTAGGTAGAAGAGTAACTAATCTTGCCTTTCGTAGCACTTATTTGTTGTGTGTTATTTGTTTCACCCTTTTTTTTTCTGGTTATTCTGGAGAATGCTTATTTTCTTTTTTTTAAACTTTAATTTATCCCAGGCAAAGCATACTGCAACTGGGTTTTAGGACCAGATTTATAAGAGGAAGGGACATCCTAAATGGGGAGTTGGGCAGTGAGATGTCTGCTCATATCGAATTAAAATTTCTGCATATTGGTACAGTCAGAGAACCAGGGAAAGAATTCCAATGGCAAGCAGTTTGATGAAAAAAACCTATTTGAAAAGAAAGTTTTCCAGTATCTAGGAACACTCAACAGTGAAGAGGTGTGATTTTGCTGCTAGTTGGGTGGATCGGAAGGACAAATGCAGTAAATCAGTTAAAGCACATTCTGTGAAAGTACTGTTTAAACTGGCACAAGACTGTGGGAATGTGACAGGGACCTGAGCTTGGTAGATAGTGTGGAATATATCAGGATGGCTATTTATTTGCTCCTCCACCAAGCAAATTAGACACAAGGCCGATTTTTAATGTGAGGAGTAAAGGGGAAATGGGGACCAACTCCCCGGGGAGTAGGGGAGCTTGATAGTGACAATTGGTATGAAGGGTTGCCCCTACATTGACCAAGGTCTTATATGTGAGGTTGCCCCCACATATGGTCTTTGCTTGACACTTGTTGCCCAGGCCCCGAAGGACCTGAGCCAGGGAGGATGCTGATATTCGAAGACCTTCTAAAATGAAAACTTTTCTAAACCCATAACTTCAGTTATATAATCTAAATTTTCACACACTTTTTTACTATGCAAACGAGTTTTGGACTGCTTTCAAGTATGTTGGATCCTGATCTTTTGCCTGTTTTAAAGATTCCAAGTTTGTCTCGATGTACCCTTTTTAGACTGACTGTGATTTACAACTAGTATTTGTTATTTCTTTTCTTTTCTAAAAAAAAAAACAAAGAAGAAAGTTTTCATATTCGTAAATATTTTATGACACAAATAAATTTAGGTTACTTTTTCATTTTCATTGTTTTCAGCAGGAAAAATAAATTCGAGAGGAGATGAGTTCGTTTTTGTGTTTTAAATTTCAATTTTATTTGTTCTTTTTTGTTTTATGTGTGTGTGTGTGTGTGTGTGTGTGTGTGTGTGTGTGTGTGTGTGTGTGTGTGTGTGTGTGTGTGTGTGTGTGTGTGTGCAAATTTCTAACAAAAATCTCTAATTTAACGAAACAGGAAATCTGAAAACATAAGGATGCTGACGAGACAAACAGCAAAAAAATAAAAATAAAAATAAATAAATAAATTTAAAAAATAAAATAAAATACAAACAATAGGACAGACAGAAAGTGACACATGGACAAAAATTTTATGATATATATATAAATATAAATATGAATATATATACACTTGTGCACCCATGCATTTACACACATATACGGAGAAATACTGTTTATGCCCGCTGATTTGGCATTGATAGGTACTTGATTTCCCTTGATTCCTGTGTTAATTTCTGGTAGCCTGGAGATAGAATACCCTGCACTACAGTCAAAGTTGATTTTGTGACTAGGTTTGAATCTCCCAACTGGTAGTAATTTTCACTTCCTACATTGATGATTGTATAAGCACGAAACACTAGTGTTTGTAGGCATAAAAATAATTGTTAATATTATATATATATATATGTATATACAAGGTGGAATGATAAAAGTGCTGCGCTAAAGAAACCAAGACTACATTTGAAAACTTTTATTGAAAAAATCAATTTAGGTAACTTGATTATGTAGTACAGCTGATATTTATTCAATGTAGCTGCCTTCAGCCTCAATCACCGCCTTGATTTGGGTCAAGAACTAGGAGCATGCGTTTTCCACAAATGCTGGCAGGTGCTCAGTAAATACTCGGCGGATGGCGGCGATTAGGCTGGCTTTGGTGTTGTGAGAGGTCATGTTGGTGATTGACTCGACATATGACCAAACGAAGTAGTCCAACAGATGCAGGTCGAGGGAGGAGGTGGGCCAGTGAGACAAAGGATAAAAAGTCATAGCACTCCTTTTGAAGCCAAGCCTGGGTTTCTTTGGACGTGGGCTAGCGCTGAGTCCTGCTTTCACACCCAGGATGTACCAATTGCCACCTGATTGCACCAGGGGATCACCACACTCTTCAACACATCCAGGTACAATTTGGTGTCGACTTTCAAGCCGACTTTGAAGTTTTGAGGTGGCATGATGTGGTCCTCACTTGAAACCATGCCAAAAACCATAACCGTGGCCGGAAACTTTGTTTTCATCACCCTGGGTACGTCCCTGTTATTCATGGCAATCCAGCAATGCATTTTGAGGGTGCTGGCAATGGTCCTGCTGTCATAACTTGGATCGATAGAGAGCATGAGTTGTACAGCGGTGCATCTCCGATCTCGTTTGTTGAACATTGTGTCACTTTCAGACATGATAGAAAGCTCCTATCGCTCTTGGAATTTGTACACAATTGATCAACTAGTAGATAGTCTGCAACAAAAAAATGAAAACCGGTTTTCATCAAACGGAAATGAAATCCTGCCGTCTTTTCTAGTGTGACAATTTTATCTTTCTACCCTATATATATATATATATATATATATATATTCAATGAAAAACGATGAATAAAAGTTATATATAACTACATTATATCATAGAACAATATGAAAAAATAAAAGAAGAAAATTAAGAAAAAAAGTAACCTCTTCAGGCCATGGCATTTTGAAGTTAAATGCTTCTCATCAGAAGAATAGGAGGGCTAAAATTATACAAAATTAAAAAATAGATAAAACCTAATGAAGGAATAGGATAATATGGTAAAAAATAATTAGGAAATTTAGCATTTTCATTTTTGAAAATGCATATTGTCGGAAATTTGTCCTTTTATTATACACATAAGAAATTGAGATGGGACAATTCCAATATTTTCCCCGACTCTGATTCTTTATTCTGTTATAAACTTCCAATTCCGATGTAATTATCAATTTCAATTCATTCTAACCTTCTAAATATTTAGCAATAGAGTTATCCCCCTTTGCTATCTGGAAGAAGTTTTTTTAGTTAATCATTTATTGATTGATTTTTATTTATTCATTTATGTTACGTAGGAGTTACCACTTAATAAGGCATAAAGGCCACTAGAGGATAAGGGTTAATGAGTGTACAGTGGCCGCCAGAATAACAGTGTATTAATAGTTAGTGATAGAAATTGATTATTTAGGAGACGGCTTATTAATTTGTTTACATTGGACTTGTTACATTGGAAAACGACCATATTGTAGTCAGCGGGGAAATCAGGTCAGCGGAACAGGAAGGCAGTTCTAGGAAAGAATCTTTTTTCATGGGATTCGCATTTAAATTTAGGCACAGATAGAGAGTGGCGTATCAACTGATTTTGGGTCATTTAAAGCTGACTCGAATTTTATAAAAGTTGAGTAAAAAAGTAAAGAGCAATTTCAATAATTCATCTATTTAATAAATCAATACATTTAACAAATCAATATATTTAACAAATCAATACATTTAACAAATCAATACATTTAACAAATCAATACATTTAACAAATCAATACACATTTTATAAACGATTTTAATTTTCCTGCTTAAGTTCTACTGCATTTCAATCACTATGGGTTTTCTAAAAATCAAATCTAGCTTACATACATTGTGTGTTGTGTGCATATATATATGGTGGAATGATAAAATTGTTGTTGCTAGAAAAGACTTCCGGTTTGGCGGTGGCCGTAACAGTAAAGACGTCATGTGTTTTCCCCGTTCTTTTCCTCCTTCGTGGTATGGGTTCGAGTCTGCATTCCTACTACCACTTTTTTTTTTTTTTGCTCAACACATACCTCCAAACACCCGGGCAAAGCCAGGTACCCATATAAATTTAAATTTCAATATATATATATATATATATATATACTAGCATGGAGGTGTGCGTTTAGCAAAAACATGTATATAATCAAATAACATTATAAATAACACCGTAAAGTGGGTCCAGAAAAACATTGCATTCCACATCGTAACCTGACAAAACCATATCTTCTTATACTTCAATGTGCATAACAAGACTCTGCCGTGTCGAACACGTGGTACTC
Organism: Euprymna scolopes; assembly: GCF_053919585.1. Lineage (NCBI taxonomy): Eukaryota > Metazoa > Mollusca > Cephalopoda > Sepiida > Sepiolidae > Euprymna > Euprymna scolopes. Next base: position 102,877,856 of record NC_136502.1, read on the forward strand.
TGTATTTGTCCAACCATATTTCATGGCTTTTTTCTGTTGCTCTCAGGCCACATGTATAACACTATTTCTATCGTCTTGTGTCTCAAATACCTTTCGAATACTTGTTTCTCTGAACACTTGTGTCCTTTCTATCTCCTCTGTCACGCCGCGCAACCAGCTTGGTCACTTGCATATGGCTAACCAACGTCAGTGGCTGGATTCCATTTCTGTTTGATGTTGCAGACTATCTACTAGTCAGCCAGTTTTGTCCAAATCCCAAGAGCAATAGGAGCCTTCTATCATGTCTGAAAGTGACACAATGTTCAATGAGCGAAATCAAAGATGAGCCACTGTACAACTCATGCTCTCTACAGATCTAAGTTATGGTAATAGTACCATTGCCAGCACCCTCAAAATGCAAATCCGGACGGTTCAATTATTGAGGGTACAGTTCAACAAAGTTTCTGGCCACAGTTATGGTCTTTGGTGTGGTTTCAAGTGAGGGCCACATCACATTTTAGAAGTCGGCTTGAAAGTCAGCACCAAAGTATACCTGGATGTTCTGAAGGGTGTGGTGATCCCCTAGTGTAATCAGGTGGCTACTAGATGACCCTGGTTGTGGCAGCAGGATTCGGTATTGGCCCACAAATCTGAAGAGACCCAAGCTTGGCTTCAGAAGGAGTGCTACAACTTTGACCCCTTCTCTCTCTGCTCCTGTCTTCCCTCAACCTGAACATGCAGGACTACTTCGTTTGGTCATACGTCGAGCCAATCATCAACATAACTTTCCAGAACACCAAAGCCAGCCTGATCACCCCCATCCGCCAAGTATTCATCAAGCTCCCACTGGCGCTTGTCAAAAAAGTATTCTCACAGTTCTGGACCCATATTGAGGCAGTACTTGAGGCTGAAGGCGGCTACATTGAATAGATATCAGCTCTACTGCATAATCAAGTTATCTGAATTAATTTTTTTGATAAAAGTTTAAAAATAAAGCTGTAGTGTTGTGTTCTTTAGGGCGACAAGTTTATCGTTATGGTTGTTGTAAAAAGTGAAAGTTTTTAAGTAAGTTTTTAATGAAGTACTTTTTAAAATAATTTGCATAGCGCTAATTGTGCTGAATTTGCTAAATCCGAATTGAGCATGACGGTATAGGAGCTAAAAAGTGTGATATAGTCATTTTCTTATGTGTTTATTTGCCAATGGCTGACAGCTTTAAGATAACCAAGATAAGGGTTCACAGCTGTTTATAGGTGCCTATAGACCATCATCGAGGGTGAATGAAGTCAGTTCCATTTGTAAATTTAAAGTCATAGCAAAAGTCCTTTCGTCACTACAGACTGTTTAAAAAAAAAAATGCATTTTTAACTTTCATAGGGATAAAATGGTAAAATATCTAATAAAAAAAAAAAAAAAAAAAAATGAATTTTTTCATCATTTAAACAAAATACCAAGAAATGAAATTAGGTATAGTTTTAAAGTAAACAATATGTTCTTTGATTTAAAAATAAAATTGGTCAATTTAAATTGTTCTAACAAATTTTTCAAGGGGTAAAATGTACAAAGATAATTAAAACTTCATTTTTTTATGTGATTAAATAATCGAGTGTTAACTATTCTACACTTTTCCTGTTAACTATACTGTACTTTTAACTAACAATTTCCGAGGTTAAATTCAACACACTACTGTCAAAACTTGCTACTCCAATGTCCAAATGAAACGAGTCTCTGAAAAACCAAGCTTTTTATACCAGAAGAATCTTATTTGCATATGAGGTGACAATATGGCAAACATCTAAAGAGAAGCAGCAGTCATTATTTTTTTTTCATTCATTTTTCCTGCACCGGACACTACAGGCTGCACAAAAACAGGTTTGTACAATTTTTAAGGCATTTTATCATTTTAACACTTGGATGAGAACCCAGTGTTTTGGGGGATGTAATGAGGGAAACCTCTGGATTATTCTGCATGTGAGTGTACTGGATATTAACTTTCATCTCATTTTATCCTAGAATACATCTAATTCGCAATGGATTACCTTCCAAGTATTTGAGTTGATTTACTTTTTGACTTTTTTTTTCTTTTCTTTTTGTTTGCACCGGACACTACAGGCTGTGCAAAAAACAGGTTTGTACCAATTTTTAAGGCATTTAATCACGTTTTCATTATAGATGGAAAAAAATTCTCGAATCATGGAAAGAAATATTCATTTTTGAATAATTAATGCAACCATCTCGAATTAAAGCGGGAGGAGATGATGGTCAAGTGGCCTGACGACATGGGTGTTCCAAGTTCAAATCTAGTTCATTCTACAAAAATCACTTTTATTTAGGATGTTGGCAACCTTCACGTGATCCCTCCTGTAAGTACCTGATGTCTTTCTAGCAACAATTCTGATTAAAAAAATATCAGGGAACCAGTGTGACTATTAATTTATCTCCTTGTCCAACAGTAAGGCAAATCCGACAAGATAGACCTGAAGAAGGTCGGAGGTTACATCAGCCGAAATGTTGTGTGAATAAAACTGAAGATGAGAACAATAATCTGAATAATCCCACTGATCCAGATTTTTCGGCATTAACTCAGAAGCCGTTGGGCCGGCTTCATCCAGAGAAATTCCATATTCCCTTGTTACTCCATCCAATGAACACCCTCCCTCCAAAAAAAAATTACCTCTGGCTTTTCCTATTTATTTGCCTCCTCACGAAGGCAAGATGAGACACAAGGTCGTTTTTAATGTGGGGAACATCCAGCTCCCCAAATTGGACTTGAACAAAAATTTAAAACTGCCTTAGTCGAGAAGGATTTCCCATTCACCAACTAAGTGCAGCAATCAGAACAGATACTGCACCTTGTTCCGAGCCAAAAAGCCAGAAATCAGTGGGTTCCTGATCGTTCCTTTTGAATATAAGTCTGAGCTCCAATCTATTACTTCCCCTGGTCTGACTTTAATGACAAACATTCGTCTATCTGAAACCACTATAAATATTTCCCCTTCTATTTTTCTGTACCTAAACCGAAATGTAGATTCCATGAACAAAGCTTCTTTCTTAGAACTGCACGCCTGTGGAACTCTGTTCCATTTTCCTGCTTTCCAACTGATTACAATATGGTAATCCTCAGGTCCAACATGAACAAGTTCTTGCAAAACCATCCCCTTAAGTAATCCAATTTACTAAATTTCCACTACTAACGATTACTACAACATTTTGACTACTGTACACTCATTAACATTTATCCTTGAGTGGCCTCCGGGCCTTAATAAGTGGTGATTTCTTTGTAAAATAAAAAAAAAACTTTGATATATGTGACGTCACAGACCTTTTTATATGTCACGCTGTTATTGACTTACGCTAGAAACAATTTTTATTGACAAATCTTCCTCAACACAAGAAAAAAGATTTCACTTTTTTACAGAAAAAATTAAATGTTTGTATACAAAAAAAAGTTTTTAAAAAATGTAAAAAAAATTAAATGTTTGTATACAAAAAAAGTTTAAAAAAAATGTAAAAAAAATTAAATGTTTGTATACAAAAAAAGTTTTAAAAAATGTAAAAAAAATTAAATGTTTGTATACAAAAAAAGTAAAAAAAAGTGTAAAAAAAATTAAATGTTTGTATACAAAAAAGTAAAAAAAGATGTAAAAAAAATTAAATGTTTGTATATAAAAAAGTTTTAAAAAAATATAAAAAAAAAATTAAATGTTTGTATACAAAAAAAAGTTTTAAAAAATGTAAAAAAAATTAAATGTTTGTATACAAAAAAAGTAAAAAAAAGTGTAAAAAAAATTAAATGTTTGTATACAAAAAAGTAAAAAAAGATGTAAAAAAAATTAAATGTTTGTATATAAAAAAGTTTTAAAAAAATATAAAAAAAAAATTAAATGTTTGTATACAAAAAAAAAGTTAAAAAAAAAACAACAAAAAAAAACATTCCTTTAAGCTACGTTATTATGCCATGCATGTTTTTAGCCATAGTTTTGCTTAGAAAATATTAACTTGCAAGACCCGTTTCTCGGCGTTGCCTGGGAAGATATAAAAGGATTCTGAATTGCTAATTTTATTTTATTTAAAAAATTTTTTTGTATGTTAACACCTATAAATGGTAATTGGTATTTTACCAGATTTAACAGATAGTGAATGATCCATTTTTTTTTTTTTTTTGCTTCCCCGATAGAAGGAGAGTGGACCTGTAAATTTACCCTTGTCCGTTCATCCATTCGCACTTTTCTCAATAACTACGCCTTGGAATTTTTGGAAATTTTGCACAAACATTAAACATGATATGAGTAAAAAAAGTAACAGAAGGGATTTTCTGGGAAAACTCCAGATTGCCCCACCTAGGGGTGCCTTTCAGGTTAAAATGGTTAAAATTGACACTTTTGTGCTTATTAAAAAAATTGGTGCCTTGGATTTTTATAAAATATTCTGAAAAGTTATAACTAACTGATTTCTATATAATTTTGTTTGTCTATATTTCGCGATAACTCTTGGGTGTACCCAAGGGGCTCTTTTAGGGCTAATAAAAACCCTCCATTTTTGGGATTATTTTACCATTTTTGTTGAAAATTTTCTGTGTATGTCTATTTAGTAGTTTTGCATGGTGCTGAACTTAAATTTAAATATGTTAAGGCCTCGCGGACTTTTGGGGCTAAATGGGGGAGGGAGCAAATGATGGACTTAGTCATTTCTTTTTTTGCATGGTGCAGAATTTAAATTTACATATGTTAAGACCTAAAACTGCACCGTTTGTTTATTTGCACCAGGATTTGTTGTCCCCTGGGCACTTTTGGGGCTAAATGGGGGGAGGGGCAGGGGCGCAAATGCTGAACTTAGTCATTTTTTATGCCTCATTCAGTGTGCACTCACGGGTGACTATGCATGCTTCACTTGCTTAATTTATTTATTTTGTTCTAAAAGAAACTGAAAAAGAAGTTTCGTCCATTTAACTCCCCTGAATAGCCAAACAGCAATATTCAAACTTGGTCACGACTTTTTAACCCTTGGCTCCAAAATCAATAAAGTTTAAACCATTCTTGTAATGACCTTTTCCCTGTTAATTGTGGTGTAATGTTGGTTATGTACAGTTCTAAGAGGTTCACCCTCCCAGGCTTTGTCTTCTCTCTTCAATAAAGGGTTAATTTCTTGCTGATCGCCTGAGGCGCCTCTTCCAGAAAATGCCGAGGGGGCTGCCCAGGCATCTTTTGCAGAGTCAGAGTGCTCCTCTTCTGCAGCGCTGACTTTTCAATCCCACCTTGTGTCACATTTCTCGCAGTGGGAGAAAAATAAGTACCTTCACTCTGATAACCGATAGTGATTTGCACCTCAATCTTAAAAACAGAAAAGATGATCATCGTAGAATTGAACAGAAAGAGGAACATGGATATACACAGAAAAAGAAAAAAAAAAAAAAAATGGAGGCGGGGAGGGGGATCGACTTCCGGCATGCTGATTATTTTTATAGAAAAAGTTGTTGGTGTCGCTACCGACATAAATATATAGATTAGTTAGTTTATAGCATCGCATATCCGTAAGTTAAATATGTAGTAATATCTATGTATAAATATTTTCACTTGACTAAGATCAAAATGAAGTATCTGTTCGGCCTCAAGAAATCATATTCCCAGTCAAGATTTCCACCTTTTAGAGATGGGTGGGTAGATATATAATGCCTGTTACCTGAGGCGCTCTCATTTCTGACAAAGTGCAGGAAATACTATACTGTACAGACTATTTTTATTCCAAAACCGAAGTGTTCGTTTTTAGAGATCTGGATTCTTTGAAGTAAAGTCATTATTGCATTACGATTAGACTTTGTGGAAAAGCAAGTAAACTAAAAAAAAAAAAATTCGATTTGGTTTTGAACCGGCAAAATTGAAAACTTGGAGCTTGGTAAGCGTAAGTCGACTTAAAGTGCTCCTCTACGCATGCACAAATATACAATTATTCATTTAACTGTGTTAATTTGCCAAGTATATGCATGTGCCGTTAGCTCAGATGGTAGCGAATACTGCCAGAGAGTTAAATGCTATGGTTTCGATTCTAGCTGGCGGCACCCAAAATATTTATTTTCTTAAACTTTTGAAATCACTTGTATATATTGGATATAATATATTAGAGAATTGCCTCTCTATTAATAGATAAGAAATCTGCATCAATTAAGATCTCATATTTAAGCATATTTTACGACCGGACAATACCGGGAGGCTTGCTAGTTTAAAATATTAGAATAAATGAATACGCATTTTAGAACCAATTATTTTTTTTTTTCTTGTATTATTTCGATTACTCAGGCTACTGTTCTAATCTTGAATGTTACTTGCATAACGTTTAAGTCGATGTAACCACCGACCTTCTTCAGGTGTATTTTGTTAGATTCAGCAATATTTCCACAAGAACCCCTGGTAAAATTGTTCCTGGTAAAACTGAGTTGTCAGTTACACTCTTCTGGAGGTTGAAGATTCAATCCTCAGCATAACCAAAACTAAAATCACAATTGTAAATTACTTAGAATTTCTACCTAGTCATGGTTGACAGAATGAGAACATGCTACCCCTGTAGATTAAATAAACTGTTCTGTTTGACCGAAATGTTGTGAGAATAACACTTAAGATGAGAAAAGTACTCCAAATCATCCAAATAATACGAATTATCAATCCTCATCTCAAAAAATTCAGAAACAAAATTATTTTTTATTCATTATTTTCTGAAATATTACTAAATAGTGCAATTAAATAAACGATAGAGATATTTAAATTGATTAAAAAAATACGAAGTATGTATCTAGGTTTTCTATTATTTTTTTAAATATTTTATATTAATTTATTTAATTTTTCTCTGTCCATGTAGGACAGATATTTGGCAAGCTAATTAAAGCATCTTATCAATGCTATATTTCATTGTAGTAGATTTATGAAAACAAGTAGTACTTGATGTAAAGGCAAAGAGCGTCTAAAAAGAAATGTAAACCATTTTTTTTTCTTTAGCTTAAAAAGAAAAAAAAATATATATTAATTCTAAATTACAGAATTGGACTCTGAATAAAGTAATTTCTTTAGGAATCTAAATCGAGTATTTATCCATCCAACGTTGCAGTTCTGTTTTCATTATGTATTTTTTAAACAGAATTCTTTAGATTTCGTTCAATTAAAAAAAAAAAAAAAAAAAAAACACTGACTTCACAGAGCGTTGAAACAATCAACACATTCTCTCTCAAATCTAAAAACTAAAAATAGTATAACAGATATAAAATATTGCCGTTGGAAGATTGCTCAGGTCAGAGTTGAAATCTGTTTGACCTTTGAACATTTCAAGAGTAGATGTTTGTATCTAATAGTGTTGTAGTCTGCTGACACTATGGCCCAAGTCTACATTCCTTCTTTATCTGGCAACAAGAATGAGCCTAATTATTCCCCTTGAAAACGAATTGAACCACATCCACCTTCAGAAATATGAGCTATACTGCACAATCACATTTACAGACTAATTCTTGTTAGATTAAGCAACAACCTGATCAGTACTACATGGGTGACCATTTGGGAATTCCAGGCGCTGTATGTAGGAGGACGTTGATACCTCCTTGCAAAAGCTGCAAAACTCTAATGCTGTTGTTATAACAATCAAAAGTGGAATAACTCTAATAAAGAAAGTAATGTAAGAGTTATCACCCTTTATAGATCCTTAAAAAAGACTAGGGAGTTCAAGAAAGGAGAAGAAAAATAAGATGGCGGCTTTGTGGACATTCAATATCGTCCTGTAAATAATTAATTTTTCTGTTACGCATAATTTGTATTTAAATACAATGAGCTGGTTTACTTGTTATTAGAACATTCAATGATCCCACTTCTCTGAACACAACAGTTGTCATCTCCCCTGATCGGAATATACATGTAACTGGAAACTGCCTGTGAATTTGATACTCCCATGAAACTGCCTCCTTTGGAGGAAGCCGGTTCAACTCGTCTACAATTAATACCACTTCAGCATGGTACCTCTGGAAAACCTGAGCGACAAGTATTAGGCTTTGTTCGTATTTCATTAGTACAGGTGCAACACTGATCTTTTTCTGACAGCCAATGATCGAGTAACGGTATTAATCTTGACAAAATCAAGAGAAGGAATTTTAATGAGCGACCATTTTTATAGACCTCTTTTAATCTGAACAAAACCATGATGGAGCATGATAGAACTGTTTCCACTTCACTACTGGCTGACCAACAGCTGTTCTGTGCATACTTTGTTTACACTGTACCTGCTAGTGATAGTTTCCTTTTATTTTAAGGTGATATCTATGTTTTGCTTTAATTTAACCAGAGTTATGGCTTTACAGATAATTTCAAGCAGCATTTATGAAATGTGTATGAGATAGAAGATGCCCCATCCCCAGCGAGAATAAAATGAAAAACACTGAAAAAAAAAAAAAAAGTGTCAAGCATAAACATTTTCTGAATTTTTGAGATGCAGATTGGTTATTTGTCTTATTTGGATTCCTTGGACTATTGTTCTCATCTTGAGTGTCGTTTTCACACCATTTCAGTCAGTGTCAACTCAGACCTTCTTCAGGGGTATCTTGTCAAACTCGGGAATCTTTCTGTCGAACTCGGAAATTTGGACAGAATTTTGAACAGAACCCTTTATTTACTTCACCGGGGTAGCATGTTCTTGTTCCATCAGCCATGACTGGATAGAAGTAAAATCAATTGTAGAAGTGATATTCTCCTAAAGGTTGAAAGTTTAATTCTAAGTGTGGA
>NC_136502.1:102891584-102949084 GCF_053919585.1 Euprymna scolopes
CCCTATTATGACCCCTTAAAATTTATAGTTTCGGGCTCAAATCTCTTTATTAAATTAGATCCAGGTTCAAGGAACCTATATCTAAAATTTCAAGTGTCTAGACCCAGAATTGTCGGAGGAGTTTGGTAGAGTTCTTAAAGGTCAAATCGTTGAAATTTGACCCCTTAACAGTCAAATTTCTGGCTTACACCCGTCACATCGATTTTCCCAAATCTCAGTACCCGGTATTTCAAATTTCGAGTCTATAGACTAAAAATTGACAGAGTTATTGCGTAGGGAAATGTACACAGACAGACAGACAGACAGACACGTTCACTTTTATAGATATATAGATAGATAGACAGATAGATGAAACAAAAATATATATGTATACATAAATATATATGGAAACGATTTTGTGTTCATTGTAAGCTTTTTACGCAAATATTTCGCAAGTATAAATCATGTAGAATATCTGCATGAATATAATTACCCGTAATAGTTAACTAAAGGTGATCACCCTATAAGAAAACTGAAAAAACTAATAGGGAATTAATTAAAAATGAATGTTTAAAGGAATATGCAAATTAGGTAGATCTTTTGCTAATGAATGCAATTCGATAACTCATATATAACAAAATTGTATTTTCTTTTTAAATAAATAGAAAAATAGGGTTTTTAATATGAATATCACTACACACCAAAGGAATACAGAATTATAGGTATATAAGATAAGATATATATATATATATATATATACACACACTTTCCAACAGGTATTCATAGGAAATTTGATAGAATTAAAATCCGGGCAGAGCTTGTTCTTCTATGAACATAGACTGCCAATATATTTATCCTCCCTGCAGGTAAGACCAGAAGTGAAAAAATAAAACGAATAAATAATCAAAAATCGTCTATTGGTAAACAGAAGTTTTTGTCGGCCATAAAAGCTAAATGCAGTGAAATGGACTTTTGTCTGCCTTCCATTTTGAGTAAGCGAACAGTGACTTTATTCTAAGTACCTTGTGACTGCCGCCCTCATCCGACTAGACGACGAACACAATGGAGGCCCAACCAGATTAGATCCGAATCTTGCTCGTTTGTTATTAGCCTGCCATGCTGTTTCCTGGCTGCGTCCTCCTAAACTGCGACGACGACGACTACTGCGGATATGGCACCTTGATCGTATGACTGATTTTTGGCATCTTCCATCCACCTAACTCCACCCTCGGGACTGCTTCGCTTTGAGTAATTTGTGATAGGATGGGAATGTGAAAGGGGGTGGCTTTCATTAAAGAGAAGTTGTGACGGGTGGGTAGTATTCGCAAGGAAATGGCTTCTGAAAAGGTTGATCATTAGCATGTGGCTACCCTCCCCATCCGAGAGTGAAACAGGATGAGGAAAAGGATGAAGAAAGAAAAGAGCCAGAGTACAAAATAAAAGAGGGATGGAGAGACGTGTACATAAAGTATTGATTAGCAGGAACAAGATTGGGATAAGTATTTTATTTAATCGAGAACAATTGCTAAATTCTTGCAATAGTGGTAATTAGTTCTCTCTCCCTGCAAGAACTGTGATACCAGGATCGGAAAGAGAGATTAGAAGTTATCCTCCCTCACCCATCCCGATGACGGACACTTTGACCTGCAAAAAAATGCCTGGGCAGCTCTGCAAGCATTCTCTAGTAAGCGTGCCCCAGGCGATTACTAACAGCTTAACCCTATCTCAAACAGAGAAAGCAAAGCCTGGTAGGATGGGCCTCCTAGAACTGCACAGAAGCAGCATTTACACAGCAACCAACAGGGATCAGATCATTACAGGAATGAATGGTCTACTCTCTGTTGATTTTGAGAGCCCGGGGATAAAAAAAATCCCTCAATAACGGCAAAACCTCATTTTCAAAAGTTCAAAACTTGGAATTTACTGACTGTACCCCATCACCACCACCACCACCACCACTAAATTGTTGTTATTCAAATACAAATAATGAATTTTGCAATTAAATATAAGATTTTGGCAATACTCGTCACCCCCTCAAAATTTCTTTAAATTAATTATTTCCTAATTAATTTCCTTTAACGATTATAATAAATCTTTTGAGCCACCGGTTGCCATTGCTTATAGCACCTTTCCACACTGTCCAATGTTCAAACTCTTTGACTTAACATCTACAGGCAACATGGATTGGAATAAATATATAGACGATAGTGCCAAGTCTGCTGCAAAGAACATGGGCTCCCTCTACCAGACTAACAAACTTTAAAACTTGCCAGTAGCCGATATCTCTGTAAAGCCACAACATTCCCATGCATAGAATATTACTGCCAGATCTGGCCTGGTGCATCAACCACTAATCTCTCCCTCTTGGGCAGGGTGCAGAAATGAGTCTCTAACCTCATAAATCGTGCACTGTTTAATAAGCTGCAGCTTTTGCCACATCGCTGCAATGTTTAAGTTCATCGGAGCACACTCCGATGAACTTACTGCAATTGTAACCCCTCAACGTAAATAAATTCAATTCTTTCATAGTAGAGGTTTCCAGATGACAAAACCTTTTACTCTAGCAGATTTCTCTGAATCATGCGCTTTAGGAATTTGTTCCTTGATCTCTGTGACTGTGACAACTTGCAGGAATTTAAATATAATGTGAACAAACATCTTGCTGCACAACTCCCCTCTTGGGATGCCTCTTATAAATCTGGTTCCTAATCACATTAGCCCCTTAGCATGCCGTGTTTGAGGTGAATAGAAGTTAAGTTTTATTAAATCTACTTGTATCCTTGTTGTATCGTATGAATCCGAAGATGTTATTGTTGGCATTGGTTTCCCTGATATATTTCTAGTCCAAATTCTTTCTAGAAAAACGTCAGCTACTTATAGGAGAGACACCATGAAGTTTGCCAACATTGTAAGTCTGCTAAACTCTGTAACAGAGTGTATAACATGCGCATGAGAAAATCAACAGCAGCCATAGGATAGCTGAGTAGCAACAATATTAGCAGCAGCAGACGTCTAAGCATATATGCAAATTAAGCAAGTGTGGCCATGCTGACGTCAAGGGAAAGGGGAGAAAAAGAAGGAGAAAAAAGGACAGCAAGTGGTGAAGCAAAAAAATGATCGGACATGTTTTGACTTGTATGTAACGAGAGAGAGAATACAACGCATAGTTGAAAAAACAGGCGATTAAAAAGAAACATGTGCGTGAAAGGGTGTTTGGACAGACATGTCCGATGTGTGAGTGATATTTTGAAAAACAGTGAAGTGCGTTGTTGGAAATTACTGGAATAAATGCTTTTTGTATTTACCTAAAATAAAAATGCTGAGTCATAATTTTTATGTCCTTCCTTGTTTGTTTGTTCCTGCGACAGTACCAGACAATGTGCGGGTTCGAATGGTTGAAATGTAACGACATGGTTCAAGTGTAACGGCCACGTTACAACTCAAGTGCCTGTCACATCGCCACAGTGTTACATCCCTGTGCTTGTTGTACAACTGCTTCAACAGAATGCAGCAAAATTTCACCCCTTCACACTAGAAGTTTGTTGCAATATTTTTTATATAAGGAGGAGGGTATGATCACCGAAGGTTGGAAGGTTCTACTTATAGACACTGGCGATAGGAACTGACGAATCAAATGGAGTCACGTTCTGCTAGCAACCAATCAGAAACCAGAATCGCTCCATAGAAATATTGAATCTTTTAGCATTCCAACACATAATTTTTCGTGTCAACACGAGAAAGATCTTTTGCTCTTTGCTTGCAAAATTATAAAGTCCAGGACTTGTACAGAACAGCTACCCAGCAAAAATTCTTCTGAAATTAAACATGGCTTTCAATTCAATTTCTACGCTAATAGCTTTTACTCCTGGATAGCTTCCCTTTGGAATTCCCTCCCTGGTCCATGCTCCTTGGTTGCATCAACATGTAAAAATTCAGATGTAATGCAAACAAACGTCTTGCTGCACAACTCCCCACTTAGGATGCCCCCATTTAAATTTGGTCCCTAATCACAGTAACCCCTTATATCGCAGTGGCCATTTGGCTTATTTGGGTTGAACTAAAGTAAAACAAAACATTTTTTTATCAATGTTGCACCAACGCAACAACAGAAACGATTCACTGTAAAAAGGTAATCTAACCTAGGTTGCTATTTTACACAGAGCTGGACTTGCTTGGAGATGGTATGACAATGCACTAACATATATCCATATTATTCAGATTCATCGGACTCTTGTTCTCATCTTGTGTGTTATTTTCACAACGTTTCAGTCGATGTAACCCCCGACCTTCTTCAGTTATATCTTATCAAACCCAGGAATCTTTTTGTCGCACTCTGGAATTTGTATCGAATTTTAAATGGTACCTTTATTTAATCCATGGTGGGGGTAGCGTATTGGGTAAAAGTCCGAAGTCAGACACAATTGTATTTTTTGAGTGCCACCCACACTGAGGATTGAACCTTCAAGTAACTTCCAGAAGAGTGTAACTTTACTGTTGAATTTATATATGTAGTAATAAATCTAATATATAAAAGGCTATATGTCTGTGTGTCTGTCTGTCTGTCTCCTCATTTTCAAAGTCTATCTCTCTCGAAACTAAAAGTCCCTGAGCTTTTTGACCCCTTAAGAACTATTTTAACCGGCTAAAGACCCATAAAAGAACGGCCCATAAAATATCTAATCATTTGAGACCTCTAGCGCCGCTCTGTGACTTTTAGTTTCGGAAGAGATAGAGTTTGAAAATATGGAGACGGACGGACAGACAGACATAATAAGTTTTATAAATTAGATCGTCTGCAAGGACTTGTGATGTAGTGAATAAAGTACTTGGTCAATACTAGTGGGGCTACCCGGCGTTGATCGGGACCGTATAAACAATGAGAAAATTGAATTTGATTTTGCAGCAGCAGACGTCTAAGCACATATGCAAATTAAGCAAGTGTGCCTATGCTGACGTCAAGGGAAAGGGGAGAAAAAAAGGAGAATAAAGGACAGCAAGTGGTGAAGCAAAGAAAATGATCGGACATGTTTTGACTTGTATGTAACGAGAGAGAGAATACAACGCATAGTTGAAAAAGCAGGCGATTAAAAAGAAACGTGCGTGAAGGGGTGTTTAGACAGACATGTCCGATGTGTGAGTGATATTTTGAAAAATAGTGAAGTGCGTTGTTGGAAATTACTGGAATAAATGCTATTTTAAATATATTTGTTTTTCTTAGAAGTGAGGAATTTTTAATGTATTTATTTTATGTAATTAATTCAATGTATCATTTGCTATTTCGAGCAATATAATATTTTACCTACTTATGACTGGTATTACACGTATGAAGTAATTGTATATTACCTACGGTAGGTAATTTACAGCATGTATATAAAATAATTTTTCCTTTGCAAGGACGAGTAATATACAACACATACTTAAAATAATTTTACCTACACTAAGACGGGTAATTTAAATACATATATGAAACAATTTCACACACTTTTTTTACCTCCAAACAGACATTACTCTCTCCAACCTAACCCCAAAAAGAAAACTCCAAAGCACGTTTAAAATTAACATAATCATGCTTCTTTCTACCCACCACTACAACCATCACATCATTCCCGGATAATAACATAAAAAATTCAATTAAATATACATTACCCCCTAAAGAAACTGGCCTAGTAAACTTTCCAGATTTCGTATATATTATTATAGAGCCATGATTTCAAAAGTTAAAAAAAAAAGTATTTGGGTGCCATCAGCTAGAATCGAACCCGAAACTGTAGCATTCAAAGCTGGTGACGTTACCACTGTTCGAACGTGACACGCATATAAACCGATTAAAAATTAAAAATAAACTAAGACGAATGTACAAGATGTTTAACGATTTTTTCAATTTTGACTCTTTAAAAACTATTTTTTCTTACCCATTTTTTTTTTTTTTTTTTCAGTTTTTAACTCTTTAAAAACTATTTTAACTGGCTAAAGACCCATAAAAGAACGGGCTGTAAAAAAATCAAATCATTTACGGTTCCTAGCGCCGCTCTGCGATTTTTAGTTTGGAAGGAGATAGAGTTTGAAAATATGGAGACAGACAGACAGACATACAGCCGTTTATATATTAAATTTGGTGACGGTTTACTTCTAATTAGAATTATCCTCATGTAAGAGTATCTGATAAACCACTATCCAGAGAGATTGAAGACAGCTGCAGTTAGTGTCTTCGACATATGCTTGAGAACAAAATTCTGCTGCTTATGGTCTTGGACTGTCAGGAATAACATACTAATCTCAACCCAATATCTGGTCAGCCCATTTCTTTAGTGGTCGTCATCATGATCTTCCTTTAATGAAATCATCTTTTATATCTTTTTCTTTGTTTTTTTTTTTTGTTTTTTTTTTTACATAGTTGGAGTATGTTAATCGCAAAGTTTATCGACATTTTCATTAATTTCTTATCAAAGACAGGATATTGATGGAAAAACTCCTCAACCTATTTAGGTGGATGGTATCTACGTTTATGTTTAAAGCATACGGCATAATTCACGTTGACACACTGATTCCTGTTAAATCACAAAAGTTAAGCAACGTTGAGCCTGGTCAGTACTAAAATGGGTGACCATTTGGAAATACCAGGTGCTGTATGTGCTCTTCACTTATCCAGTATTGCTTTCAGTCATCTAGCACTTCTTGCTATTGGATTAAAGCAGTGCCGATTCAGGAGAGGTGTGGTTAGAGATTGTGCAACTCTTGCCTCACAATTACATATGCAGCCACTCTTACAGGGGTTATACATTGTCTCTTGAAACTGAACGGAGGCATCAAGGTTTAAAGCAAGAGTCAATCAGAGGGAGTTAGAGTTGTACTCATAAAAATGCTTAAAGTCTTAGTCGGATATTTTAATTTCAGAAGAATCAACTAGTTCAATCAGTTCAAATATTGGTAGATTTGGAAATAATGAATTAATTGGATATTTTAGAATTTCAGGAGTCGGAATCAGAATTTTTAGAATTCTAGGAGTCCGAACTGACTCTTATGTCTTCTGACTCTGTCAAAGTACAATTCTGGGTTTAGAGGATCTGAATATGCTTTCAAAGAGGAGGATCTCTTTTTTTTCTTTTCTTTTTTTTTCACTAAAATCTTTTTTTTTTAATGAAAATCGCCCCAGACAAGGCATGAAACCAACTGCTGTAAGAAACTAAAAGTAATACACATTTAGATTTCAACTCAGAAAACAGCAATTCTTCCTCTTTTGTCAGAAACATTGCTTCTACTCTTCTAAATTCTATGCGTATTAAACTTGCATTATTTTATTCCCTGTAGAAAATCCAGAAACCTTAAATTATGGCTTGACTTCTCCAAATTTTGCATTTTTGAATGGAAGAGAAGTGGAGGTATGCCCTCTTCTGGATGCTATTCCTAATTTTGGAAGATTGTGTCAGAGGCTGCAATCTTTACAAGAACTGCTGCCGAGATATTTAAGATAGTGTTGCATAAGGCATTTGGTGAACATTCTTTCAAGGGTTGAAAACAGGTTTTTCTAGGGTATACGTCAAGGCGAGTCAAGCAAGGGCAGGCAACAGCTCCTACGGTTACCTATGACGTCGTATAGCAATGAGGGAAAGAGGTGTCATGTCATGAGCTTGGAATGTATCTTATACTTATAACTTGAAGGCTCGGCTGTTTAGTGAATTGGTGCTGCTCTTAATGGATATTTTTCATGTGTATGATTTTAACCAAAACATGAATGTTATTTTGGTTTGTCAGTTGAATGACAATTTTAATCTTTTGTGGATTTGAACCCACGTCCTCTTTAGTAAACAGTTTTGTGGGGCCAATAACAATTTAACTCTTTAATTTAGTTAATAAAACTTTGAACCCTTTTTTTAGTTTATGTTGTGTCTGCACAAATAATTAACAAGAACACGGAAAGTAAAGGTATAACAATAATATATTAGGAAGAAAAGTTATATACATATTTACATGTCTTCAAATATACTTCAGTTGGAGATATTCCGGCAGGTGGCGTGTTGCATGTCTTACTGGAGGCAATATAGGTGTCTTGCCTATTTGGCGGTCGTTGCAGAACTCCCCCGGTATTGATACCTTTATATATCTCACTCACCCACCTATCTTAATTAGTGGGCGTCTCCACAACAGTTTATTAATAATAATTTGAGATTTATCTAGTTAATTACTGTCAGTTTTAACCATATTTAGTTATGTCAAGTTCAGTCCTTTTTTAGTTAATGTCTGTTTGAGCCCCCTTTTTGTAGTCAATGACAGTTTAAGCTGTTTTTAGTTAATGGCAGTTTGAGCTGTTTTTTAGTTAACGACAGTTTGAGCCCTTTTTTAGTTAACGACAGTTTCAGCCATTTTTAATTAATGATAGTTTGAGTTCTTTCTAGTTAATTAATGACAATTGAAGACGTTAATCAAATTAATTAACACATTTATAAATTTAGTTAAGAAAACACATTCTTTAACAAATAATCTGTATCATAATTTAAATAATAAATATATTAACCTTTTTTTTTAATTATCAGTAAACTAATCTAGGATTACAAGGTTATTTTCCATATACATTTGACTCAAGTATTTCTCAATTTGGAAATTTTTTACTCAAAATTGATCGCCAGCACGGAAGGTCTCTCTCCAATTATATGCTTTCCTTAGGTTCCTTTTTTTATTGGAATATTTTTCAAAAAAAAAAAAAAAAAAAAAAAAATCTAGATTTTTGATCCTTTGAACATTCTCACGATTATAACTATTTTTAAAACATTTTTAGAGTGACCGATGAACATAATTTTAAACTTGTTTTTAACTTTGGTTTTTATTTTCAATGCAATTTCTATTTATCTTAAACTAACGATTCTGCAGAAAATAATTTTTTATATTGTAAACTGTTTGGATAACCATCGTATACTGTGGGCCTTCGGGCCAGGAGCAAAGTGTAGTATCTGTTCTGATACTACAATTCAATTTTTTTGTTCTTAGTTAGTGGAGGACTGAGTTTTTATTTTTGTTTCTTTCTCCACATTAAAAAACAACCTTGGTGTCTAACTCTGCCCTCGTGGGAAGGCAAAGAAAATAGGAACCATCGTATACTGTGCTGATTTTCTGGAAACTATTGTAAACACATTGAGTTGTTTTGTGTATAAATTATTAAAAGATGATAAAAGAAAAAAAATCTTGAAATATAAAAATATTTTCTCCTTTGAGCATCGATGTTTATGTGGTGATTTAGCGGAGTATGTAGTGAACTACTACTATGGTGCTTCTACGGTATGCTTCCCTTATTTCTCTCTTTCTCCCTACTCTTCTACTTTTCCCTTCCTTTCTTCTCTCAACGTCACCAGAGGTTTCAGCCAATCGGAATAGAGGACTGTCTTGGAGGGAGATACAAAGAAGAAACCTCTCTCAGATATGCGGAAACTTTTATAAAACGTCAACAATCCTAAAGTCTCGTCGCACTTAATTATAACCCGATGTTTTCTTTTTCACAACCGTTTCTTTTTCAGCACTCTTGTTCTCTCTCTAATTTCGGAGGTGCCCCAAAAAAGGGGACCGACCGAAATGGTGACCCTTTTTCAAACGTCGTTAAAATCTATGGTAACTACCATAATTTCATTTTAGCCTACAATCTCTTCAATGGTCATTATGATATACCTCAGAACGTAATATTCATTCCTGCACTAGAAATTATTTCACAGGTTATTTCAATAAAATCAAATCAGAATCATTGGACTTTAGAATAGACTAGCCTATGTGCCCGGCGTTGCCCGGGTGTTTGGAGGTATGTGTTGTGCAAAAAAAAAAAAGTGGTAGTAGGCAGGCAGGCTCGAACCCGTACTACAAAAGAGGACAAAAAAATGTGTAAAAAAAAAACAAAAAACGTTGCTGTTGCGTCCATAACCAATCCAGAAGTGGCAAAGGTTTAAATTAGGGCTAGTAAACCAAATAGAGAGGATGACTTTTGAAAATATCGGAAAAAAAAGTGACCCTCCTCCCTGTAGAAAAGTGCCCAGTTGAGAGTGAAGGAATTAATAGTTTTAGTTAATTTTTTCGATATTTGTCGTCTGAGGAGTCGAACTTCCAAACGATACCAGTCTCGTGAAAATTCGTCGCCTCTGTCGAAAGTTTTAGGCAGACATACAAACATACATACATACATTTAAACAGACAGGTGAGATTTATACTATAGATTTCCAAGTGAGCTAAATCAGTCTGCTAATAAAACAAGGAACATTAGTTCCCATACGACGTTCTTTCTGCAAATTTATTCCTGAAATAGTTCTCTCTCATTATGCCTTCCTTATCAGACCACTGTTACAGTATGGTGTTCAGGCGTCTTCTCTATATCTAATACGTGATATCCAGCATCTAGAGAGAGTTCAAAGACTGGCTACTTGAATAGTGTAGGGTCTATCAGATCTTCCCTATAAAAACTCACTCAAAAAGCTTAACGTTTTCTCCCTAGAGAGTCATTGATTACATGGCGATCTCCTTTTGGCCTACAATCTTTTCAATGATCATTATGATAAACTTCAGAACCTGTTATTCATCTCTGCATAAAAAAAGAAGTCTATGCGGACACTACATGAAATTATTTACTAACGGTTTCAGTTAAACTGAAAGAGGGACACTTTCTCAATCAGAATCTCTGGACTGTTTTTTTTTTGTTTGATGGGGCATCTTACCAGATGTCAAATATTCACCAAATATTCCACCAGAGAGTTCTTTTTAAGATTCTGACCGTCCCTTTAAGTGCGATTATTTGAATCTATCTTGCAGTTGGTTCACCAGGTATTTTTGCAAGATAGTTTTTTTAAATTCTTTTTCATGAGTCCAATTACTCGTATAATCTATAATAGAAATCTCACCTGTTTATTTAAATGTATGTATGTATGTATGTCTGCCTAAAAATTTCGACAGAGGCGACGGATTTTCACTAGATTGGTATCGTTTTGACGCTCAACCCTTCGGACGACAAATATCGAAAAATTGGCTAAAAGCATTAATTTCTTCACCCTCAACTGGGCACTTTTCTACAGGGAGAGGTCACTTTTTTCACCAATATGTTCGAAAGTCATCCCCTCTTTTCGATTGTCTAGCCTTAATTTAAACCTTCACCACTTCCGGTTTGGTGATGACGCAACGGCAAAGATGTCTTGTTTTTTTTTTTTTCACATTCTTTTCCTCCTTCATGGTACGGGTTCGAGCCTGCTTTCCTACTACCGTCTTTTGTTTTTTTGTTTTGTTTTTCAAATGCTCAACACATACCTCCAAACACCCGGGCAACGCCGGGCACACAGGCTAGTTTTATTATATATGCTATAATCACAAATATAACAAACCAGTTATAGCACTCCTCTTTTATGTCTCCCTTGTCAGACCACTGTTATGATCATTATGATATAGCTCAGGATTATTCACTCCTGAACCAGAAAGAGGACACAACCTGAAATTATTTCATCACCAATATCGATTGAATTGGATTTACGAGGGGTGTACAATAAATAATGCCCCTGACCCACTTCCAGTGGTCTGATCTAGCTGAAATTTTGCGTGTGCAATGATTTATATCTCTACGGGTTATGTAGCAAATTACAGCTCTGAACTAATTGTGGTTTCTGTTTTACAGGTGTTTGAACTGAGTCAGGTGTGAAATGGAGCCTGTTGAATGTCGAGCAGTGATCCGGTTTATGTAATTGAAAGGACGCACACTTCAGGAGACTTTTGATGAAATGAAAGAAACTTATGGTGATAATGCCCCATCATATGACCTTGTAAAACGCTGGCATCGTGAATTCAAACATGGCCGGAAGTCTGTGGAAACAGCTCCCCCTTCTGCCATTGATGAGGCATCTGTCCGTCAAGTTGAGGCTGCCATTTTGGAAGATCGGCGCACTACTATTTGCCAAATAGCCCAAAATGTCAAGATTAGTACAGGGTCTGTAGAAACTATCATTCATGACCATTTGCATATGCATAAGGTGTCTGCCAGATTTTTTCAAAAGACTGATTACACAGGATGAAACCTGGGTTCATCACTATGATCCAGAGACCAAAGCCCAGTCAATGCAGTGGAAGCACTTTGACTCAGCACCTTCAAAGAAGGCAAGGGTGCAGCCCTCCGCTGGCAAGGTCATGCTCACAGTCTTCTAGGACCAGGACCGAGTAGTGATGAGAGATTTCCTGGCAAAGGGTGCCACAATTACAGGAGCTTATTATGCTTCACTTTTGAGGAAATTAAGGGAAGCTATTAAAATCAAGAGGTGGGGCAAGATCAGCAAAGGTACCCTTCTCCTGCAAGACAACGCTCTGGTCGACAACTCGCATGTCACTAGATCAGAAGCACGGCATGTGGTTATGAAATTCTTCCACATCCTCCCTACTCTCCTGACCTTGCACCCTCTGACTTTCACCTCTTCCCAGCCATGAAGTTGTTTCTCAGATGATGCAACCTTTATTTCTGAAGTCACGTCGTGGTTGGAGGACCAACCTGGGGTGTTCTACAAAAACAGTCTCCAGAGCTGCATCAAACGATGGGAGAAATGCATAACTCTGTGTGGTTCCTACGTAGAGAAAGACTAATAACTGTGCCAAGTTTCGTTGCTCTACTGCTATGGGAAATGGGTCAGGGGCATTACTTATTGCATGCCCCTCATAATTGGAAGAAGATTGCTTTCTCAGTTGGAATCCCGAGACCTTAGAATGGATTTCTAAGTAGTGTTGGGGCGAGTGATTGAAACCTTTCCACCCTAATCCCTGGTTGAGAAATGACATCTTATTTCTCCCACTTTATGTCTGCCTCGTCAGGTCACTATTAGAGCATGGTGTCCAGACCTCTTCTCTCTATCTAATATGTGATATCCAGCGTCTGGAGGAAGTTCAAAGACTGGATACTCAAATGATGCACCGTCTATTGGATGTGTTCCACGAAAGCTTACTCAAGAAACTGAACCTCTACTCCCTTGAGCGTCAACAATTGCATGGTGATCTCATTTTTGGCGTAGAATCTGTTCAATCGTCATTATGATATACCTCAAGACCTATTATTTACAGAAAAAGGTCTCTGCAGACATTATTTCACTGCTGATTTCAAACCGAAGGAGGAGGAGGGGTCGGCTTTCTCCTTTCTCAATCAGAATCCCTGGAACTTGGAATAGATTTCTGTGGGAGATAATAAATGCAACGTAACAATTAAAGGCCAACCTGGACTGTTGTGTCCTCTTTTGTGTAAAATTCTCTCACTTTTTTCCTGCATGACAACTAAAGCACGATTGTTTTTTTTGTTTTTTTTTTTGTCAAATAAATTTACTTGAATATGTGGAAGAAGCTTTATTCATAGAATAATAAAATTCTCTTTACAGGACAAACCTGCTTCATCTTTGTGATAAATAATAAAAATACAACACACTTTCGTTCCAACCGGATAAAAGTTGGAAAAATATTGTACAAGAAAGCTAGCCTTTTATACATACACATATGTACACGTGCACACATATATACATACACACACATATATGCACACACATGTACACATACACACACTCTCTGTCTGTCTGTGTCTCTTACACACACACACACACACACATACACACGCACACACACACACACAGGTGGTTTAAATAAATTTACTTGAATATATACCAAATTTCCACTACTAACGATTACTATGATATTGTCCCATTGACTACACGCTTTAACCCTTATCCTCGAGTAACCTCTGCGCCTTGATAAGTGATGACTCCTGTGTAAAAAAAAAAAAAAAAAAAAAAAGTGTGGAAGAAGCTTTATTAATAAAAATGCTTGTAAGCTTGTAAAATTCTCCTTACAGGACAGACCTGCTTCAACTTCCTGATAAATACTTTCGTCCCAACCTCCCAACCGGGTACGAGTTGGAAAAATATTGAACAAGATGGTTAGCCTTTTACGCACACACATACACGTACATACATTTACACATACACACATACATACACACGCATCTGTACACATACACACGCGCACTCTCTCTCTCTCTCTCTCTCTCTCTCTCTCTCTCTCTCTCTCTCTCTCTCTCTCTCTCTCTCGCACACACACACACAGGTCGTTTTTTTTTTTTGTTTTTGTCCTCGTCCAGTCCTGGCTTGCATTGTGACAACTTTTCTATTGTGCAAGTGATTGATTCTTCCAGCAAGCAACATAGATTTTAAACAAAAAATATAAACACGTCAAGACAGTATGAAAGCCTCTCAAGTGACATGGCTTCTTCAAAAGAATGCATGATGGAAGAGGTAAAAAAAAAAAAAAAAAAAAAAAAAAGAAGGTTGCTTAAAAACTAAAAGAATTAAAAACAAGCCTCAAATTCATAAAAATTGATCGTTCTTGCATGTTTTACCAAAATAAATGGTTTCCTCAGTGATTGAATGAAACGGAAATGTATTACTGTGATTTCTCAACTTGCATGTTATTTACACAACGTTTCGACAGATGTAACCTCAGACCTTCCTCAAGTGCGTCTTGTTGAACTCTGGAATTTGTATAGATTTTCAAACGGCAAAGCTTGCTCTCATTCCGTTCGCCATGATCGGGCAGAAGTATTAATACATAACTATTCTTAATACCAACCATACTAAGGATTGAACCTTCAACCTCGAAAAGACTGTCTCTTAGAAGTGATTATTACCAAGCACTTATGTCTGTTGTGATATATGTTCCTCTGGACAATTCTCATATGTTTTTTTTTTTTTTGTTTTAGATGTGTAATTTTTTTTTTTTACTTCATATTATTCTTACATAAAATCATATTTATATGTAATTTAACTATTTGGGATAGTAATGACATATAAATAAATAACGTTTAGCTCAATAGTGCAGTACTAGAGCTATAAATATTTTCCTTTAAAATACCACGTTAAAAAGAACAGATACTGTGAATTTTGCATCAATTAATAGGTCTTTTAAACCTATATAAAAATTGAAAAAATATCAAAACGTTGGTTTCATATTTTCAGCAATATACACGTCTTTCTAGCATGGTTCCAGGAATGTCTACAGGCTCTTAAAAGTAAAAAAAAAAAAATGTGTTGGTGGAAGACCTTTTCTGTCTCCCTGTCCAACATTGGTCATATCTCAATAATTCAGTTGCACTATATTGCATGTTCTCATAAATAAAGAATTTAGTGTTTATTTAAAACTAGTGTGTGTGTGTGTGTGGGGGGGTGTTTAGGTGCCATCAGCCAGAAATGAAACCGAAAGCAAAATTTTGTAAAAATATAAAAAAAGTCCCTATAAAAACACAAAAAAAACCCAGTGAGTATACATGCGAGAGCAAAAAAAAAAAAAAAAAAAAAAATTAGCTGCAGTATCCAGGCTCAAACTTGTAATGCCAAGAAAAAAAGAGGTAAAAAAAAAAAAAATAAGGAAACCGTTTAGTCGTCTCGCCCGCACAACTTGTGACGTCACGGGCGTTCAAAATAACATCTTTTATTGTGTACGTCGATGTCGCGAGGCATGAATGACTTTGCAAAAATGTCAACGAAAAAAGTGACCCCTCCTTGTAGAAAACGGCCCAGTTGATGGTGAAAGAATCAATGTTTTGGGCTAATTTTTTAATATTTGCCGATTAAAAGACTGAGCTTTCAAACGATACCAATGTTGTCAGTGTTAGTCGCGTTGAAAGTTTTAGCGAGACATACAAACTTACATACACATATTCATACATACATACATACATACATACATACACACACAAACCGACAATTGAGATTTATATTATAGATTAAATTTGATTAAAAAAATACAGAAAAATCTCTATGATGTACGTATGTGTTACGGAACGATGATGTCATATTCCAAAAATCACGTATAATGGTCAAGTAGTGTTTTCTTTTTAAATTAAGAAAATAAAAATTTTATTAGGAATCCATGAGAGGAGGCTGGGATTGGACATGTTGTTTAAATTTTCTCAAAAATTTTAAGGTTGACAATTCTATTCAACTGAAGAGAGTTTGTTTGTATTAAACAAAAATTAGAACTTTTTAATCGCTGAAAATCATAAGATTCGATTTTCTTAAAAAAATTTCACTAAATTTAACTTTTTAGTTTGCAACATTTAGTTCAAACAAATAACATGTTTTTCTATTTGCCTATACTTATTCTGAAAAAAAATATTGTCATCTTACCGTAGATGTAGTAAGTTCAGAGAATTTCTGTCATTACTAACCAGCAGTGTTACCAACATAAGAATCTAAGAGGCATTTGTGCACATGAATGTATATACAGTATAATCACGTTAACACATCGGTTCTCATTAGATCACCAAGTTAAGCAACATTGAACATGGTCAGATGGGTGACCAATTTGGGAATACCAGGTGCTGTATGTAGGAAGACATCTACACCGCCCTGGAAGAACTACAAAAAATGAACATTGTCATTTCCCTAATGAAGATATACATGCAACTGGGAACTGCTTGTGAATTTCATACTCCCATGAAACTTGCTTCTTCAGAGGAAGATGGTTAAACCTACTTAGGGTTAGTGCTGCGGTTTCATGTTTATTTTTTCACATATGAAAGTGAAACCTGATCAATGAGGATTAAGGATGTGTTGCATAGAGAGAATGATATAATGGATGTTTAATGTGAATTTTAAAGACACGTTTAGATCCGATGACCTCAGAGGAAGATCATTTCTGGATAGTAGAAAGAGATACGTGTAGAACAGGAGACTTTGCTGGTATGGCCACATTGAAAAAAAAATGGATAAGAGTTCTTTGGTTAGTAGATGTAGAACAGTTAGGATAGCAGGTTCAGTTTGCAGGGAAAGACCAAGAAAAACCTGGGAGAAGAAGTGAGAAAATGGAGGTGAGAAAAAGAAGGCTAAATAAATACCTGGCTAAAGATATGTTGGTTTGGAAGTAAATTTGTTGAAGCCGTCCAACACATGCCAGCATGTAAAACAGACATTAAAGTGAATATGATGATGTTGAAGATATTGCGCTTCTCCATATACCAAAGACTTGATGAATTTGATAAAGCCAGTTCCTATGAGATTTTTCAAGTCACTGTTCGCTTCATATTGTCGGATACTGTTCTGCACATACACATACACATGCACACACACATGCACTTTTATATATAAGTGCGTAATTGTCTATGTCCACGAATAAATTTTCAATAAAATGACACTTTCAGCAGAAAAACACTATATTACATTCCTTCATATATGACAAATGTTCGCCTGTTTATGAATAAGAAATATCAATTAAAAAAAACAAACAAACTTAATCACATTTCTTTAATTAAACTGGTTTTCATAAAGAATTGCTTGAAAAATTCTCACGCCCATTATCTATATACTTGGGGGGGGGGGAGCAAAATAAATGTTGTCTATATTTTTATTAGAATGATCCAAGTTATCTCCATTGAATTTGGTCTCGGTAAATATTAGAGAAAGAACTATCCTACTCAAAAGTCTATGATCTCATTAAAACATTGTGTGGAAGTTTAGGATGGGATCTTAGTCTTTGTCGCATCTTTCAAAGTAAAGCATATGTCACAGACAAAGAGCAGACGTTTACTTTTTTAAGAACCAGACACAAAGTGGAGATTAACTCAGTTTTAGTGTGAGGGGGCGTTCCAAAAGTAATGCCTCCTATTTTTTTTTATTCTGCCTGAATGGATCAGAACGGATTGCAAATTACATTGGTATGATGACATCCCTCTGTTGCAGAGATTAATGGTGTGAAACTCTATGACCATGGACCAGCGTCAGAAGCTGAAATGCGTCATTGAATTTCTGACAAAAGTGCCTTGAGAATTCTGAAACAAAAAAGGTCACTCCAGTTATTCATAGCTATTCAATTTTTTGAGTAAAAAAAGACGCAAAAAGAAAAATAGGAGGCTTTACGATCCTCATATAGTACTAGATGTGCGAGAATCTAAGACAGCAATCACTGTCATGGACTAGTGTCAGGATTTGACATATGTCATTGAATTCCTGGCAAAACTGCATTGAGAATGGCGGTGACTATGCAGAAAATAAATTCTGAAGCACAAAAAGTCTTTTGTAGCTTTTCAACTTTTTGAGGGAACAAAAAAAAAAAATATAGTAGGCTTTACGACCCTCGTATAATACTAGATGTCTATAATTCTATTACTTATCCTGATTTGCTTTTATTAGACTGGGCTTGTATAGAGGAGAGACATATCGGTTATTTGAGCAGGTCTGATGAATGGTCATTTTTAAATTGCATCCAAAGAGATGGAGAAAAAAATATGTTAGTCGGACCATCCTTAACTATAAAAATCCGATTTTGTTAAATAAATGCTTATGGAGTTCTTTATTTATCATTCGGACACTACCTTTTTTGATTGCATCGTTAAGTGTTAGTTAAGTAACTGCTTTAAAGCTTCACTCATTTCGCAACCACATTTTTGATCAAACAATTTTTACAGTTCATATGTCACCTTCTCAGCTATATTTTGAAATAAAAATTTTCAATTTCCGTTCATTAAAACAGAAGTTATAATAAAATTACTAAATGTACTAAGTTGTGTTTTTACTTAGAATGCATCCTTTTTTTTTTTAATCCTATTATGCTGCACAAGTATCAAAAAAAAAAAAAGAACAAAGGGAGCCATGATCCAAGTCACCAAAAGAGTATTAAATTTTTCTTTCCATCTATATTATTTAGATTCACTACTGTTCTTATCTTGAGTGTCATTTTCACAATGTTTCGGTTAATGCAATCTTCGACCTTCTTCAGGTGTATGTTGTCAAACTCAAGAATCTGCACAGAATTTCAGATAGAGCTCTTTATTTAATCCACAGGAGTAGCATGCTCTCGTTCTGTCAGCCATGACTGAATAGAAGTCCTAATTAATTTGAAGCTGAATTTTTGGTCAACCACGCTGTGGATTGAACCTTCACGCTTCAGGAGTTAGGTCACTTTTACAACTGAATTTTTTCCCCCAAGATTCTAACCACTGCACCATGGGTCTGCAATAACCAATCCACATCTTAAAACTTCAGAAACATATCTTTCTGACATTTTTTTTTTTTGCGCGACTACCATTTAATAGTAGCATAAAAATGTTACATTTTTTTCTGTTTTAAAGGCACTTTTATTATGGATATGTTTTTGTTTTTAGATTCTGTTAATTAAAACAAAAATTAATTCATAAAACCTTTAAAAAATAATAATATACATTGTAATAATTTATAACTTACTAGCAGGAGGCGACGCCCGACCTTCCTGGTTGTAAAATATGCTTAAAATATATTTTAATTCATGCAATTTCGTATTTATTATTACAGAACCAATTCTCTATTGAATATTATATTGTACCTAATATATAGTACTGATTTCAAGATTAAAAAAAAAATGACCTGACTCCTATCAGCTAGAATCGAAACAAACATTTCGTGCTCCAACTGTGTTCCCTACCGTTTGAACTAACCCGTCAGACAAATAAGAAAGTTTTAAAATTAAACCACTTTTAGCTATGATCAGTTTTACGCATGCGCGCAAATAGTAATAGATTTGTCAGCAAGTTTAAATGAACATTTTGCATTTCAACTTGTCAACATATTTTTGTACGCGTTATTTCATCCATTCAAACAAAGATTTTATTCGTTATAAAACAATCTTAGTGTATGATTAGTATTTCCTGTTAATGTCAGTGTTATGTGTCCAGTAGTTTAAGAGTTTATCGGCTAAATATTAACATACGGACAGACACATATACGCACACATATATCTACTATTTTATTTATATAGGAATGTACCGTGACCCGTTGGGTCACAACAACTACAACTATTCATTCTATTTTGATTTCATTTGCAAATGCATTTACACGTAGACAGACATTTACTGCTTTATTTATATAGATTAGTTGTGGAAGAAAATAATTATTTTTAGCCTGAGTTCAATCATCTGTTTCGAACTGCCTGGATCCACTGTTGAGCTATTTTCGAATCACCACAATCATATCACTTTCAAGTGCCTGGTGTTCAATGTTAGCCAGTTTTGAAGCGTTCAGAGATGGAGACGGGCCATTTTGAAATGTCACAATTTAAAAGAGAAAATTATTCCATTTTGAATGTAGTTTTTTTTTTTACCAAGTAAGAGTGATGGTAAGTGGGATATTTATCTCCCTCCTACGATGGAATGATGGGACACAAGGGTCAGAAAGTGAGATTTGAAGAGCCAGCACACTAGAGGAAGCGCACTCTTGCCAACAAAAATGCTTGGACAGCCCTATCAGCATTTCACAGTAGAAGCACCTTAGGTGATTAACAATAAACTAACCCCTAAGAAGAAGGCAAAGTCTGGGAGGGATGACCGCCTAGAACTGCACAGGACTAAAGTCGTACCTCAGTCAACAAGTCATCTCAACAATGACCTAAACTATGTTGGCTTTGGTGCCCAGAAAAAATCCCCGACTGGGCAGATGTTGAGTAGAAGTACAAAAGAAAGATAACAATAGCCAAATTTAGTAATGTTGAGATGATTAATCGGAATTGGGAATCATAAAAAATCTAAACATTTTGGGGTATTGGAACAGGAGTCAGTATCGGACAAATTTGTGCGTATTTTCCGATGCCAGAAACGATTCTTTTAATTGTTTATTTTTTTGTTTGTTTTTTTGTTATAAACTTAATTTTCCATGCCTGGTACTAGTGAAAAAAAAAAAAAAAAATGATAAATCTTTATTGATTAAAAAATACCAATAAAATTCAAACCTATTGATCAACTCACAAGTGTATGGTTACGTTTGCAAAAACATATACGCATATATTACATGTTTTTTTTTTTTTTTTTTTTTTTACGGTAATCTAAAAAATAATTAAATTAAAAAAACAGCAACTCTACAGTTAAATATTTCGAGATTTTAAAAGAATTGGAATCAGTAATTGTATTGGAATCGGAAATTTAACACACATTCAGTAACTGTATCAGAATTGGGAAAAATATTGAAATCATCCCAAGGTTGACCTCTAAAATGCACACACCCTTTATATATTTTTTTCTTTTTGTTTATTACTAATTTTTTCAGCGAATTATTATTCCTACAAAATGCAAAAAATTCAATATTTAAAAAATTTTTTAGAGGTGCTCAGATTCTAATACAACGTTCTAGTAAATCCATCCCCCATATTAGAACCAGTTGACATTTGAAGGCCACACTGCTTTTTAAAAGGCCAAATTCGGTAAATTTGGCCTTTTAAAACGAGCAACAAACCTGAAAAGGCAAAATTTGCGAAATTTTTCCTTTTTTATAGCAGTTCGGCTTTTAAATGCAGACTGATTCCAATATGGAGGATCGATTTACTAGAACATTGTATGTGAAACTGAGCACCCCCTTAAAAATCTTTAAATATTGAATTTTTGCATTTTTCTTTCGGATACTCTAGTAGATAGTAACAATCTACTAAAAAAAAAAAAAACTTGAAAAAGACAAAACGAAAAAAAGAGTATATAAGGGAGGGGGGAGGTGCATTGTACAGATCCACCTATCCCATCACTAGAAATGAGAATAAATAAGTTTTCACCAGTGATGGCTGAACTGAAGATTCGGTGAAATGGCAGCCCCTTCCCTCAATTTAATAAATTAGCTTAACCACGTGACATATGTACCAGAATAAGGATTTATTAATAAAGAGAGCAGAAAGTGGACTTTCAGTTTACTTTTGATAGCCTTGTAACTCTCACTTCTCTTATTTTGTCCTTCAGTCCTCACATTCCATGAGCGATGTTTCTGACAAAGGGAGAAAAATTGCTGTTTTCTGCGCCATAACCCTTTCCAGGTTGTAGCGGTGCTGGCAACCACATCACATGCCAGGCTGCACACGCTTCATACTGATATTAACAATTTTATTTAATAATCACCAAAAACTATAAAGGAAATAATAGAAATGGTGGATGCTCCAATAAACTACAAGCACTTGTACCCCCTCGACGTAAATACCCCCCCAACAAACCAGTCCAGCAGCTAAATCCCACCCCTTCACAGTAGAGATCTCTAGATATAAGAAGGCCTTCTACTCTGATAGTTTCTTCCCTAGAACTGCTACACTTTGGAATTCCCTTCCGGCTTCCTGCTTCCCCAACTGTACTGACATGCAGAAGTTCAAGTGTAATGTGAACAGACATCTTGCTGCTCAACTCGCTATGTACTATTCCTGTAACTTATGGCCCTGATAGTAGCCCCCTCCATCAAAGTGGCACTGTGCCTTGTTTAGGGGGAAAATTTAAAAAATAAAAAAAATTTAAAAAAATAAAAAGTAAAAAAAAATTTAAAAAATCGATAACATTCAACGAAAGGAACAAGAGAATACATTTCAATAGAAAAATATAAACATAAAAAGGAAATAAATAAATACTGATTTTTTTTTTGTTTTTGTTTTTTTTTTTACGGCATATCAACCCTTTTCAGGTTATTTAATGCCGAATCCAAAGATTTTGAAGAAAAATTTTTTTAATAGAGTATATTTGTTTTTTTTTTTTAAGTCGGTTTCTATTTAACCCATAGTTGGGACCCTAACAGGTACTACCACTCCGGGTCAGAGTGGACCTGGGAGCAATGGCAATTAAAGGTTGGCTCCACACTCCTCAAATATTGAGTGGAAAGTTATGATTACTGTGTTGCTAATTTGTCAACAGAAATGAAAATGAGAAGAGGGCGTTATTTGTCTCTTTCACAGCATAATTAAACATTGGTACATGTCTTTATGATTTTAAACTTGAAGGCGGCTACATTGAATAGATGTCAGCTCTACTACATAATCAAGTTACCTGAATTGATTTTTTTCAATAAAAGTTTTAAAATAAAGCTGTAGTGCTGTTTTCTTTAGGCCGACAAATTTATCGTTCCACCGTGTATAACTTTTGATCATTTTTAACTGGTTAAAAAAAAATCTAGTTTATTTATAGCGTTTGATTTTGCTGTTTTGTTTTATGACATACTAGCGGGGGTACCCGGCGTTGCCCAAGTGTTTGTTTCCGGGACGGCGGGGGGGAGTTTTAAAAAATGTTATGGTAGATAAGTAGGAAGGATCAAACCCGGAGTCATGAGTAAAAGTAGGAAAATAAAGTGTGAAAAAAAAAAAGACATCTGCAACGTTAAAGTTCGGCCACCAAGAAAAGTCCATTCCAGTTGTTTAGGAAAAAAAAAAAAAAAAAACGACTACGGTAGGTCGGCGCGAACGTGAAAATATAATGTGAATTGTCCAGCACGCTAACCACTACGCCACAGAGCACTGCAGCTTAGTTTAGTGATTTTAAATAACTTCACATGAAAGAACTACGAAGCCAAACTGGTGTTCTCTTCTCAACTGTTCCTTGTGAACGATCCCCAAACGGTGTTAAGTGGTGGCAGGGGGAGGAGGAATTCATAAGAGAGAAAATATTTTACCACTTCCATTGATCTTAACCGATTTTGGCCGTGACTTCTCAGCAGAAAAAGTATAGAAATCTAAGATTATCGAGGAATTTGAGAAATAATAAGCCTATAACACACCTCAGATATTGTTCTGCCGTTTGTGCATATTATATTTGCATGAAATATCTTGATTTTTAATCCTATTAAGGTCAAAATCAGACGGGAAAAAATGAGTTCATTTTATTTATATAGAGAAGAGAAGAGAAGAGATTAATCCTTATTGGGTCATTAAATGCCGAATCTAATCATTTTTGTGAAAGATTTTATGCTTCAAACTTTTTGTATCTTCAAATATTTATTTACTGTGTTTTGTAATATTGTTTTGTAGAGGAAATTTTTTTTGTTTTTTTGGCTTTGCAGAAATAAGGGTGAAAAACAATCACATCAATGTTTGGTGCATTTTAGGTCAGGAAGTCGGTATCTTCGGACAGGCTGATCCAGTAGAACAATATTGGGAAGGGCTGCACATTTTATGTAGTTTTTTATTATTATTATTATTATTATTATTATTAAAATGGTCTGATATTTCCCTGCGTTGGCTCCTAAAAACTGAAGTACTTTATAAACATGACCTTAATAACAACGGAAATGTTTCTATTCATCTCGTCTGTCTCTTATCTATTTAATGCCTGTGTTTATCTGAAGATGGCAAAACCATAAAGGCACTTAGAGCTATACTGTTTTTTTAAAAATTTTTATTATTATTATTATTATTATTATTATTATTATTATTATTATTATTATTATCATTATTATTATTATTATTATTATTATCATTATTATTATTATTATTATTATTATTATTATTATCATCATCATTATTATTGTTATTATTATTGTTGTTGTTGTTATTTTTATTATTATTATTATTATTATTGATTTAACAGTGACGATTCCCCAATTTAAAAAGATGTTTATTTGTTTCAACTAATTCTTATCTTGCAAGTTGAATCCATGTTGGCTTTTGATTACAAATTTAATTATTTCTTCTGGTTTTTTATTTGTTTTTTTTTTTACAATTTATCTTTTGATATGTGCCTTTTTTCTTTCTTTCTTTTCATCTTTACATCTGTTTATTTTTAATCATTTATTTTTCTGTATCTGTTTTTACATTTGTCACCCTGTCAGCCATCCTTTTTTTTTTCCTTTTCATTTCTCTGGCTTTGTTTCATAAAAGCCAGTTATCTCCCCTCATTTTGATCTTCTCTAATATTCTTGTTAACTTCTGCACTTTTTTTTTCATCAAGTGATGACTAACCAAAATAAAAACAGCAATAAAAATAATAATAATAAAAAGCAGTTAATGTCCAGATTGCTATGAAAAGCTCATTTATTGGTTGTCTGGGGGAAAAAAACAGCTTAATTAAATTTCTGATAAAAAAAAAAATTGAAGAAAAATATCCTAAAATAAAAATAAATTCAAAGCGCATGCAAAATTGAAAGTGAAGCTCTAAAACTAGTAAGAGTTTTTTTTTTAAAATAAACAAAGAAATAAAAATAAAATTTCTGCACCTTAATTTGACAACAGTTGAAGATCACCAACTAATTAATCAAGTAACCACCCTGATTACCCATGATGCATTGTTTGGAAATTTAAGCTAATCAAAAAACCAGTATTCTTTGCAGCTCAATTCATTCATTTAAAAAAGCAAATAAACATATAATAAACTAGAAAAACTCCAAAAAATAATGAGTTTCGCAAATTTCAATGAGTTTTCTATGAGATACAATTTATGTAAGAAGATGTAACTGGAAAGTTTGAAGGCGCTGTTCTATGAGAGAATAAATGAGATTCATGAGATGTGGAACATTAATTTACATAATTTACAACCAAACAGTTTTGAAAAAAGAAGCTTAAATCATCTGAACGATTCTTTAAAATTAAGATGAAACACAAATATCTAATAAATAACCAAAGTACTCTGTATCTCTACAGAGCCACGAATCGCATATGCATGGGATATTGTTGCCACATCTGGGTTGGTGCATCTTTTTTTTTTTTTTTTTTTTTTTTTTTTTTACATGGGTGTCACCATTTATCAGGGCCCAGAGGCCACTCAAGGATAAGGGTTAATAGGTATACATTAGTCATTGTGATTTTAGCATAGTAAACAGTGGGAATTTTGTAACTTGGATTACTTAGGGGGACGATTCAATTAGAACTTGTTCACATTGGACTTTTTATTTTTATTTTTTTTTTTTCATAGGTATCAACACATTATCAAGGCCAAGAGGCCACTCAAGGATAAGGGTTAAAGAGTGTACAGTAGAAATTGGACAATATAATAATCATTAGTAATGAAAATTTGTTAAATTTGATAACTTATATGGAACGGCTCATCAAGAACTTATTTACGTTAGACTTGAAGACAACCATATTGTAGTCAGCCGGAAAGCAGGAAAACGGAAGACAATTCCACAGGCGTGCAGTTCTAATAAAAAAGCTTTGTTCATGGAATCTACGTTTAGGTTTAGGCACAGATAAAGAGTGGGGGGAATTATTGATAGTGTTTACAGCTAGACGAGTGTTTCTTGTGAAGGTTTTGCGAGGGGGGACCATAGATTGAAGCTCAGTCGAACACTTTCCATGAAAATAACGAAACATCAAATATAATTAGTCTCTCACTCTTAGACAGGGTACAAAAAAAGAGTCTCAAATCCCACACCATCGGACAAACTCCAACCTCTGCCCCATCATTGCAATGTTGCATCCGCGTGCCCTTTTTTTATAAGTACATCATATTTAGTTTAACGTCTAATTTACATGTTGGCATGTGTTGGACGACTTTAAGAAATTGACTTCTAAACTATCTATTGTAGAATTTGTAATTGTATCAGTTTTATCAAAACATATTTGTTGATTAAATATATTTCTCATTTTGTGGAATTTCCACGGTCCTGTTAGTTAAACAATAAAATAATAACATTTGAACAAAAGTTACAGTGGAAACACATGTAAATACCCTGAATACATGTGAAATATTTTTATTTAAATAAATGAAATTGGAAAGAATGTATCCCAAATGAACGTCTGATTCGACAGATCATTATTGAACATCTTATTTGGGATAATAGTCAGTGTTCACTTATGGGCTGGGAGACCAGGGTTCAATCTTTGGTAAAGTAATATCAAAGATTTAAAAAATGGTATTTGATGCCACCCTTGCTAAACTCACCATAACTAAGTACGAATCAAGAGAGGGTGAAGTAATTCTGGGAAAGGAGTGTCATGCTCCCCTACAGTAGTTCTTGTCTTGAGGAAGCACCGTGCTTCAACAAAATACTGGAACTGACCTCCACCCCTGTCTTGAAATGGAATACCTCCATCAGATCCATTGTTAAAATCATTGGAACAATGGTGGGATCGTTCTGCTGCTCCAGAAAGTATTTCACACTGGATGCAATCCTCTACCCCTACAAAAGTCAAATACGTCATAAGATTACGTACTATGGCCACTTCTGGGGTGGAGCTCCTAACAGTAACCTTTCCTGCCTTGACAGGGTACAAAACCGTCTTCGAAATGTAGTGGGCAAGAACCTTTTAGCCTTCCTATTCCCTCTTTCTTACAGAAAAGACGTAACGAGTTTGTCTCTGCTCTATTATTACTTTTATGATAGGTGCTCGACTGAGCTCTAATTGTTCTATAGTGGGTGAGAGATATTGTTCTTATAACAGCACCCGTATTAATGTATAAATTGTATGTATTTTATATCATCTTTATTTCACTTTCCAGAATGTCGACTGCAGACGAATATAGAAAGTGAGTTTCTATTTGCCATGTTTGGTTCTTTTTAATTCTATTAGTCTCCATTTTTTAGACACGTCATCTCCCTCCCAAGGGGGAGAGACAACCGTTAAACCCAATCACTCTGTTTCAATTCTAAGTTCCAACTCCAATTATTCTTCACAGCTAATTAGAACCACGTGACTCACACGTACTTCCGTCAACTGATCAGATGCTTCCGGTTACACTTGTGCATGATATACCTATTTACTATGCCTCCCCACGGGACAGAGTTAGACACCCGGGTCGTTTTTTAACGTGGAGAATAGGTACAACAATAAAAAAAATTGTCTCAGTCGTGGAGGATTAATGCTCCACCGAAAGAGAACAAGAAATGGAAGTGCAGCATCTGAAGAAATATCATGATTTGTTTTGCCAGCTTTTATCAACATTCTTCATACCCATCTCTTGTTTATCTCACCAGTTAGATAGATAGATAGATAGATAGATAGATAGATAGATAGATAGGCATACACATAGGTATGTATCTAGACCGATCGATAAACAGACAGACAGAGAGATAGATAGATAGATAGATGGATGGATGGATGGATGGATGGATGGATGAATGGCTAGATCGTTTGATAAATAGATAGGTATAAAGACAGCTAGCTACATAGATAGATAGATAGATAGATAGATAGATAGAATGATTGGTTGAGAGATAGGTATACACATAGGTATATATCTAGATCGACTGATAAACAGACAGATAGATAGATAGATAGATAGATAGATAGATGGATGGATAAATGGATAAATGGATGGATGGATGGCTAGATCGTAGGTATAAAGACAGCTAGCTACATAGATAGATAAATAGATAGATAGATAGATAGATAGATAGATATCGATAATGCACATAGATAAATAGATTGACAGACAGATAAATAGCTTACAAATACTTTCTTGCGTTCGACCAACTACATAACATAATCTATGCTCTCCCTATCAAACGTTCACAACAAATACTCGTCTAGCTACCACAAATGTCAACAATTTCCATCACACTCTATCTGTGTTTAAAACTTAATGAAAATTCCATGAACAGAGTTTCTTTTCTAGAACTCTTCATCTGTGGAACACAATGCTGTGTGGCTGCTTCCCGACTAACTACAGCATGGTCATCTTCAAATCTCATATGAATATAAGTTCCAGTTGAGCCTTCCTATAAAATGATCTAGCCCTTCCCAAGTTCCACCATTACTGATCATGTTGTCTCATCATCTCGCTAACACATTATCCTATTTCTAGAGTGGCCTCCAAGTTTTTATACTCGATGACCTATCAGACGAGGAAAACAATAATAATGAAAAGAGAACCTTCGAGTTGCCATCGATTATGGTTGACCACTTACTTGGTATTGGATAGGCAGAAAGTGTTAATTTGAGTTTTAAAATTCGTCAAATGAGACAAGTTTATGCATTTTGGGAATGAAAGTAAAGTAATGGTTGTGGCTATGACCCAACGGGTCACGGGTACGTTTTTTTTTTTTTTAAAATCTTAATAAAGAACCTGTGAAGTTTTTGATAGTTACCTTATCTATTATATAGATCTCACCTGTCTGTTTAAATGTTTGTGATTGTTCATAGGAATACGCTTCAACCTCCAGAGGAAGTCAACTCGATGGAAATTGCTCAATTTGTATGTCACATCTGCTTCAAGATGTGCAAATTTGCAGCGGGAGTGTAGAGTCATCTGAGATGGCATGGACGACAAGATTGGGAGAACTTAATGTGACAGCGATCATCTGGAAAGATGCAGCAATCATCATGTATGTATCTGCTTAAAACTTTCAACAGAGACAACGGATTTTCACAAGATTGGTATCGTTTTGAAGCTCGACCCTTCGGACGACAAATATTGGAAAATTGGCTAAAAACATTAATTCCTTCACTCTCAACTGGGCACTTTTCTACAAGGAAGGGTCGCTTTTTTCGCCGATATTTTCGAAAGTCATCCCCTCTTTTCGGTTGACTAGCTTTAATTAAAACCTTCGCCACTTCCGGTTTGGCGATAGATGCAACAGCAAAGACGTCACGCTTTTTTATTTTTCACATTCTTTTCTTCATTCCTGGTACAGGTTCGAGCCTGACTGCCTACTGCCACTTGTTTTTTTTTTTTTTTTTTTTTTTCAAAACACACCTCTAAACATCCGGGCAACGCCGGGCACCCAGGCTAGTTTAAACATAAAATTTCAATTTTGACAATTGGTTTGTAAAACTTGCAGTACACATATCTCTAATGTGACCTTTTTAAAAAAAAACAAATGGGGGGGGCATTTGTCGATCCCTATTCAGAATAATAGATCTATTATCGATATTGCCGATAGAATAATAATGATTTATGTTATTAGTTCGGCAAAGGAATTTATTTGTTCAACTATATATTAGATTTGGCACTGGAAACTATTAAGAAGTTATCAGATTTTGAGTCTTGTAGTTTGTTTCTGATTTTATCATTAGTTGTTGGAATAGCAAAATGCCGCTGGGAGTGGGAATTTGTGTGTGTGTGTGTGTGTGTGTGTGTGTGTGTGTGTGTGTGCGTGTGTGTGTGCGTGTGTGTGTATAAAACATTAACTTATGTTAAAACACAATCCACAAATATTAGTACACCCAAGAGAAGAAAGCATGATCTTGGAAAAAAAAA
Organism: Euprymna scolopes; assembly: GCF_053919585.1. NCBI lineage: Eukaryota > Metazoa > Mollusca > Cephalopoda > Sepiida > Sepiolidae > Euprymna > Euprymna scolopes. Next base: position 102,921,421 of record NC_136502.1, read on the forward strand.
AAAAAAAAACAATAAAAAAACAATAAAAAAATCATCTGAACCTACTACAGGAAGAAAACTGTCTTCCCCACTCCTTCAGGAAGAGTGTAGCACAACTCCATGGGGGGTTGGGGAAAACAAAATGAGGCTCTTAAAAAATGGTTTAACATGATATCTTTTACTGCAGGCAGTATCGTATCCAAAAAGAACCTTACAAGAACTTCTATTATAAGAATGCACGTTGTATATATGTTTGATATGTTGAATTTTTGTCTTTAACACCAGAAATAATTAAAACAAAGAATTCTGTAAATGTGGTCTGAACTAGTCAAATTACACAAGATTAATTGAGCGGCAAATTTTTTGATCATTTTTAAGAGCAACTCCTTAAAGTTAACTGTTTTTGAAACGCATAACTTCAATCATATAATCTGTATTTTCCAAAGCTTGCAATATGTTTTCGATTATTTTAACCAATTAGGTACCACTCTCCTATAAATAAGACACCAAATAATTTGTGTTTCTGAATTTTTGAGATGGGGATTGCTTGTTTGTATGATATATACCACTGTTCCTATCTTTAGTGTTGTTTTCACAATGTGTTGGCTGATGACCTTCTTCAGGTAAATCTTGTCAAACTTGGAAATCTTTTTGTCGAACTCAGGAATCTACACGGAATTTTGAATCGAACTTTATTTAATCCATGCAAGGACGCATGGCATAGTGGATAAAGTATGTGATAAAATTCAGTTGTAAGTTACACTATTGTGGAGGTCGAAGGTTCAATTCGCAGTGCAGGTTACACTCAAAAATACAATTACGAATTAGTTAGGAGTTCTACTCAATCATATTTAACAAACAGAGAGCATGTTTTTCCTGTGACTCAAACAAAAGGTTCCATTCGAAATTCCGTGCAGATTCCCGCGGGTAACAGAAACATTTTCGTGTTTGACAAGATACACTTGAAGAAGGTCGTAAGTTATTTCAACCAAAACATTGAAAACGACACTGAAGATGAGAACAGTAGTCGAAACAATTCAAATAACACAAAATAATTTCTTTTGCTAAATCTATACGATGATATATAATAGTATTACTTGCTGTATAATTATTCTGAAGAAAGGATACTATTCATCTATATTCATCAATTTTCCCCAGAGATTTATTGAAACCGTCTGAAAAATTCTTGTGAAATTTGCTAAAATTCTGTGTTCGATGATGTATAAACTTATATGATAAAACTCTGTGGATCATCCGGGCGTCCTTCCTCGCCTGCCGGAATCTTTGCAGATCAAGTGATTCCATCTTTAAACAAAGGAATGACAGGTCATACACACACACACACACACACACACACACACACACATATATAATGCTCCTCATCTTGAGTTGAGCATATTGAGAAGTGATACACAAATTACCATTAGCGTATAAAGTGATGATATTTGTGTAAACAAATCAAGCTTAGGTATTTCGAAAATTAAAAAAAAAGTATTTGGCTGCCATCAGCTTGAATTGAAACCGAGAGCAAAACTGTAGCATTCAAAGCTGGTGACGTTACCACTGTACCAACGTGACACACATATGAACTGATTAAAAATAAACTAAGATGAATGTACAAAATGCAGAATAAAACATTTAGATATTCTGAAACTTAATGGGTTTTAGAGATTCAACTTCTTCCAATTACCAAAAATCCTAAGGGTTTTCACAACTAATTTTTGACAACCACTGACATAAATTTTATTTACTTTAAATCATTTCTCATTAAGGTTAGAAGCAACTCGAGGATGAAGGGCAATGAGATTGATAGATTGACAGCTGAATAATGATGAATATTATGAGAGGATTGAAAATATTGAATAAAATTTGATGACTTATGAGGACGATTTCTGACAAGTGCTTAGTGACATTAGATTTCAAGATGACTATGTTGTAACAAGCAGGGAAGCAATTTTGTAGCAATATGTTCCGCAGATGAAAGTTCTTAGAAAGAAGCTCTTTTCATGAAAATTCTGTTTGGTGCTGCATTCCACATGGAGCAAGAATGGAACTTTCTTCACACCAGTGGTAGAAACGAGTTCTTGCTGTGAATGTCGATCACCTTTCATGGAAATAACAATAAAGATAATTGGCTCATTGCTTATGCATTCAGTCGTGCAGGGTTTAATTCCAGTTAAATTTATTGTGGTCATTTATACAGACTCTTTTTTGAACCCTGTTTTATCCCAATTTTTTTTTTCTAACGAGGGGGGTTATGTGAAGATTGCCATACATCCAGAGTAAAAATTTTGATTTAAAAAAATTTTTTTTCGCACCTATTTTCACCCTTAATAAGACGTATAGTGAGGATCTATCAATTATGAGCATATCTATAGGGGACTATGTGGGGAGTTGAGTTTCAATATATCTGTTTTCGTTAGGTTTGAACTTCTAATTGTCAGAGAAGCAGAAAGTGATTCCAAAGGGTAGCAATCCGTGGGAAGAAACTAATAGAATAGAAGTCTTTCTGGTATTTGCTGCTTGTTGGGGTTAGTCGAGAATATGTACGTCAAGGGGACACAAGTGCTATGAGTTCATCAGAGCACATTCCATTAAAGTACTTGTTCCAAACTTGTCACGCCCAAGACGTCAGACCACAGTCACCACCCTAAAATGAGCTGAATAAAATATTCTTAACATGACCTTAATTCATTAAATGATGACCTCAGCAATAATATAGAGTTAAGATGACCTGAATGACGTCATTAAGTGACTATTTCTATGCAAGTCTATACCGTTTTTACTTTCTAGATATTCAACAAAAATGGTTGAACCTAAAAGCTATAAACAAGAAATTCAAACTGCGCATTTGGTTTTTAGATTTGTATCAACATTCCAGAAATATAAAGGAATTGAGTGAATTTTACATTACGTTTTTTCTTTTCTTTAAAATGTTTTCTTTTTCTTTTAAGAGATAAAAAAAAAATATTTATTTATTTTCGGACTGTTATCCTCATCTTCATAGTTGTTGTTGCTGTTTCACGACGTTTCGGCCAACTATTCCTCTGACCTTAGTCAGGTGGTTAACTTTGATGGGATAGAAATGCTGAATCTCTTAACTGTATCCTCAGCAATAACTGCCTTCCATAGTTGTTGTCATCTCACCACGTTTTTTGGCCAACTAATCCTCTCGCTGGCTTTAGGTAAGATTGAAACTGGGCCCATGGTGCAGTGGATAGAAGCATTGATTCTCTACGGTTCGAGGTGAGTATTGTCTGAAGATAACTGTTTCATTATTAATTAATTGGAAATCTTATTAAGATGATTAATTTGTATTATTTATCCATTTATTTATTGCGGACTATTATCCTAACCTTTTAGTTATTGTTCTACAACGTTTCGGCTAACTATTCCTCTGGCCTTCGTCAGGTGGTTACCGCGACGGGATAGGAACTCCGAACTTCCTAACTGCATCCTAAGCAATTACTGCCTTCCATAGTTGTTGTCGTCCCACCATGTTTTTGGCCGGCTTTGGGTAGGATGGAATATCTTCAGACAATGCTCACCTGGAACTGTAGAGATTCAACGTCTCTATCCACTGCGCAACGAGCCCCAAAGGTGGATCAAGGTTGGATTTTTAGGTCTTATAAATCCACATTTATTTATTATCTGATCTTCCATGGTCGGGTCCGTAGCAGATGATATATATTATTTAATTAATTTGAAGCCCAAAGCACTGCTCAGCAACTTTTAGTTTCGGAAGTGATAGAGTTTGAAAATATGGAGACAGACAGACAGACATAGTGACTTTTATATATTAGATTTGTGGGGGGGGGGCACTCGCCTTTGCTTAAATATGATATTTTTATTTGTCCAGATTTCATGTATATTATTATAGAGTCATGATTTCAAAAGTTAAAAAAAAAAAAATATTTGGATGCCATCAGCTAGAATCGAAACCAAAACTGTAGAAGCCAAATGTGACACGCATATATAATGATTAAAAATTAAAAATAAAAAAATAAACTAAGATGAATGCACAAAATGTATAACGATTTTTTTTCCATTTTGACCCTGAAAAAATATTTTAACCAGCTAAAGACCCATAATAGAATGGTCCACCAAAAATTTCAATCATTTAAGGCTCCTAGCGCCGCTCTGCGACTTTTAGTTTTTGAAGAGATAGAGTTTGAAAATATGGAGACAGACAGACAGACATATATATAGTCTTTTATATATTAGATTTCTAAAACTCACTATTTCTATCTGTCTCCATATTTTCAAACTCTATCGGTGCTAGGGACCTCAAGTGATTGAAATTTTTATGAACCATTCTTTTATGGGTTGTTATTCGGTTAAAATAGTTTTTAAGAGATTAAAAATGGGTTAAAATTGAAGAAAATCGTTTATTTTTAATCAGTTCATCTGCGTGTCACGTTGGTACAGTGGTAACGTCACCAGCTTTGAATGCTACAGTTTTGCTTTCGGTTTCAGTTTTAGCTGATGGCAGCCATATATTGTTTTTTTACCTTTGAAATCACGACTCTATAATAATATATACAAAATCTGAACAAATTAAATATGTTTTAAGCATATTTTACGACTGTGCAAATCCCCCTAGTTATCTTATAGATTTGAAAAGGAAATTAGTTGGTGTTATTTGAATTGTTCAGACTACTGTTCTCATCTTTAGTGTTATTTCCAATGTTTTGGTCTTTGTAAGTTCTGACCTTCTTTAGGTGTCTCTTGTCAAACTTGAAAATCTGCACAGAATTTAGAATGAAGTCTTTTATTTAATCTACAGTGGACTACGTGGGGAGCTGAGCTTCGATATATCTATTTCCATTACAGTTTAACTTCTGCATGTTAGTAACCAAGGAAACAGGGAGAGAATTCCAAAGTCTAGCAATCCGAGGGAAGAAACTATTAGAGTAGATTTAAACTTCTGCATGTTAGTAGTTAGAGAAAAAGGTAGGTCACTGGAAACAATGCCGAGATAAGCTGAGATCACATACAGCACCTGTAAGTCGCAAATGGTCACCCATCTGGTACTGGCCAGGCTCATCATTGCTTAACTTCGGCGTGTCAAACATGATTATGCCGTACGAGAGTCTAGTCGGCATATTTAAAAATATAAGCCTGCTTCATTTTTTATAATTTTTTTAAACATTTTCTTTTTTTGATAGCAATGTAATTGCGCAGAAGCAGGTGCCATTTTGTTACAATATACTTTAAGTAAATTCATTCCAAAATAAAAATGTTGAAATCTAAGAAGCAACAAATCCAAATTCCTCACTTCTTTAAAACAAAAATGTATACCGAAGCAATCATCTTACAGCTCTTTGGTAAAATAAGCCACAAGTCAAATACGGCTGTTAATATTCTGTTGCTGAATATTAACCCCAACCACCCCTTCTCCCATTCTTCGCTTACCTCCCCAAGGGAAATAACTCATGCCCTACATAAAAAAAAAAAAAATTGTTTGTTTCATACTTTGTTTTATGTATTAATATCATCATGCATTTTACATGAACCATGTTGATAGAGAACTCTGATGCAGACTTTAAGGAAGCTTGGAGTGGAATAGAATTGAAGAAATTTTTCATTGAAACACTAAAAATAATAATTTAAAAAAACAGGATGAGTAGAATATATTTTTCTTTCACTGTTTGTTGAAATTACATACTTACATCTAATATATAAAACTAGGTCAGCTGAATTTTAAAAGTTGGGCCTAAATAGCATTTAAGCTGACAAATCAAATTTTAACTCTGCTAATTTTCATTTGCTGTTGCAGTATCATCTTATCTCTATCTATCTATCTATCTATTATATAAAAGGAAATTTGTCTGTCTGTGCATATGTGAGTTCGTTCTCTATGGACTTCTAAACGGCTGTGCCGATTTTTTTTTTGATTTTTTTAATTTCACATAAATGTATGTGTCTGGCATTGTTATTAGAAAGGTTTTGTCTCGAAATATATTCGATAAGTATCAACAAACAAAAAAAAATGTCCGATGAAAGAAGGAACAGGCGATTTTGATTAAAGCTAACACTTTATACAGTGTAACAGCACAAGTGCATTTGAAAAGTTTTATTACCGCACAAACATTAAGGCTAGGCAAATAAAATCAACAGTAGGTTTTTCGATATGACAGGGGCGCGTTCGAAATGAATGTTTCTGTTTAGAGCACAAGTGAACCATGATACTTGACTTTTGCATTTTAAACTTTCATTGAAGCTATTAGCAAAATAATTTTATAAAATCAACAGGTTTTTTACAGTGCAATGTAAACTAAAAATGTATTGTGGACTATATCACTGTGGGGGGGGGGGCTATGTGAAGTTTCCTTGTGGTGGGTCCCCAACTAGAGCAAGCAATTAATCGATTTGATTGAAAAATGGGTGAACACTAATTTCGATGACAATAAAATATGGGAGGGTGAAAAATTTATTGATCCTTATTAAGTTCCGGGCAACGTCAGGTCCTCATGCTCGTATATTATAAAATGACCTTGTCTATCCGTGGAACGGTTTCTACCAAACTATTCCGTTAATTTTTGGTCTACAGACTTGAAACTTGATATGTAGGGTGTTCGGATCTATGGAACAAAATCAATTTGATTTTTAGTCGGGAGGAAAAAAAAACTGCTCAAGGATCAAAATTAAATAAAACGGAACTTGGCAGGTGTAGTTCAACCTAATGTGTATGCTCTATGTATGTGCAAGTACACATTTATATGTCTGTGTTGATCTGTCAAGTTTTAATATGTGTGTATCGTTAGCTCGGATGGTAGCAAATGCTGCTAGAGAGCTGTATGTTTTAGTTTCGATTCTAGCTGATGGCACTTAAGTTATTTAAGAAAAATATCTTTTGAAAAGACTACTATATATGAGGTACGTTATAACAATCAGTAGAGAATTGTTAGTCGGCAATACAATAACATATTTTGATATAATTTATTAAAATACTTGTTTCATCTGGTTCTGCACTTTGCTAATATGGAGATATTCTTAAATGAACACCTAAAAAACAATATCAGTCAGGGGAAATAACTCATTTCCTTATTTACTCTGTAGCTTAGATATTGAATCTAACAAATAAGGCGTGCTTATAGAATAAAGACATATTTAGAAAACGAGTTTGAATATAATGCATACTGAATAATGTTAGATTAGTATAGCTAATATATATATATATATATATATATATATATATATATATATATATATAGAAAGAGAGAGAGAGAGAGAGAGAGAGAGAGAGAGAGAGAGAAATAAAAAAGAACAAACCGAGTTATGTGTTCATCAATGTTTCATCTTCATTGCGAGACTTCCCGATGAACACATAACTTAGTTTGTTCCTTTTTATTTCTCTATTTCGTTGGCATACTATTTCCATTTCTATATAAGATATATATATATAATATAGATAGATATATAAGATATATATATAGATAAATATATGTTTTCTTTAACTTTATCGTTTTTTCTACATATTTTCGTAATACTTTATAACTTAATAATCCTTTATTTTAATTCTTTATCTCTTCTTTGCTTGGCCGGTTTTTTATCTGCAATTTCCGTTTTAGTCTTTAAATATTCCTATCAATCTAACATATCAATCTACCCACACACCTATATCCTGTATGTATATTTACTTATATTTTACTATATGCATTTACTTACATACGTACTTGCTTTATCCTGAAGTTGCAGATACCGGCCATCCTCTCCCCTTAAAAAATGTATTCTTTTATTTTATATTTTATTTTTTATTTATTTATTTTTATTTATTATTTATTTTTATCTAGTTATTTATTAATTTATTTTTTTTTTTTTTTCTATTTAGTGTCTTTAAAAAATTTTTAAACTCTTGCTGACATTTTCTTAAGTAATAACCTGTACATTTCAGTTGACCTATTTTTTTGCCCTATATTTTATTTCGCGCCTTTTAACACCTTCTTATCTGGGTCATTTTGATATTTGCTTTTCTATTTTATATTTAATTCTATCACCATTTAATTTTTTTTCCTCTTCTTCCCTTATCTTCCTTATTTACATTATGTCTCGGCAGCTGTGTGAAAAGCATATCTTATTTTTCTTTTATTAATATTATTGGAATTTTTCCCCTTTTCTTTGTACATATTTGTGAATTATTTCATGGATTTCGGATTATTTTGGACCATCTTCCAATTACGTGATTTCCTTGGATTTTACTTGTGCAAATGGAAATTCAATTAACTTTCTTGGACTTAAAGTTTTTGGATTTTACCGTCATTGGATATTTACCTTTCACCAGACTATCCATTCACGTGTAATCATCTTTTTCTTCACCATATTCCCTCTGCTTAACTTTTTGTTATCAAGTAGGATCTTTGACTTACTTGCAGTTTCATCAAATACTTTTGTATGCAAAATCTGATCTCGCATTTTGCTAATTCCTACCCTCTGATGAGAAGGAAAGTATTTCTTCGAAACTCTGCGGATTAAGGACTATCCACTTATTAAGTGTTTCCTTTTCAGATTAAATATGTTTTTAACTCTTTTTCAAAGTGTTTTTTAACATGTTTTATTAACTGTTTGCTATCTCTCTCTCTCTCTATATATATATATATATATATATATATATATATATATATATATATATATATATATATACAGCATAATCACGTTGACACACCGGTTCTCATCAGATCACCAAAGTTAAGAAATGTTGAGCTCGTTAGCACCAGATGGGTGACCATTTGGGAATTCTAGGCGCTGTATGTGCTCTTTGCTTATCTCGGCAAGATGGCCGACCTGTAACAACCTGGGGATGGTATTTCTTTCCTCCAAAGGAACGCACCAGGTTTATCATGTACAAAATTAATTTTTTGTTGTTAACATCGGATGGAAATCACATCTGACGAGTTGATGAGAAAGAAAATTTTTATGAAAACATAAAACATAAAATTGTCATGCCATTACCGAAACGGCTGTAATAAAGAGATCGAAGATGAAATAAAATAAGAGTTATATAAAAGAAAAAAATGTAAGTGTTGGAATTTTAACAAATTTTGCGCTATCTATCTATCTATCTATCTATCTCTCTCTATATATATATATATATAAGAATGAACAAAATTAAGAACTATCAAACGCTAAATTAGGTGAGTACATCAAACAATCTAGAGTGTTCAAACGAGCTGAAGTTGTCGACATTACTTGAATGCTATTTGACTGCCTTTTAGCTATTATTCCGCAAACAATACTCATCTTTAAGTATTGATAATTATAATTAAATACTTATCATTAATACCCATATATATATATATATATATATATATATATATATATATATATACATATATGTATATATATATACATATATGTATATATATATATATACATATATGTATATATATATACATATATGTATATATATATATATATATATGTATATATATATATATGTATATATATATGTATATATATATATGTATATATATATATGTATATATATATATGTATATATATATATATATATATATATATATATATATATATGTATATATATATATATATATGTATATATATATATATGTATATATATATATATATATGTATATATATATATATATGTATATATATATATATATATATATATGTATATATATATATATATATGTATATATATATATATATGTATATATATATATATGTATATATATATATATATGTATATATATATATATATGTATATATATATATATGTATATATATATATATATATGTATATATATATATATATATGTATATATATATATATATATATATATGTATATATATATATATATATGTATATATATATATATATATATGTATATATATATATATATATATATATATATGTATATATATATATATATATGTATATATATATATATATATGTATATATATATATGTATATATATATATATATATATATATATATATATATATATATATATTCAACGTTTTGTCCGCATATTTGGGGTATTTTTTCAGGAAATGATATGATGATTGAAGAAACAAAAGACCCTCGTGTCTTCTTTAGACATTTTGTTTACCTAAATTGAATAAAATAATAAAGATGCATAAAAAAATGCTTAAGTACTTTTGGTATCAGACAGGCAGCTATATATGTATTTCAAAGACAGAACTAGCTAGGCATATATATATATATATATATATATATATATATATATATATATATATATATATATATATATATATATAAAGACAGAACGGCATGCATGCAGCTATAAAAAGGAGTATGCACACAATTATACACAAAAAGATCCATATAACATACACATATATTCGTTAAAACAGGAAACCACACACGCACACACACATTGATTAAATGCCTTACATATACGCAGTCATAGAATAGAATTTTGGGCGTAAACAAAATTCCACACATCTCAAAATGAAAACAGTGAAAATAAATAAAAATAAAAATGTTTTCTACATTACTTTTTTGTCAACGACACATGAAATGATTTACGCATCTTTTCGTAGCAAAACAAACCATCAAGTTTCTCGTGGGGGATAATTATTAGAGAGCTTGATCTTTATTGGCTGCCTCATACTAACACAGCTAACAAGTCAGTTAAGCAAAAAGAAGTTTTTATAGGTTCAGTCATAATCTGTGATACGTGGCCGAATTTGACTACGCCAAAATATCACCACTTCCAAGAAATACCAAATATTTCTGTTATTATTTAAGTGGTCCTTGGCTTTGTTTTATATATATATATATATATATATATATATATATATATATATATATATACACAGAGGGGAACTGGTCCTGGATATGACCTTAAACTATATCCAGTGGTGAGGCCCCCAGCTTGCGGGCTTTGGGAAGTGTGGAGCCAGCCTTTAATTGCCATTGCTCCCAGGTCCACTCTGACCCGGAGTGGTAGTACCTGTTAGGGTCCCAACTGTGGGTTAAATAGCAACCGACTTGAAAGCAACAAATATATTCTATTAAAAAAGTTTTCTTCAAAAGCTTTGGATTCGGCATTAACTAACCGAAAAAAGGTTGATATGCCGTAAAACAAAAACAACCAACCATCCAACCAACAGAGGGAAACGGTAAAGTTATCACTTTAAAAAAGACGACATGATTTCATTTCCGTTTGACGAAAACCAGTTTTCTTTTTTGTTGCAGATCATCTACTAGTTGACCGGTAGTGCACAAATAGCGATACAAGCCGTCTATTATGTCTGAAAGTGACACAATGTTCAACAAGCGAGATCAGAGATGCACCGCTGTCCAACTCACGCTCTCTACCGATCCAATTCATCACAACAGGACCATTGCCAGTACCCTCAAAATAGAAATCCAGATAGTTCAACGTTTGAGCACACAGCTCAAAGAAGTTTCCGGCCACGGTTATGGTTTCTGGTGTCATTTCAAGTGAAGGTCGCATCGTGTCACGTCACATCTTTGAAGTGAGTTTGAAAGTCAAGACTAAAGTGTACCTGAATATGCTGAAGAGTATGATGATCCCTTGGTGTGATCCGGTGGCTATCAGCAGACGCTGGGTATGGCAGCAGAACTCTGTGCTGACCCACAGGTCCAATCAAAGAGACTCAAGCTTGGCATCAGAAAGAGTGCTACAACTTTCTACCCTTCTATCACTGGCACCCTCCTCCCTCAACCTGAACCCGCTGGATTACGTTGTTTGGTCATGCATTGAGAACATCACCAACATGACCTCCCACGACACCAAAGCTAGCCTGATTGCCGCTACTGGCGAGTATTCGCCGTGCTCTTTCCAGCGCTAGTGAAAAAGGCATGCTCCAAGTTGCGGACCCATATTGAGGCAGTGATTGAGGCTGAAGGCGGCTACAATTAAATAGATGTCAGCTCTACTACATAATCGAGTTACCTGACTCGATTTTTTTCAATAAAAGTTTTAAAATTAAGCTGCAGTGTTGTTCTCTTTAGGGCGATAAATTTATCGTTCCACTCATATATATATATATATTTTGTTGTCGATATAAAGGTTAGCGTCTCCACCTTGGAGATCGAGTGCTTTTTAGAAAATCGCCCATTTTATATTTGAACGTAAACAAATAATATTTTTATTTTTATTTATTTATTATTTTTTTTAAAAACAGTAATCTACGTACATGCATGTTTTGAGGCCCTACCCCTCTTCAGTAATATACACGCACACATATATATATATATGTGTGTGTGTGTGTGTATAATAACCCTAACCCTACCCCTCTTGGGTAATATACACACACACACACATATATATATATATATATATATATATATATATATATATATATGTGTGTGTGTGTGTGTGTGTGTATATATATAATTGTTTTGTCAAAGAGTTAATCTTTAACAAAGCAAAACTTATCAAGATAAGAAAAGCTCAACACTATTAAGAGGAGCAAACAAATAATATTTTGAATGAAAGATGAGGAATAAAAGTGATATATAACTTTATTATATCATCAGAACCATAAGGAAAAGTTAAGGGGAAAATTAAGAATAAAACCTCTTTAGGCTCTGGCATTTCAGAGCTAGATGCTTCTCATCAGAGGAGGAGAAGGGCCAGAATTATACAAAATGCCAGTACAAAAAAAAAACGGACTTAATGACATTAAGATATGAGATTAAAAGAATAGGATAATGTGCTAAATAGTAATTAAACGTATATGTTGTACCCATTTTTTAAATTAAAAAAAAATACTGGTCGAACATTAGATTTTCGCATGATTGGTGACATTTATTGGCTGTGTGTCTATCAGCATTTTGCTTCATTTTCGATTGTTGAGTGATTATCGAGACTCAAATATCGCTTACATTAAGAGTTCCATTCAAAATTCTGTGCTGATTTCCGAGTTCAATAAGATACACCTGAAGAAGATCGGAGGTTACATCAATCGAAACGTGAAAATAACACTCAAGATTAGTACAGTAGTCTGAATAATCCAAATAATACAAAATTTCAATACTAATCACAAAAATTTCAGAAACAGAGACTAATTTTTCGATTAAAAAAAAAAAATTAAACTGACTTTTCAAACTCACTTTTTCCAAATTCAAACACTATAACCAAGGGCCTATTTTTTTTAGTTTCAAGTAAATGGTTGGCATAACAATAAAAAAAAACAATGCTAAATTTTACAAATCTGTTCCATCCAGTTTGAAGTCCTATATTTGAGTACTTAAACACCATAAAGCTTGAGACCACCCAGACTTTCTTTGAATTCTTCAAACCCAATGATTTGTGGCTTCACTCTGAAGATTCTCACATCAGCCTTTAATCTTCAGTACCCCACTGAGCACCATTTCACCAGAACTTCTTGAAATGTCTGACAACCCAGAATAATCTTTTCATCAATGACATCTCAAGATCTCTCAACCTGTTGGCATAGTTACAAGATGGTGAAATGCCCACTGGGCACCAAATGAACTGACTGGTGATCTCAAGTGGGTTTTCTTACCATGGTGACTCAAAGTACATTTAATTGGATGGTTGCCCAAAATGTATCTTCCCTCCCCATTACGTTTTACTATGGTCGTCTTGGGTATAGAAGCACGATCTTTTGTGTGAAGTTTTTGTTGGTTTCAAAATTATATTATGTCTTGTCATTGATCTACCTATTTCTGGAATTAATGGACTTACACACACACAATAAATACAGTTTCTATTAACCCAATTGTGGCAGTTATGGACACGGAATCGGATGTCTATTTTCTGTAACATGCTTTTGTTAATTATACCAATATATTTGTTTATAACATATGGTCTAATATAACACATGATCTAATATAGCACATGGTCTAACACAGCACGAGGTCTAACATAGCATGAGGTCTAACATAGCACAAAATCTAATATAACACATGGTCTAACATAGCACAAAATCTAACATAACACATGGTCTAACATAGCACCTGGTCTAACATAGCACCTGGTCTAACATAGCACCTGGTCTAACATAGCACAAAATCTAACATATCACCTGGTCTAACATAGCACATGGTGTAACATAGCACAAGGTCTAACATAGCACATGGTGTAACATAGCACAAAATCTAACATAGCAAATAGTCTAACATAGCACCTGGTTTAACATAACATATGGTCTAACATAGCACATGGTCTAACATAGCACAAAATCTAACATAGCACATGGTCTAACATAGCACAAGATGTAACATAGTACCAGGTCTAACACAGCACAAAGTTTAACATAGTACATGGTCTAACATAGCACAAGGTCTAATATAGCATGACATCTAACAGCACAAGGTCTTACATAGCACATGGTCTAACATAGCATGCGATCTAACATAGCACAAGGTCTAATATAACACAAGATCTAACATAGCACAAGGCCTAATATAGAACCAGCTCTAACATAGCATGAGGTCTAATAAAATAGCCTCGTTTTCACACTTTTTTATGCAAATTGCATACAAATCCATTTCCTATCTAACATATTCATATTATTTACATTATTCAGACTACTTTTCTCATCTTGAATGTTATTCGAACAATGTTTCGATCAATGTAAGAACCCATGGCATAGTGGATAAAGCATTTGGTAAAATTCAGTTGTAATTACACTCTTCTAGCGGTGGACGGTTCAATCTTCAGTGCAGGTGACACTCAAAATAAAATTGCAAATTACTTAGAAATTCTACCTAGTCATGCTGACGAAACAACAGCACGCTACATCCATGCTACATCTATGGATTAAATGAAGGGTTACATTCGACAGGAAGATTCCCAAATTCAATAAGGTGCGCCTGAAGAAGGTCGGAGATTACATTGACCAAAACGTTGTGCGAATAACATTAAAGATGAGAATAGTAGTCCGAATAATCCAAATAATATGAATTATTCCTCATCTAAAAAATTCAGAAACATAATCTTACCTATTGGCTGTAAATGGCTGCCAGACATTGCCAATGCGAACATTTTTGTTTTAAAATATAGTTTGCATTCATTAACTTTATTAAGATAGAACATTTGACTTACATTAAGTGATTTAATTTGGTTTCTTACATTTTATTATAAGCAAAAGGTGTTAATCTTTTCCAAAAATAAACTTGAGCCAACTTGTATAAAGTGATTTCTGAGTTTTTGTTTAACTGTTTTGCTTTCAGTTGGTAAAGTTTGTTCAAGTTAACAGGACTTCTAAGCCAAAGTCGGTCAAATTCATTGAATTTCAGGAGTATTTCATCTTGGAGAATTGATGAGCGCTAAAAATGTTTCTTTTATCATCCGCCCTCCTATCAAAACCTGTGTGTAATTATTAAGTTTTATTTTTTACGTTTTCTTTTCTTTTTTTTTTTAGAAAAAGATTACCACCATTTTTAATATTGACAAAACATTTAGATATTATTTTTTCTTCGATAAACGAATCCTAAACAAATGCAGATCGCCACTATTTCAAGAAACTATTGTTAAAAACCATTGCATTTAGTATATATTTTTGCTTTGATCAAAAGTAAAGTATGAAAAAATAAATTTAAAAAAATATATATCATTATCGCTTGTCTGATCAGGAGACGCCATTTTTCAATATAGCTGTGTCTTATTTACATAATTTCTAATGCATTATGGCCGGATATTTATTTTAAGGAGGTAAGTAAAAACTACTTTAAAGTTAACCAAAATTATAAATACAGTAATTTCACGAAACACAGTGTAAGAAATACTGTATGTGGTAGCTTTGTTTCAGAAGTTCATTTATTTTCCTATCAAAACTATAGATGCAGGGGGGGGGGTCAGAATTAAATCAGGGTTAAAAACATATTCGCTATATGACTGACCATGAGACTTCTTTTTTCAACATGGCTAAGTCTACGTGATTTTCGAGTTATTATTGTAGAATATTATTTAAAAAACATTTTTTTTAACTTAGACGAGGCATATTGCAAGTTGGAACGTGAGGGGCTACTATTTGGGATCATGTATAACAGAGGACTGTGGAGAGTTGAGCAGCGAGATATCTGTTCACATTCATTGAAACTTCTGCAGGTTAGTACAGTCAAGGAAGCAGGGAGAGAATTTTAGTCTAACAGTCTAAGAAAAAAAACTATTAGATTAGGAAGCTTTGGCATCTAGGGACCTCTACAGTGAAGGGGTGGGATTTTGCTGTTTGTCAGGGTTTCTTATGGAGGAGGATGAATGAAATGGACCCATAAAGTAAACTACAATTTTATTTCCACATTAAAAATACGATTTAAAATTAAAAATTAATTTTATCCGAAATGTGTTTAAAAGAAGTCCATTTTGAGACGAAGTTTCTACCTAAATAAAAAATAAAAAATTCGTTGTGAGTCGATTAGGTGTGTGTCTGTATATATCAGTATCACAATTTACATGCTGTTTTTTTGTTTTTCTTGTTTTTTTGTCTTTAATGATTGTACACACTTTTTGAATTGAGCATGGCTTTCTTCAAGAAAAGTGGTTAAGTCTGTAAATTCTTGATGTGAACTAAAACTGAAGACCTAAAATGAAAAATGTCGACGACTTGATATTTTGAAACGTTTACAAAAAACACAACTAGGTCATATTTCATCGTAAGAGTTGTATAGGATTAGAAGCTGTCAAACTTTACTTTTTTCTTATTTGCGAGAGACTCTTTGGACTAGGATCACAGTTTAGTATCTATCTATCTATCTATCTATCTCTCTCTCTCTCTATATATATATATATATATATATATATATATATATATATATACTAGCCTGGGTGCCCGGTGTTTAGAGGTATGTGTTAAGCAAAAAAAAAAAAAAAAAAAAAAAAAAAAAAAAAAAATTAATAGGCAGGCTCGAACCCGTACCACAAAGGAGGAAAATAACGTAAAAAAAAAAAAAGAAAAAGAAAACTTGACGTCTTTGCTGTTGCGCTTATCGCCAAACCGAAAGTGACGAATGTTTAAATTAAGGCTAGTCCATCGAAAAAAAAAATATCGGCGAAAAAAGCAACCTCTCCCTGTAGAAAAGTGCCCAGTGGAGGGTGAAGGAATTAATGTTTTTAGCCAATTTTTCGATATTTGTCGTCCGAAGGGTCGTGCTTCAAAATGATACGAATCTTGTGAAAGTTATCCGGGTGTTTGGAGGTGAGTGTTTAGCACAAAAAAAAAAAGTGGTAGTAGGTAGGCAAGCTCGAACCTGTACCGCAAAGGAGGAAAAGAATGTGAAAAAAAATGTGACGTCTTTATCGATGCATCTATCGCCAAACCGGAAGTAGCAAAGGTTTAAATTAAGGCTAGTCAATCGAAAAGAGGGGATGACTTTCTGAAATATCAGCAAAAAAAGCGACCCCTCCCTATAGAAAAGTGCCCATTTGAGGGTGAAGTAATTAATGTTTTGGGCCAATTTTTCAATATTTGTCGTCCGAAAGGTCGAGCTTCAAAATGATAGCGATATCATGAAAATCCGTTGCCTCTGTCGAAAGTTTTAGGTAGATATACAAACATACATACATTTAAACAGACAGGTGAGATTTATATTATAGATAGATGGCTTGAATTAAAGTTAAAAATGCAAAAATCAAGTATCATTGTTCAATTGTGCGATAAACAAAAATTTTTATTTCGAATGCACCCCTGTATTATCAAAGAACCTACTGTTGATTTATACGCCAGGCCTTTCTGCTTGTGTAATGATCAAACTTCTGAAATGCACTTGCGATGTTAGGCTGTATAAAGGTGTTAACTTTGGTCAAAATCAGAGTGTTCCTTCTTTAATCAGATTATTTTTTATTATCGATAAATATTGGAGACATTCCGATGCCAAACATAACTAAGAATACTGCCAGATACATAAAGTACACTACTGTTGAATTTCCAGGAAAATGGCCCAATCGTTTCAGAATCCATAGGGAATGAACTCGCACACACACACACACACACAAATATATACGAACTTTGCAAACATCATATTTAAGCATATTTTACCACCTAGAAACGCCGGGGGACCTACTAGTTTAAAAATAAAACTACTTGATCAATTCATACGATTTTTGGAATATGATATTGTTTCACCATCATACAGATTTTTCTTTATTTTTTAGCTTTTAATATGGGGGAATTCTGGACATTAACCATTTTTTTTTTTTGTTAATTAAAAATCTCCTCCTATATACAGTGTCTTGTATTCCCACCTCTCTGATATTGGTCAGACTCAATGATGCTTAATGTTAGCGATCTGATAAGATCCAGTATGGTAATGTGATGTTGCAGTATATCTCTGGAATCTGACTGGTATAATAGAATCAAAGAAATATGATATTATTGATTCGCCATCATACAGATTTTTCTTTATTTTTTAGCTTTTAATATGGGGGAATTCTGGACATGAACCATCTTTTTTGATAATTAAAAATCTGAGAATTATTCAGTTCAAATAAAGTGTAGTTTCTTAATGGAGGTCATAAATCATAAGTTAGGGGATATAAATGGAGGAGGGATACCAATTTCAAAGTTCCATTTGGTAAATAGAAAATGCCAGGACTACAACACCCAGCCTATTTTCAGAACTCTTCTTTGAGTCTATTAGTATAAGGGTGAGAAGGGTTCTACATGACATTTCCAAGATTAATTTATAACAGGATTAAGCAAAACCATTTTATTTGTATTTAGCAAGGCTGCAGACTCTGAACTTGAATAGATTAAGAGATCACCAGAGTCTGAGTTGATTAAAATATAGTAATTATGACTAGTTTCATTTGCACTTCATATAGCCCTAGTTTTTTATCCTATAAACCAATTATGATAGAGGCCTACTGACATTTGGAAGCATAGGCTTTATTAGATCATCTATTACATAAAAGGCAGTTGCCTGTGTGTATGTATGCGTGCATGTGTGTGTGTGTGTGTGTGTGTGTGTGTGTGTGTGAGTGAAATGGCACTAACCCTATCTGGGTTTAACCGGCTTTATCTATATAAAAGCCAAGTACGTCCAAGGATGGAATACTGCTGCCATATCTGGGCAGGAGCTGCTAAAAGCAGCCTATCCTGCCTTGACAGAGTACAAAATAGACTTCGTGGCTTAGTGGGGGATGCCCTTTTCTCTACCCTGCAACCTCTCTCCCACAGAAGAGACGTTGCGAGCCTATCATTGTTTTATCGTTATTTCCATGGTAGGTGCTCGTCTGAACTCCAATCTCTGGTCCTCCCTCGCCAATCTTTCACGAAAAACACCCGTCTAGCTGAATCCACTGTGAAAAATTTTCCCCACTCTTTATCTGTGCCTAAATCAAAACGTAGATTCCATGAACAAAGCTTCTTTCTTAGAACTGCACGCCTGTGGAACTCTGTTTTGTCTGCCTGCTTCCCACCTGACTACAACCTGGATGTTTTCAAGTCCAACATAAACAAATTCCTGATGAACCAACCCTTAAGTGAACACTTCATTAAATCTCCACACTAACGTACTGTACTTGCAATAACCCTTATCCCTCAGTGGCTTCCGGGCCTTGATAATTGGTGACCACCGTGTAAAAAAAAAAAAAAAAAAAGAAGGAGGAAATTCCATGGGAGTATGAAAATTCACAAGCGATCCCTAGGCGCATGTGTTAGGGGAAATACCAACCTTAGATTTTTGCAACTCTTGCAGGTGTCAACATCCTCCTACATCCAGCACCTGGAATTCCCAAATTGGTCACCCATTTTAGTAATGACCAGGCTCAACGTTGCTTAACTTCTGTGATCTGACGGGAACCAGTATGTTTGTGTGTCCAGCTAAGTGTTCAAAACTATTAACCAAAGACCCAGAAAGTTTATATTTTTTTAACTGGCGTTATTCCGAATGTATAATATCTAAAATTTAGAATGAAAAATATTCATTATTTGTTGGTATGGTGGACATTGATATCATTTATTGGTGTCAAGATATACACGCATCTTTTAATATTATCATGTAAAGAGAAATAATTGATTTTTTTTTTTTACAGTTATTTCCCTTATGCCGACTCGAGTTATCCGTGTATATATGTGTGTTCAAAGAGAGAAATGGGCTGAGCAAAGAAGAAGGGAGGGAGGGAATGGGGAAAGAGAAAGAGATAGAATTTTGTTACACTTTTGTTCTGGGCAATGCCGGGTCGCCTTACTAGTAATTGCATCAAGAAAAGTTGAAGTTGAAGTCATGTGTTTAACTTATTTGATTCATTAATTCTTCCTGTGAGTAAATTTATTAATATAACCAATTTCTATAACACTAGGTTAAGAAAAATTATTAATCCGGATTGAATATTAATATAAAGAAATCTATTTAAAGTAAAATTTTGTTTAGTAACAGCATAGAGCATATGTGGCAGAAATAACTGAAAAAAATTGTTTTTTATTATTATCAAACACCAATGTAGATGGGGGGGGGCTGACTTTACTTAGTGTATAAGATTAGTTCAAGCGTAATAATTAGTTTTGCTTCTTTTTTTTTTTAACATATTTCGTTAGCTTTAGATGATTTTTTTTAAATATTATATTAGCAGATCATAAATGGTCGAATGGATACCAGAATTGTCTAAACTGACTTCAAGTCCTGTCGAATCAGATGCATTCACTTATGCTGTAATTTAATTAGGAAAAGTATGAACCACCCTCATCCCCAGCAGTAGCACAAAGGAATCTTTTAAAATATATACATATATAAAAATTTCAAAATTTTATTTGAAAACTAAAAATTTCAAAATTTTAAAAATAAACAGATAAAATGCCTTTGTAAAATTAATATTTTCATTAAAAATCATTAGTTTTTTCTTTTTTTTTTTTGGTTTTGGCACTTTGTTTTTAAATTTTGAAAAAAAAAATTAATCTAATGATTTTTTATTAAAAAAATATTTGCAACTTTGCCGGTTCTTTTTTTTTTTTGTTTTCAAAATGTTTAATTTCTTAAAAGAGGATTTCATAGAACTTTGTCTGTTTTATTATTGCACTATAGTGGTCATAAGAGTTCAAATAAAAGATGTTTCTTTAAAATACTACTTATTTTTATAGGGTGCTTTGTCAGTGTGTGACTTCGTTCCCCATGGATACCAAAATGGCTGGACCGACTTTTTGGAAATTTCACACAAATGTATTTTATGTGTCTGTGAGTGTTTTTAGTTTTTTTTTTGTTTTGTTTTTTTTTCAATCAGAATATGCCTGATAAGTATTGGAAATCGCTAATCGAAAATATTTGATTAAAGAAGTAACAGTCCGATTTTGATAAAAGTTAACACCCTTATGCGGCCTAACATTACAAGTGTATTTAAGAAGTTTTATCACCGCACAAGCAGGAGAGCCTACAATATAAAATCAATAGTAAGCTCTTTGATAAGACAGGGATGCGTTCAAAATGAATGTTTCTGCTTAAAGTGCAACTTAACCATGATACTTGACTTTTGCATTTTAAACTTTAATTCAAGTCATTATGTAAAAATAATTTTATAAAATCAACAGTAGGTTCTCTATTGCTGACTAAGTCACTGCAGGGAAGCATGTAAGCTTCCCCTGGTGCACTACAGTGAGTCCCTGACTAGAGCAAGTAATAAATCAATTTGATGGAAAAATAGGCGATTTCACAAATTTCGCTTAGAATAAAAGTATGTTGTGGAACATTTGTTGATCCTCATTCAATTCCGGGCAACGTCGAGTCTCCCTGCTAATAAATAAATAACAGTAAAACGTTTAATTTTAAAAAAATTTTCTTTCTCTGATGATGTATATTATATTGACCGAAATTATTTTTAAAATTTTAAGATTAAAAAAAATAGTATTTGCTTCTTAAACGTGGTTTACAAAGGCATTTTGTCTTTTTAATGGCATTTATACGTACTCAATTTCCTTTCAATTACGTGGTAATTGTCAATGGCCTTGATGAAAGATGCTAGCCCGCTAAGCCAAGGGTGGCTTTGTTGTCATAGTTCAAATCTCCCAACCAACAGTATTTATCACTTCCTACACTGATCATCGCATAAGCACAGAACACTAGTATCTACAGGTATAAAGAAATTGTTAATATTCATTTTAAAAATATTATAGTTATATATTGTTGCACCTGGCCACAAGAAAAATACAAACCAAATTAAAACCTAACAATTTTTTTATGTTTTTTTTTAATTGAAAAATAAATTTCTCCCTTTTTTTAATTACAAAATTTATTTGATTCAATCAAATTCATTTTTATTAAAGCCATAAATTTGAATGATTATGATATCAAAATGATCTTAAAAGTATAAATTCAGTCATTCCCAGGCGTCAGACATTGTTTTTACCGAGGATTAACTTAAAGAATACCATTGTGAACTCTGAAATCTGCATGCTTAGTTCAAGCTCTGGTTGATCTATTGCATCCAATTATGTACTAATTTTATCTTGAAAAGATATTAGCCCACACAGGGCTCTACATTGCGAGTGAAACAGTCACATTTGCGAGTGATTTTTCAAAGTGGCGATTAGAAATAATGAAACGCTTATCTTTTAGCGATTGCATTTCTTTCACTGACAATCTTCCAAGGCTTACTATTGAATGAAAAATATCTTTTCGACTTTTTTAAGAAAATAAACAAAGAAAAATTATTTAAACAATAAAAGTTTAATAGAATATACTCTCTTTTTTTAATGAAGGCTGTTTAAAAAACATCTGAAGAAATCAGACTGTTTATACCTTCAAGTATCAACATAAAGTTTGTCGTATATTTAGAATTACACTGATTTAAAAAAACAAAACAAAAACAGAAAAATCTTTATGACGTACATACTCGTCACAGAATGAAGATGTCATATTCTAAAAATCATGTGGGTTTGGCTAGGAACTTTTCTATTTGGCTAGTAAACGAAAATATTTAGTTGTCAAAGGTCAACAAAAGATAAATTTGTCCATAGAGCCCTGTCACGCTTGACCTCCTCCCGCAATATGTCATAATCACGTTGACACACAAGTTCTCGTTAGAACTTTAAGTCTGGGTCCCTTCCGTATGTACCTGATATCTTTCTAGAAAGAATTCAAACTAGAAAGATATTGGGTATACGAATGCCAACAATACTCATTTGATTCATACAAAATGAATGATGCTCAACAACATACTGCACCTGATATTCCCAAATAACCAGGCTCAACATCGCTTAACTTTTGTGATTTAAGCAACTTTGAGCTTGGTCAGTACAATGTGGGTGACAATTTGGGAATACTAGACACTATATATATAGGAGAAGATCAATGCCTCCCTGCAAGAACTGCAAAAACCAAACGTCATCATCTGTCCCGACCAGGAGATGCATGCACTGGGGAACCGTTTGTGAATTTAATATTCTCTTGACATTTTCTCCTTTGGACTTTGGAGGAAGCTGGTTCAACCCGCCTGGGGGTTAAATGTCGCTTCAGTACAGTAGACGCCTCTCCAACCATAGGTAAAATATTAACTTTGTTCTACTGCACATATGTAATTGTTGATAATCGATATTATGATGCTTGCTTGTCTGTTGCAACATTCACGCTAGATGGGATGATCTGACTTTCTCTAAAGGAGAAAATGTCTAGAGCAAGGTTTCCCAACCTTTTTCGGCACAGGATACCCTTAGTACCCTCGGATACCTACTACCACCACTCCCCTCCCTACACTCATCCTTACATAATAATATTAGTAGTAGTGGCGGTAGTACATAATTAAAGTGAAAATAAATAATTAAATATTCATAAAGTTTATTCAACAAAATTCTACTCTGTTGATCGAATGGAAACAGTAACAAATATAAATCAAGTAGGTCAATTAATATATCATACCATTGTTAACACAATAATCAATAAAAATCAGAATAATAATCACAGAAATCACCAATCAATGTGAAGATTGTTGTGGATGATCAGCAACAAGTTTTGGAATATTTGGTTCCATATTTGATCCAAAAAGTTTCACTACATCCATTCGTTTTCTATTCGCAAGACCAATTGAATAAATGAGAAAAACTTGTCTAAAATGCGAATCAGGAATCAATCAGATTCAGAGAAACACGTAAGGAGCTTCTGACAACATTACAAGGTTTGATTCTTGAATTATTTTTTCCGATTAAAAATAAGTTTGATGCAATCAATTTCCACACGAATTGTGAATCCCAAAGAAAATAAGTTGAGAAACATCTAGTAATGTTCCTATTTACTTTGCCTCTCCACCGGACAGAGTTAGACACCAGGGTCGCTTTTTGAATGTGGAGAAAAGGAACGAAAATTTTAAAAAATTATCTCAGTCGTGAAGGATTTCTTCTCCACTGACAGAGAACAAGAAATTGAAGTGCAGCATCTGAAGAACAGATACTACACTTTCAGGTATTTATTTGCTCCCCCACTGAGAAAATTAGGCACAAGGCCGATTTTTAAAGTGAGGAGTGAAGGGGAAATGAGGACCAACTCCCCGGGGAGTAGGGGAGCTGGATAGTGACAATTGGTATGAAGGGTTGCCCCTTCATTGACCAAGGTCTTATATGTGGGGTCGCCCCCACATATGGTCTTTGCTTGCAGTATCTGCCGGAACAGATGTTACACTTTGATCTTGGCCCGTAATATAATGTTACTAGAAGCTCTTAGTCTTTCATCACTCGGGCCGTGACAGCAGTTCATTCTTTTCATTGTTTTGACTCTTGAGTATATATCCGTTAATATCTTATATGTTTTTATGTAGACGGATGTGGTTCTCGGTTGATTAAGTGTGTCTAACTGTGTCGGATATATACCGGAGAGTCAAAAGAATGAAAAGAATATACTGTTGTCACAGTCCTAGTCATCAGCCCTTAAAGAATCTCAGAGGTACCCTATATGATAAATTTGGATATCGCCTAACTGAAGTCTGGTAATGTCCACCTAGTGGGCAGTACGAACTCTGTTGGGAAACATATCAAATTCACTAATATTCCCAGTTGCATTTATAGTCCGATCAAGGGAGATTATTTAGACTGCTTTTTCTTTTTGCAGTGAGGTGTTGCCATCCTCCCATTTACAACACTGGAAGGTGACAGTAGCTAAGTGGTTAAAAACACAAACTGACAACCTGATGTGCCAAGTTCGAATCCAGTTTGTTCTACAGAAAGGGATATTAGCAACGTTCAAGTGGTCTCTTCTGTGTGTACCTGATGTTTTTCTAAAAAACATTCTAACTAGAAAGATATCAGGTATACGAATGCCAACAATACTCATCTGATTCATACAAAATCGATGAATGATGTTTGACAACAACAACATACTACGCCTGATATTTCCAAATGGTCACCCATCTGATACTAATCAGACTCAACATTGCTTAACTCCGGTTATTTAATTAGAACCAATGTGACAACATGATTATGTCGTATATATATATATATATATATATATATATATATATATATATATATACATATATATGTCGATTTCGACATATGAGGTTCTGCCACAACAACTAAGTTGCTCGGAAATCCACACAGATGATTTGTTTTTGTGGTGAAGGCTTTGTGTAGAACCAACCACACTTTTTGGTATTACTGCTAACCTTTGTCGGTGCAGATGACTGCCACAGGAAAGAGTGTACAGTAGACCACAGGTTTTTTTTAAATCAGAGTTTCCTTCTCCTAGACGCATGTCTTAATGAAGACTGAGGGTGCATCTCTCACAGTGAATTAATGCACCCCCAGATACCAACCTGGAAATTTCTATGACTCAGCGCGGTACATACAGCGCCTAACCTTCTCAAATGGTCACCCATCTGGTACTGGCCAGGCTCAATGTTGCTTAACTTTGGTGATCTGGTAAGAACCGGTGTGTTAACGTGATTGTGCCGTATATACACAGGGTGACCCAAAAAAAAACAGAGGACATTCAATTGATTTTCTAAGCATTTTACAGTCAACGGAGAAAAAAAAGGCCAAAGACCCCAGTGTTTTGATGCAATGTTTTGAATATAATAAACTAGTTATGACCAAAGTTTTATTTAATTCAAACAAAACACTAAGAAACGGGGCCTAATTAGAGTTGAGGCCCGTTTTTTTTTTGGGGGGGGGGTCACCCTATATATATATATATATATATAGTGGTGACAAAAATAAAGTCTGCACTTGTCATTTTTTTATTTTAAACCACAAATTTAAGCTAAATTGAATGTAACTGTTAAAACCTTTACCTCATTTGATTCGCCTTTTATTCCTCTATAATTTTATCTGTTCATATTTGACTTTTAATAGAAGTATCCTAGCATTCACGTCAATTTAAAACATGAACTTCAAATCGAGAAGGCAAAAGAAACTCTGCAGCAACAAATGAGCTTAAAACTAGCTTAAAATATCCACCTTTTAGGCAACAAAGCATCTCTAATCGAAATTGTTATAGTTCCAAGCTATACAATGTAATATTTAATCAACTTTATCTTAGTGATCGTCAAGAGCTCATTAATCTCCACCTTTTTGGTTTATCCAATTAAGAAATCATCCGCAGATTGAACTGTGATGAGAAAACGGTACAAATGACTGTGCAAAAACCCCAAACAACAGTTGTGTTCGTAATGCCCCTAAATCTGGTCGTGTTAGAGTTATTTCTTACAGAAAAGACAATGCTATCAAGATCTGCAACCTCAGAAACAGATTTGAAACGGCTCCCTAAATCCAACAACAGTGTAATTGTGTTAAAAATTGCTCTCTTTCTACAGTTAAGAACAGATTGAAGGAATTTAATTTGTGAGGTTCTGTTGCAAGATGCAAGCCAATGATTTCTGTAAAGAACAGAAAGCGCCGTCTGGACTTCATCAGATGCAATGAAAATCATGACTCTTCATATTGGTTGAAAGTGATTTTTAGTGATGAAAGCAAGTTCAATAGGCTAGGCAGTGATGGTAGGCAGTACGTAAGGAAGGACGAAGAATTTCATCCTAGATGCACAGTTTCAATACTGAAAGGTGGTGGAGGTTCAGTTTTGGTGTGGGGTATTATTAATGCCAATGGTCCAGGGCCTATAGTTTGCATGCAAGGTCGAATTCGACCAAGTACATTAATATGTGGACTCAGCATTTTCGTAATTTTTGGATCAATTATATAGGTACCATTGGTTTCACTTGGAATTTAATTTTTTTTTTTTTGTTAATATAATACAGAAGTGCCAGAAAAACATTTTGTTTACCCTCTTTTGATTTGGTCTCATTTTCTGCGAGACTCGTGTTCTCATCAGGGCTTAATTAATAAGCAAAAATAAATAAACGACCAGCTAATTGGAATAACAGAAAAAATAACAAATAGGTAATACTGACGATAAAATGAAATTAAAAAAAATAAATAAATAAATAACACACTCAGCACACACGTTAACAGTTAACCACACACACGCGCGCACACACACACACACACACACACACACACAGAAAATGAATAAATAAATACTTTTACTGAGATTTTATCTTTTATTTCATTGTAAATAGCATTTTTATTTTGTACTAGTGGAGGTGTGGGAGGGGTTCCCGGCGTTGCTCGGTCGTAAAATACGCTTCAATAGGATATTTTAATTTATGCAGATTTCGTATTTATTATTATTGTCATTTCTCTATCGATTATTTCATATTATACTGTACCCAATATATAGTCGTGATATCAAAAGTAAGAATAAAATATGACTTGGATGCCAGCAGCTAGAATCAAAACCGAAACCAAAATTTACAAGATTCAAGCAAGCAAGCAAAGGCGCCCAGA
>NC_136502.1:102954084-102971584 GCF_053919585.1 Euprymna scolopes
GGCGAAAGGTAAAGTATCCAATGATATATATATATATATATCCAATATATATATATATATATATATATATATATATATTGTGAAGCTCTTCAAAAAATAGATATACACCATTTCTCCATGGAAAGTGCCAGTTTTAAATGCCAGGATGTTCGAGATCCAATTTACCAATAATCGGCATAAATGTCGCCTCCTACTGGGAATATGTTGAACTACATATGGTTACCAAGGCAGAACAATTAAATCCCATTATTCGGTGGACAACAGAAATATCACACTCTGTCCAAATTTCATGCCGCAAAACATTGTATGAGATTCTGTTAAAAGATCTGTGGTTGTCGAAGGTTTAGTGAGCAGATGGCCTTTTCCAGCGTAAAACGGAAATTCTACCTCGTATTTATTGCGTTCAGACGTCTCTAGTTTCAAAGAAAGAAAAACACATTCGAGCCAACGGGGAAAACAGGATATTTAACATAAGGTTTTAATTTGGGGTTGGCGGGAGCACGTTCTATTACAAGAGCATGTTCTTAGGGAAAGGCAATCATGGATTGAAAAAAAATGTAGAAATTTCTCTAATTTTTATTTCCTTTTCCAGTTCTTTTAGTGTAACCGGAAAACAAAACTGTTCTCATTTTGAAAACAGCAATTCTTTCCCCTTTGTAAGAAACATCGCTCATGGAATGTGAAAACTAAAGAAAAAAATAAGAGGATAAAGAAATTAATATAAAATATTCAAGTTAAAAATTTTGAAAATTTATTAACTATATTTTGTATAATGTTTATTTGCTTTTATCGTGCCTGTGTTTATATATAAAATTTTAGTTCCTGTCTGTTTTTCTGTCTGTTTGTATGTTCAAAAACACCTACTTGGGTTTTAGAGAAAGACCTCTCAACCATAAGTTTAAATATAAAAAAACAAAATTATCTAGGTATTATGATAAGTATTTAATTTAAATCAAACCGGGTGCACTATTATCATGGGGGCACATATAGAACTGGTACCTCCTTCTGTAATGCTAACCTAGAACTGTGGGCCTTTGGCGCAGTGGATATTGACATTGAATTACTACATTTCCAGGTGAGCATTGTCTGAACATAGTGGTTTCAATCCTACCCAAAGCCAGCCGAGGCTTAGTCGGCCAAAATGGGGTGAGACAAAAAACAACTATGGACGGCTCTATCTCTTCCGAAAACTAAAAGTTGCTGAGCAGTGCTATGGGCTTCAAATTAATTAAATAATATATATCATCTGGTAGGGACCCGACCATGGAAGATCAGATAATAAATAAATGTGGATTTATAAGACCTAAAAATCCAACCTTGATCCACCTTTTGGGCTCGTTGCGCAGTGGATATAGACGTTGAATCTCTACAGTTCCAGGTGAGCATTGTCTGAAGATATTCAATCCTACCCAAAGCCGGCCAAAAACATGGTGAGACAACAACAACTATGGAAGGCAGTAATTGCTGAGGATGTAGTTAGGAGGCTCGGAGTTCCTATCCCGCCGCGGTTACCACCTGACGAAGGCCAGAGGAATAGTTGGCCACAACCTTGTAAAAAAACAACAAAAGATGAGGATAATCGTCCGCAATAAATAAATAAATAAATAAATAATACTCATCTCAATAACGAATTCCAATTAAATAATATATAAAACTATAGAAGTGTTCGTAAAGCGTTTATGAGAGCATAACCACCTTTAAACTTCAGATATATTCTATTTTGATGAAATGTATAAATTTATATCATGTATAAAATTCCCTGTCCAAGACAATCAAAGTGATCCTGAATCTCTACGTTACAATATATGCGATGAATATCTATGTGCCTTATTTCTAAGTGACCCATGATGGCCAAAAATCCTTTAAAACTTGAAATACTTATATTCGATTTTAAAAATCAAGTTTAATCCAAGGTATAAGACATTCATTCAGAAAGTTTTCCAACATTGTAGTTCATTCCGATTATATTGGAGGCAAAACAGAAAGAAAGACAGAAATAATATGGCTTTATAATCACAGTGAAAAAGTATATGGCAGTGATCCTCATTTAATCCCGATCAACGCTAGGTTTTCATGCTAGTTCATTGTAATAAAGTTACGTTTTTTTTTTTAGACAATCCTGTTTTAGTCGCTGTTGGTATTTCATTAAATATGGTGTTAGAATCTAGCAATACAGATCTCGTGGTATGTAATTGCGTTCAGTTATAAAATAAAAGGCCCGGATGATGGGCTGTTTACAAAGTTATTACTGCAATTAAGTCATTAGGGCCGTTGTATATAGAAAGTCGGACAGAAAATAGCTTTTTGAATTTCCGTCGTTGTTGATATATTCTTCTCATATTGCAAAGAAAAATTGAGGAAATCCTCACAGGAAGTGTTTGGCTTATAACAGATCTATACAAACCCGCTAGTCCCTCCCTCTTAGACAATATCACAAAAAAGTCTAACCTAATAGGTCCCACAACAGGGTTCATACAAACTTTATATGTCCATTTTCAAGGTTTTTAAAGTCTTTTTCGGGGCCTTTTCCAGACAAAATTCAAGTTTTAAAAATAAAATTTGATATATAAACAATGATATAAAACCAAAGAAACTAAGAATATTTTAATATCTCACTACTGATGCAATTCTCTATCTATATAAAAGCCAAGTACGTCCAAGGATGGAATACTGTTGCCATATCTGGGCAGGAGCTGCTAAAAACAGCCTATCCTGTCTTGACAGAGTACAAAATAGACTTCGTGGCTTAGTGGGGGATGCCCTTTTCTCTACCCTGCAACCTCTCTCCCACAGAAGAGATGTTGCGAGCCTATCCTTGTTTTATCGTCATTTCCATGGCAGGTGCTCGTCTGAACTCCAATTTCTGGTCCCCCCTCACCAATCTTTCAAGAAAAACACCCGTCTAGCCGAATCTACTGTGAAAAATTTCCCCCACTCTTTATCTGTGCCTAAATCAAAACGTGGATTCCATGAACAAAGCTTCTTTCTTAGAACTGCACGCCTGTGGAACTCTGTTCCATCTGCCTGCTTCCCACCTAACTACAACTTGGATGTGTTCACGTCCAATGTTAACAAATTCCTAATGAACCGCCCCCTTAAGTAAACACTTCATCAAATCTCCACAGTAACGTAATGTACTTGCAATAACCCTTATCCCTGAGTGGCTTCCGGGCCTTGATAAGTGGTGATCACTGTGTAAAAAAAAAAAAAATGTCAAATTTCAAATATTTAAACTAGAAATTGTCTGAGTAATTTCGTGGAGACCGCAGAGATGAAATTTTTTTTTGTCGGAGGAGTTTGGTAGAGTTCCTACAGGTCAAATCGTTAAACTTTGACCTCTTAACAGCCAAATTTCTGGCCGAAAACTGATCACATAGATTTTCCCAAATCTCAGTACCCTGTATGTCAAATTTCGAGTCTGTAGACTGAAAATTGACAGAGTTATTGCATAGGGAAATGTACACAGACACAAAGACACACAGACAGAGACACAGATAGACACACAGATACACAGACTAGTTCACTTTTATAGATATACTAGCATGGGTTCCCAGCATAACCCGGGTATTTGGAGGTGTATGTTGAGCAAAAAAAAAAAAAAAAAAGCGGTCAATTTTTTTTTTAATTTGACCCATATTATGACCCCTTAATATTTATTGTTTTGGGCTCAAATAAAGTTAGTAAGTTAGATCCATGTCCAAGGAACCTATATCTAAAATTTCAAGTGTTTAGACCAAAAATCGTCTGAGAAAGTTTGGTAGGGTTCTCAAAGGTCAAATCGTTGAACTTTGACCCCTTAATCACCAAATTTCTGGCCGAAAACCGATCACATTGATTTTCTCAAATCTCAGTACCCTGTATATCAAACTTCGAGTCTGTAGACTAAAAATTGACAGAGTTATTGCGTAGGAAATGTACACACAGAGACACACAGACAGACAGATACACAGATACCTTCACTTTTATAGATATATAGATAGATAGACTAATAGATTAAACAAAAACATATACGTATACATAAACATATATGGAAACAATTTTTTGTTTACTGTAAAGATTTTACGCAAATATTATGCAAGTATAAATCATGTAGAATATCTGCATGAATATAATTACACATAATAGTTAAGTCTAGATGATCATCCCATAAGAAAACCGAAAAAACTAATAGGGAATTAATTAAAATGAATGTTTAAAAGAATATGCAAATTAGCTAGATCTTTTGCTAGTGAATGTATTTCCACAACCTATATATAATAAAATTGTATTTTCTTTTTAAATAAATAGAAAAGAGGGTTTTTAATATGAATATCAATTCACACAAAAGAAAAACGAATTTATAGGAGTATAGAAGATAGATAGATATATAGTCTTAAGAAACTTAGTATTTTATAGAAAAATACTGAAATAAAAAATGCAATTTAAATTCCTTAGAATACTGAATTTAACAGATCTCAGTCTTGGCACTTGCATACGCCAACCTTCCGTTAGAAAAGCCACAATTACAAAAGAGGATTGAACTATAAAACGCTGAAAAAAAAAAAAATTAAAAAAAAAACCTTAACTGAAATTGCTAAATAGAAAACGGGGATCATCATCTGTTCACCATGAAGCTGTTTTGAACGCGCGCACGCGTGCGTGTTTTAAAGATTTCAGTTGGATTTGTACTATGGTAAAAAGATAATTTCTTTGTTGCTTCAATATTTAGATGCAACATGAAAAATTTTTGATAATGATTTTTTTTCTTCAAATTTGTTGATTTGGTGCAATTAAAATCTATCAATGGCAACAAACTTCAGCTCGGAATTTGAGGTCCGATCGTTTGCCAAGCTAACATTACCAAGAAATATTTGCTACAAAATTTGGTCATTAAATTTGAAACCTTTCCACAAGTTTCAATTACCAAAATCACGAGCCTTTGAGTTGTCTCCTCCCCACCCTTCACTTTCTTTCCCTCTGTCTGCATCTCACTTACACTACTACCACCCCTCAACATCTTCCCCTCCCCCTCCTTCTCTTTATCTCCTAATATTAAAACCGAGCATACTTTAAGAAATCACGTGTCCAGTGTAAATTTCAAAGTATACTATTTGATGGTGTGTTGTGGTCAAGTTATGATGGATCAAATTTGGGGAGAATGTTAAAAGAAGGCAAATTGACACGTCTTATAACACATTACAAACATACTTTTTTATTATTATCATCATCATCATCATCATCAATGGTATTATTATTATTATTAGTAGTAGTAGTAGTAGTAGTAGTAGTAGTAGTTGTAGTAACAACAACAATAACAATAATAATAATAATAACTAGCGGGACCGGTGGAAATTCCACAGAGGACTCATTCATATGTAATATATTGATGTTGACATTCTGTGGATGTTCAGCGTAAATGGAGACGCTCTGATATTATTGTACCTATTTACTATGCCTCCCCACAGGACAGAGTTAGACACCAGGGTCGTTTTTTAACGTGGAGAAAAGGTACAAAAATAAAAATTGTCTCAGTCGTGAAGGATTTCTCCTCCACCGAAAGAGAACAAGAAATAGAAGTGCAGCATCTGAAGAACAGATACTACACTTTGATCTTGTCCCGAAGGCCAAGAAATTGTAGCCCTTTTGTTAAAACTGTAAAAGTTATCAGGGACGCCCGGCCGTAAAGCACGCTTAAATATAATATTTCAATTCTTGCAGATTTCGTATATATTATTATAAAGTTAATGTTTTACCGATTTTTATATATTATAAAGATGCGATTTCAAAAATAAAAAAAGTATCATCAGCTTGAATTGAAACCGAAACCAACATTTATGAAAAATTTATATATATATATATATATATATATATATATATATAGATAGATATATATATATAGATATATATAGATAGATAGATAGATAGATAGATAGATAGATAGATAGATAATTGGAGTTCCTTCAGTTATAATCGAAACTGAAACCAAGACTTATTAAGAATTCTTTGGTAAAATTATTTATAAAAAAAAAAAATGACTTGAGTGCCATCAGCTATAATCGAAATCAAAACCGAAACCAAAACTTATAAAGAATTCTTGGTAAAATTATTACAAGAAATAGAAGTTGATAACAATTAAATGACAGTCACTCAGATGTAAGCGTGATACACAAAATAAATAACACACACGCTAACCGATATAATAATAATAATAATAATAATAATAATAATAATAATAATCATCATCATCATCACGAAAACCCTTGAATATGGAGACTAACACACATGAACTACAAACACAAACTGGACACACAGAAACTGCTACAGATGTAAAATACAAATGACCATCACATGGAATCATAAAAACTGAAACGGTATTATTGGAAGATACCGCCCCCCCCCCTCCCATTCTTATGTATGTCACCAAAAACTGATAGCACACCAAATAAGTGAGGCAGATCAAGGAGGATGGAAAAACTGAAGAGAGAAAGCACTAGCCAGACCTCCACACCTCCACTGGTTGAGTGCAAAGAGGACTGGGACCTGGAGCGAAAAATGGGAGAATGAGAATCATTGTAATCAATGCAGCAACAAATGCGCTCAAATCGGTTGGAAACGTCCGTCTAGTGAAATCTCTTCAAAAAGGAACAATACATAAAGCTTTGGGGGAAAATTGCCATAGCAATAAAAGAAAAGCTAATGAAGTTATTCAATACAACTTACTTCATTGGATGATTGAGAAGATTGCCTTTGAAGCTGATGGCTTTCCTTGGCACAGCATATTGCAATGACCAAATATATATATATATATATATATATATATATATATTTGTAGTCATCGACATACAGTCCTGTTTCGTTGTATCACAACTCATCAGTGCTGCTAGACTAGCATCTCTCCCAAGCCAAGGATTGAACCTAGAACCGTCGTGTTGACAGTCGGCAGTTCTCCCACTCGGCCATGGAATCGACGCCCGTAAATAACTCATCGGAATGTCTATTTAAATAGACACCCGCCACCACTTTTATAGTGCTCAAATCGCCTGTTCGTAAACAAACAAACAATGAGCTTCGCATTTTCAGCCAATTAAGTAGCAGGTGAGATTATTTACGACAGTGCTCTACCCAAAGAGGGGGGTTTAAAATATATTTGTAGTCATCGACATACAGTCCTGTTTCGTTGTATCACAACTCATCAGTGCTGCTAGACTAGCATCTCTCCCAAGCCAAGGATTGAATCTAGAACCGTCGTGTTGACAGTCAGCAGTTCTCCCACTCGGCCATGGAATCGACGCCTGTAAATAACTCGTCGGAATGTCTATTTAAATATATATACACTCCAAGTTGTAGGTGGTCAGGAGTGATAACTCATGAATTTAACAAGGTTATTAAGAGTGCTCAATAAAAGAAAAGCAAGATATATTTTTATTAATGCTAATATTTCGGACAGATAGTTGGTTAAAACCTCAAGTCCTCATCAGGTGACTTAAAAAGAAAGGGTTGCCTTCCACAGAAGAAACTAGTTCTCAAATAGTAAATATTTGAGAACTAGTTTCTTCTGTGGAAGGTAACCCTATTTTAAAGTTTAAAGTCGCCTGATAAGGACTTGTGGTTTTAACCGACCATCTGTCCGAAACACTAGCATGCCCAGTGTCGCGACCGTGTAAACCTGTTATATATATATATATATATATATATATATATATATATATATATATATATATATATTATTATTATTATTATTATTATTATCTATTATGAAAACCGATTAAAAAGTCTTCCACGTGTCCGAATACCCTATATACCAAATTTCAAGTGTGTAGATCAGATTTGTTGAGTATATAGGTTGAGAAGTGTCCTCGCACACACATTTCGCTGCGATGTGCAGACCGTTTCAATCATATTTGATCTCATCAGGCAAGAAGAATTAAAATACAAAAATTAAAAAAGTACAAGACGCTTTTCAAATTTTGAGGAGAGAAAATATGCCATGACTGGCGTGAAGCAAAGTTAAAGTTCTTATGGATTTAAATTAATTGCAAAAATCAAATTTTCCTTAAAGAAGAGGAGGGGGGTTAAACTGATAGTTTTAGGGAAAATTTAGAGAGAGTGATAAGAAGGGATGGGTAATATAAAAATAGAGAGGGGGGATATGAATACACTAAGGGGAAGAAAAGGAGAAGGGATGGGGTGAAAACAGTTTGCATGCAACTAACCAGGATGTCAGACGACGATATTAACAATATTATAATTCAAGTCATTTAAAAATGTTTCAACTATAGAAAAAAGTTCAACTAAATTGGGTCATATTGTCTATCAAGAAAACACGACGTTTTTCGTTCAATTATTTATTTTTTTATTTTTTTAATTATATTTTTCGTTTTGAAATTAACGTTGACTTTTTCCAGTTATATCGGATTGGATATTTATTTCTTTAATTTATATCTCAATAAGTTAGAATAGTTAAGCTTACCAAATAGTAGTTATTTTAGTTTTTATTTTGTTTCTATATACACACATACATATATATACATACACAAACATATATACACATGCACACAGATACACATGTATACAGATATACCCACACAGACACGCACATAAGCATATGTACATGTATAGATTGTGTTTTAAATTTTTATTAATTTATATAAGTTTTAATGTATTTATTATTATTATTATTGTTTTTTTTATTATTATTATTGTTGTTGTTATCATTGTTATTATTATTATCGTTGTTATTGTTATTATTATTGTTGTTGTTATTATTATTATTGTTATTATTTTTATTATTATTAATATAATTATTATTGTTATGATTATTATTGTTATTATTATTATTGTTGTTATTGTTATTATTTTTATTATTATTAATATAATTATTATTGTTGTTATTATTATTATTTATATATATATATATATATATATATATATATATATATATATATATATATATTGAGGTTTATTATTATTTATATAGCGCATAAGCCTGAAGAATCCTAGAGTGGATGAAACGCCGAATATTCAGTGTAGCTTAATTGCTATATATATTTTATAAATTACTATATATATATATATATATATATATATATATATATATATATATATATATATATATTGATTCATAATTATTATTATTTACTTATTTCATTTCTTTTATTTTATTTTATTAAAACTTATAAATTTCTTATTTAAGTTTTGGTATATGAAGGGGGTATTTTAATCTAACTAATTTTCAAAGCATTTTCTAAAGAATTTTAAAATTCACCTACGGTCGCCTTTAATTTCTACAGTTTGATAATCTTTTCCAGAATGATATAGTATATTTTTATTTATCCTTATAAAAACGTAATTTCTTCTTAGTATTTTGTATATATTTGAAAGTATGTAATTTAAATCGTATTATTGAGACTCTTTAGGTATTTTTTTTTATGAAAGGCACTCGAGA
Source organism: Euprymna scolopes (assembly GCF_053919585.1). NCBI lineage: Eukaryota > Metazoa > Mollusca > Cephalopoda > Sepiida > Sepiolidae > Euprymna > Euprymna scolopes. The sequence goes on from NC_136502.1 coordinate 102,963,509, forward strand.
CAAGGCATGAAGCTACTTGATATAAGTAGTTAACAAGAACGAAAAATGATTATTTTAAAGACAGGGTATGCCTATTGACCTTAATCTTGAAAAGACCAAGACTGTATGGAGGAGGGAAACAGTCAGCAGAAAGAGAGTTCCACAAGTTTACAGTTCTGGGAAAGAAGCTACGTAGCACACATGAAATTAAATTGATGAAGACCACTAGATCAACCAAAGTTAAACGAGCCAGAACAAAGGAAGCAGAAAATAGATCAGACAATTCTGAAGAACACATGATATAATAGTATTTATAGAAAAGACTGTGATTAGCAACATCAAGTCTGTAAGAGAGTGGTTGCAGAGAAAAAGGGTGGGGCAATCAAATTACAGATACGTTTTTGCACCTTATCAAGAATTTACAAATGGGACAGATACACAGACAACAGTACTAAATATATGATCTGTAGTAGATGTGTAAGCGAGAGACGAGATAAAGAAACAATGACGTCATATTCTCATGTGACGTCATATCTGGAGACAAGAGACAGCCTGTTTAGACTGAGACCAGACTTGTAAATTGGTTACTCCACGTTGATGATTATTAGAGAAGGGAGTACAAATAGACGTCCAAAGTCTGCCACCTCGATCAAGCCAAAGTTCCTGAGCGCAGAGGAAATAAAAGATTTGAAACCTCAATCGTTTCCTGTCATTAATTTTGTCCTTAGAGAAGCAGATGACATGCTGATACAATTAAAGATGGCTGAAAAACTATGCCAGTACAACAAGAACACAACACAACACAACACAAGGCTATATAACTTAGATAAAAAAAAGATCAAATGATAAGAGGGTGATATTCTTTATGTACGGATGGGTCTCCTGTTCAGATTTTATCAATTAAGAGATTCTTCTACACTGACAATAAACAAATAAGTACACATAAAATGTGTGTGTGTGTGTGTGTGTTACAAAAGATCAGAAAAACATCGATACTGTCGGTTCCAAACCAAAACAAAGTGGATCAACATCTGTATATATTTATATATTTATATATTTTCCGAACTCTTAAAAGAGATATAAAAAGAGGCTGAAGAGCCTCCGACATAGGCAACCAAATAGTGGCTCCCTTGGTTTCGATTTGAAACCGACGGTACGAATGTGTTTCTGATCTTCTGTAACACATATGTAAATAAATATTACGCTTTTACTGTCGAAACTTTCTTACTAATCGAGCACTCTGCTGGGGTTCTTTCTCAATAATCTTGCATAAGCGATGCTCTTTATGTAAACAAACGGACTTGGGCGTTTGAACAATGTTTGAACAATGTTTTAACAATGTTTGACAATGTTTGAACATTGTTAATTCACATACCCATCTTAACAGCCGCCGAATAGCGTAACGGTTAGAAGCGCCGAGTGTCATCGAGTTTCAAACCTGGTTTGAGGTAATTGCTTGTCTAGCCGCACTGACGAGCTGTGATACAGTGAAACAGTACTGTATGTGGATGACTATATATATATATATATATATATATATATATATATATATATATATATGGATGTATTATGTAGCCACACTCAGGATATTAGACGTTTCTAGAGAATTTATAAATTAGAATATTTTCCCCCCAAAAGTCAAAGTTTAATATCAAATAATCTTTACCGATTGTACTGATTATTAAGAAATAGCTGTAATTTATATATATATACTAGCAGTTCAGTCTTGCTTTGTGCGAGCCCTATGTACTGTTCATAACTTTATGTGAATACGTATACATATATTAAAAAGTTTGACTCATGTCCAGGTAACCTACATCTAAAATTTCAAATATTTAGACCCAAAATTGGTGGAGGAATTTGGTCATGCAAAGGTCAACTCTTTCAACTTTGACCTTTTGGCGGCCAAATTTTTGCCCCAAATCTGATTAAAAAGCTTGCTCCATCTCTGAATACCATTCATGTAAAATTTCAAATGTTTAGACCTAAAATTGGCTGAATAGTTTGCTAGAGACCGCAAAGGTCAACTCTTTCAACTTTGACCCCTTGGCAGCCATAATTTTCGGCCAAAAACCGATTAAAAAACTTGCCCTTTGTCTGAATACACTTTATGTAAAATTTCAGATGTTTAGACCAAAAATTGGCTGAGTAATTTTGTAGAGACTGCAGAGGTCAATTTTTTTTTAATTTTGACCCTCTTAACATTTATTCTTATGGGTTCAAATCAAATTTTAAAAGTTTGATCCATGTCCAAGTTACCTACATTTAAAATTTCAAGTGTTTACACCCAAAATTGGTGGAGGAGTTTGGTAGAGTTTTCAAAGGTCAAATCGTTGAACTTTGACCTCTTGACAGCCAAATTTCTGTCCGAAAACCGATTATAAAGATTTTCTTAAATCTCAATACCCCTTATGTTTATTCTCGAGTCTGTAGACTGAAAATTGACAGAGTAGTTTGGTAGGGCAATGTACACACACACAGATAATTTCACTTATATATATATATATATATATACACACACACCATTTCAAGTATGTAGACATAATATTATAAGGTAATATATTGTATATATATTTTTAGTATTTACTTCAATGTGTAACTAAAGCTTAGCAGTATTAGTAATAAAGGCATTTAGCCTGATTGCTTGCTAGAATGAAACACGCATACCTTTGTGTAGCTTACTTGCCATAAGCATATTTTCATATTACGGGGTGGACCAATAAAATTATCGTCCTAAATAAAGCAACACTACATTTTTATTTTAAAACTTCAATTGAAAAAATCAATTCAGGTGACTTGATTATGTAGTTGAGCTGACATCTATTCAATGTAGCCGCCTTCAGCCTCAATCACTGCCTTGATACGGGCCCAGAACTGTGAACACTCGGCAGATTGCGGCGATCAGGCTGATTTTGGTGTTGTGAGAGGTCGTATTTGTTTGTTTGTTTGTTTGTTTAACCAGCATATCGACCTTCTTTGGTTCATTTAATGCTGTCTATAAATTTAAAATTTTTAGATGCTGTCGAAGTTAATTTTCACTGGGTATATTCGAGTAATGTTTTGATATAGTTTGTACTTTGATGGCGTATTTATATTTTATGGTAAAGATTCGCTCTTTTGAGGAAATTTAGAATGGTTGTAGGGTTTTCTTTTTTGAAGACTTCTTTTAAGTTTGTGGCATTGTAGTAGTGTTGCCGAATTTCTATGAGGTCATAGCAGTCAAGTAGAAAGTGTTTCACCGTATAAGGTTTGTGACATGGTGTACATTTGGGAGATTCTTCACTTTGTAGTGTGTAGGAGTGAGTTATTTATGTGTTTTCTATCCGAATAAGTGATAAAACTACTTTTTCTTTACGTGATTTTCTGGGGATTTAGAAAAGTTTGTTATTTTGGCAATTGTTCCAGTTTTCTTGTCATTTCTTTGTAATAAAATTGTTTATTGAAAGCCCGTGTATGGGACCTTTATTTTGGATTTTAGAGAATTTTTGGCCGCCATATTAGCTTTTTCATTTCCAAGGAAAACATAGTGATTAGGAATCCAACAGAAGAAGAAAGTTTTTTGTTGTATGATACGATAGATCCTTTGTAACAGTTTGATTAGTAAAGGATTGTTTAATTTTTTAATGATTCAAGTACTCCCAATGAGTCTACAAATTACAGTCTACAAATATTATGAATTTCTTGGAGTTTTGGTTGGTGCTAATCTAGAGCCAAGTTTATGGCTGTAATTTCTGCACTGTAGATGGAGGAGTTATTTGGTAACTTTTTCTGCTGAATAGTGTTTTCTGAGATAGCGGCACATCAAACTTTGCTTTCTTAGCGCCACACACCGTCAGTATTAGCCATAGAGAAACGAAACTTTCAGATTATGAATGCATAAGTTCAGTCATCATAACAACACAATTTGCAATTTCCTGTGACACATTTGTGCAGAATAAAAAAAAAGAATAGGAAGCATTACTTTTGGAACGCCCTTCGTATATGATCAACAGCACTTTTTAGTCATACACACAATCATAAAAAATCCAAGTTGGACAAAAAGGGAATATTAAAACTTGAAACTTGAAACCGTTAATGGATAAAAACAAGAAAAGGGCGTGTCCACCGAATCTAACTTTCAAATGTACTTTACTAAGTATTGGAGCACGAGGTGAGACTCAAGCACATTGCAATCGTTTTCTTTGACATTTATTTTGAAGTTATTTTCTTTTTTTTTTATTCACTCCAAACAAGCCACAGTGCCACTTTAACGCAAAGGTCTACTATTTGGAACCAAATTTACGGGGATATTTTGTAGGGAGTTGAGCAGTGCATGATACGTACGATCAATTTACTGAGAGAAGCATTTGACGAACGAATAATTTCACAACCTGTCAACTGATCACTTCCTTAATGCGATTTAACTGCATTAGATCTTTTGAAAGGGGATATGTAAAGTCCCATATCTATGCTGGTAAACCAGATACAATAAACCACTTGAAAGACCACATTTGATGCGTTACTGCCCAAATACAGTGTAATTTGGTTCGTAGAGTTGTGAAAATTAGACTTTTGGATCATGTCATGTACACAAAATTGTCAAAAACCAATCTTTGGAATAAACTACATATTTTATTTATTTATTTGCGGACTACTATCCTCATCTTTATAGTTGTTGTTTCATGACGTTTTGGACAACTCATCCTTTGGCCTTCTTCAAGTGATTAACTGCGACGAGATAAAAATGCTGCATCTCATAGCTGTATCCCCAGTAATAACTGCCTTCCATAGTTGTTGCTGTCTCACCACGTTTTGACCAACTAATCTTTTGGCCTGCTTTGGGTAGGATTGAAACCATTATCTTCAGATAATGCTCACCCGGAACTGTAGAGAATCAATGCCTCTATCCACTGCACCATGAGCCCTGAAGGGTGATCAGGGTTGGATTTTTTGGTCTTATAAATCCAAGGTTGTTTTTTTTTTTTTTTTTTTTTTTTTGTTATCTGATCTTCCATTGCGGGTTTGTACTGAATGGTATATTATTTAATTATTGGAATTCTTTGGGATGAGTTATTTGTGTATTAGACAGTTAAGAGATTCAGCATTCCTATCTCGTTGCGATTAACAAAAAAAAATTCAAAATAACTAGGTTTCGAAGCACTTTTAAAGATTGTGTCAAGCCAGCCTAATGGTTATCGTACTTAACTCACTATCTTTAGGTTTTTGTTTCGACCTCAGCTCGAGTATGTTCTATTTTTACTTACAAGAAGTGAACTGTTTCGAAAAAAACATAATACTCGCATGCACATGTCTTAGTTTTTTCCGTTTTTTGGTCCCCCAACAAAAGGAGGGTGGCCCTGTAAATTCACCCTTGTTCGTTCGTCCGTTTGTCTGTCCACACTTTTCTCAATAACTACGCCTTGGAATTTTTTGAAATTTTGCACAAACATTAAACATGATATGAGTAAAAAAAGTAACAGAACGAATTTTCCGGGAAAACTCTGGTTGCTCCCCTTAGGGGTGCCTTTCGGGTTAAAATGGCTAAAATTGACACTTTTGTGCTTATTTTAAAAAAATTGATGTCTTGGAGTTTTATAAAACTTTCTGAAAAGTTGTAACTGATTTCGATATAATTTTGTTTGTCTATACTTTGCAATAACTTGGGTGTGCCCCAGGGGCTCTTTTAGGGCTAATAAAAACACTCCTTTTGTGGGGACTGTAAAGATATAGAATACTCACACCAGAGAGTATCCAATATCTTTACAAAAGCCACAATTCGCTCGCGTGTGAAGGTTTGTTGCTACATTGGCACATTCATCGCTACTCTCTCTCACTCTTAGTCCAAAAAAGAATCTCACACTGTAAACTAAACTCCAACCCCTGTCCCATCGCCACAATATTGCATCCCTATAGCTGTTTTACAAGTACAGTGTAACCCGGATATAAAACACTTCTTACCGGCCACAAACTACCTTATATCCAGGTCGCACGGTTATCAAGGTCGTACGGGTATCCGGGGTTTCTTATATCCGGGTCGTGCGGTTATTCAGGTTTCTTATGTCTGGGTCACATTTACATTAACACAGGCTCTAATTTGGGAACAGAGAAAATCTCTCTTATATCCGTTTTTCTTATATCCGGGTTACGCTGTATTTTAATGGAATGTGCTCTGATGACCTCATTGCACTTGTACAACCTCTATGTACATCTCCCTGACAAACCCACTTAGCAACAAAATTCCACCCCTTCATTGTTGAGGTCATTAAATGTCGAAAAAGCCTTCAATTATATTTATGTTTTTCTTCTCTTTTAATGACATTTCTCTGAGCAACAATTCCTTTGCATTTTTAACATTACAGCATAATCATGTTCACACACCGGTTCTCATTAAATCGCCAAAGTTAAGCAATGTTTTTTGGAATACAATGTGCTGTATGTAGGAGGACATCCACACCTTACTGCAAGTGTTGCCAATACCTAACATCGACATCTCCCCTGACCTAGATATACATGCGAGTGGGGGCTGCTTGTTAATTTAATATTCCTTTGACACTTTCTCCTTTGGAGGAAGCTGGTTCAACTAAGGTGAATGTCACTTGTATATATTTACAACTATTACATGTGTATGTGTAAATTTATTGTCATAAATTTCCTTTCCTTTTTTGATGGTGGGGATGCAGCTTGTAGCTAAGAAAAAAAATTTTTTTTTTAATCTATCTATATATCTATAAAAGTGGACGTGTTTGTGTGTCTGTCTGCCTGTCTGTGTGTCTGTGTACATTTTCCGTTGCAATAACTCTGTTAATTTTTAGTCTACAGACTCGAAATTTGATACGGGGTGCTGAGATTTGGGAAAATCTACGTGATCGGTTTTCGGCCAGAAATTTGGCTGTTAAGGGGTCAAAGTTCAACAATTTGACCTTTGAGAACTCTACCAAATTCCTCCGCCAATTTTGGGTCTAAACACTTGAAATTTTAGATATAGGTTCCTTGGATATGGATCTAACTTACTAACTTGATTTGAGCCCAAAACAATAAATTTTAAAGTCATAATAAGGGTCAAAGTTAAAAAAATTGACCGTTTTTTTTTTTGTTTTTTTTTTTTTTTTCTCAGCATACACCTCCAAACACCCGAGCAACGCTGGGCACCCATGCTAGTATATCTATAAAAGTGAACGTGTGTGTGTGTGTGTGTGTGTGTGCATATTTACCTACACAATAACTCTCTCAATTTTAAGTCTACAGACCCGAAAGTTGATATACTGGGTACTGAGAATTGGGAAAATCTTTATGATCAGTTTTCGGCCAGAAATTTGGCTGTTAAGGGGTCAAAGTTCAATGATTTGACCTTTGAGAACTCTACCAAACTCCTGACAATTTTGGGTCTAAAAACTTGAAATTTTAGATATAGATTCTTTGGACATGGATCTAACTTAATAACTTGATTTGAGCCCAAAACAATAAATGTTAAGGGGTCATAATAGGGGTCAAAGTTAAAAAAAAAAAAAAAAAAATTTATTGCTTAATATACACCAACCACCGGGCTGAAATGCTAGTGATTTTTAAAAGTGGGTTATTTGTAGTATGAAGCTTGGTATAGGATAATCTTGTAGGAAACGATAGGGCAAGTAAATGGATAATTATCAGAATTTATCAAAAACAATATGTCACGTATTATGACGAATAATAAAGGATATGACACACAAAAAAGCTCTTTATTTTTTTACAAAGCTTTAATTGTGCTTAAAGCCAGGTGGCTATCGTTATCAGCCTGAACTCTGTGCCACTTCAACAAAAACAATAACAACAAAAAAAAAACACTTCATGTTGAAACAAAAAATTGAATGTTGGACGTTCCTATTTTTTTCTACTTGATATCTGAAGTGAATTCCACTAATATTTTTTTTTTTTAATTTGATCAAAGTTCATTTAAAAAAAAAAGCGGAGAGAGAGAATTTCATGCCATGTCATCAGGATTGTGGTCAGTCAAAATAAAATAATTGTTATACACACGGACGACAAAACATCACAGATTTCAAATGAGTTCTGCTAAAAGCCAAAGCACTTTAAGACCTCTAAATACCATCGTTTTGTCCAGACATGAATATATTTTCAAAT
>NC_136502.1:102974084-103019084 GCF_053919585.1 Euprymna scolopes
TGGGTAGTTTTAAAATGTTGGTAACCAGAGTTGGACAGTTTTAAAATGTTGGTAACCAGAGTTGGGCAGTTTTAAAATGTTGGTAACCAGAGTTGGGCAGTTTTAAAATATTGGTAACCAGAGTTGGGCAGTTTTAAAATGTTGGTAACCAGAGTTGGGTAGTTTTAAAATGTTGGTAACCAGAGTTGGGCAGTTTTAAAATGTTGGTAACCAGAGTTGGGCAGTTTGAAAATGTTGGTAACCAGAGTTGGGCAGTTTTAAAATGTCTGTAACCAGAGTTGGACAGTTTTAAAATGTTGGTGACCAGAGTTGGGCAGTTTTAAAATGTTGGAAACCAGAGTTGGGTAGTTTTAAAATGTTGGTAACCAGAGTTGGACAGTTTGAAAATGTTGGTAACCAGAGTTGGGCAGTTTTAAAATGTTGGTAACCAGAGTTGGGCAGTTTTAAAATGTTGGTAACCAGAGTTGGGCAGTTTTAAAATGTTGGTAACCAGAGTTTTAGTAGTTTTAAAATGTTGGTAACCAGAGTTGGACAGTTTTAAAATGTTGGTGCCAGAGTTGGCCACATGTAATATGGACAACACCTCCAACCCACCACCATCATCATCATCATCATCTTTTCTTTTACATGCTGACACATGTTGAACAGCTTTTAGAAATTGACTTCCAAACTAACCTATCTCTGGCCAGGTCTTTATTTATCCCTCTTTCTCTTAAGCCCATCCTTATCACTTTCTTATTGTAATCAGCTGAAAAGTAGGCAAAGGGAAGACAGTTCCACGGGTGTGCAGTTCTAAGAAAGAAGCTTTGTTCATGGAATCTACATTTAGGTTTATGCACAGATAAAGAGTGTGGGAAATTATTGATAGTGGTTTCAGCTAGACGAATATTTCTCATGAAAGTTTGGCGAGGGGGGTGGGGACCATAGATTGGAGCTCAAACGAGCACTTGCCATGAAAATAATGATAAAGCAGAGACAAACTCGCAACGTCTCTTCTGTGAGAAAGAAGTTGCAGGGAAGAGAAAAGGTCATCCCCTACTAGGCTATGAAGTCTATTTTGAACTCTGTCAAGGCAGAATAAGGTCTTTCTAGCAGCTCCTGCCCAGATGTGACAACAATACTCCATCCTTAGATGTACCTGGCTCTTATAAAGGTAGAGAATTGCATTAGCAGTGAGATATCTACTGGATCATTTTTCGTATCATTTGGACTCTTTGGACTATTGTTCTCATATTGAGTGTTACTTGTACAACGTTTCAGTTGATGTAACCTCCGACCTTCTTCAGGTGTATACTTCGAGAATCTTTCTGTTAAACTCTGGAAGTTTAACGGAATTTTGAACGGACTCCTTCATACAACCAGCGAGTCAGCACACTTTCGATACGTCAGCCATGACTGGGTAGATGTTTATAGTGCGAATTTTAGGAACCTTAAACCTATTTTTCTTTCTAGATGTAAATATGACTATTTTTACAGGCACCCACCCTCGAAAATAAAATTGAAATCAAAGCAAACGAGAGGGGCACAGCTGCTTTATGCGCTATATTTAGTTTTATTAATTTTATAGAACGAGAGTAAAATGGAGTGGGAGCCTTTTTATCAAAATTCACATAACTTTAATTTTTATGAAATTTTTAACAATAGGAAATAGACTCAATTAATATTCTTTGAATTTCAGTTGTATTTTTTTTTAATTCTAAACAAAAGGTTTAATATCTGTTTCTGTTGATATTATTTGGATTCTGTTCTCAGCTTGAGTGTTATTTGCACAACGTTTCAGTTTTTTTTGTTTTGTTTTTTTTACAAGGTAGTCACCACTTATCAAGGCCCAGAAGCCACTCGGGGATATGGGTAATTGTGTGTACAGTAATCAATGGGATAGTATCGTAGTAATCGTTAGCATTGGGGGTTTTGATAGAGTGTCTTACTTAAGGGGGCGGTTTGTCAGGAGTTTGTTTATGTTGGACTTGAAGACGTCCAAGTTGTAGTCAGGCAAGCGGCAGAGAGTTCCACTGACGTGCAGTTCTAAGAAAGAAGCTTTGCTCATGGAATCTACACTTGGATTTGGCACAGATAAGGAGTGGGGAAAATTATTGACAGTAGTTTCAGCCAGACGGGTGTTTCTCGTGAAAGATTGGCGAGGGGGGACGAGGGATTGGAGCTCAGACGAGCACCTGCCATGGAAATAACGATAAAACAAAGACAGGCTCTCAACGTCTCTTCTGTGGGAGAGAGGTTGCAGGGAAGAGAAAAGGGTATCCCCCACTAAGCCACGAAGTCTATTTTGTACTCAGTCAAAGCAGGATAAGCTGTTTTTAGCAGCTCCTGCCCAGATGTGGCAGCAGTACTCCATCCTTGGACATACAGATAGAGAATTGCATCAGTAGTGAGATATCTTCTGGAGCGGTAGAAGGCTCCCGCCATTTTCCCAGCGTCCCTGGCAACAGATTTGATGTACGTGTTTCATTTCAGATCAGGAGTAAAGGTCAAACCCAGAAGCTTGTCAAAACATGGAGCCTCTCCAAGACGAGAGCCATCCATTTCAATTGATGCCAGATGGGGATCAGAGCATTGATGATGTAAATATAGAAGCTTGGTTTTAGATGCATTAAAAGTGACCAGCCACCTGTTCCCTCATCGTACCACGTGCTCAAGATCAGAGGAGAGAGAATTAGAGAGAACTTTGTCATTTACAGCCTTTGATGTGTTGCCATAGATGGTCGTGTCATCAGCATAGATGTCACCGAATGATTTAACCTCCGACCTTCTTCAGGTGTATATTGTCAAACTCGAGAATCTTCATGGAATTTTGAATGGAATTTATGATTCAACTAATGGGAGCAGCAAACTTTTGCTCCATCAGACATGACTCGGTAGCAGTGTCTTGTACGAATTTAGGAACCTTAGAACCATTTTTGCTTCTAGATGCAGATATCACTATTTTTATAGACACTCACGCGCCCTAAAAATTGAAAGCAAAGCACACAAGCTATATTTCCGAGATTCCGTATTTATTTGTATTGAAAATTCAGAAACGTCATTTTGTATTCATGTTCTACTTAAAAATAAAACAAAACCATAGGATATGCCATTTCTATTTTTTTTTTAATAAAAACATCATAAAATTTAATTAGATTCATTAACGAATTACAAATTCTTAATTTACGAAACTAACTTTCACGAAAAACACTCGTCTAGCTGAAATCACTATCAATAATTTCAGCCATTCTTTATTTGTGCCTAAATCTAAATGTAGATTCCATGAACAAATCTTCTTTCTTAGAATTCCTTCTGCTATAATCGAAACCGAAATAAAAACTTATGAAGAATTCTTGACAAAATTATTTATTACAAGAAATGGAAGTCCGTAACAATTAAACGACAGTCACTCGGATGTAAGTGTGACACACAAAATAAAAAAGGAACTATTTTTTTCATAGGTTTGATCTCGGTTTCGATTCAAGCTGATGCACCCAAATCATATGGATCTATTTTTTTTATTTTTGAAATCGCAACTTTATAATATATAAAAACAGAACATTAACTCTACAATAATATATACGAAATCTGCAAGAATTAAAATATCATATTTAAGCGTACTTTACAACCGGGTTATGCCGGCGTTCCTGCTAGCTGAGATAAATACTTTTACAGTTTTAACAAAAGAGCTACAATAATATCAGGGTGTCTCCAGTTAAACTGAACATCCACAGAATGCTAACATCGATATATTACATATGAAAGAGTTCGCTGTGGAATTTACACAGGAGTCCCGCTAGGTTTATTATTATCATTGGCTCACAAGGAGTTTTCACACAGGCCATCAAAGATCTTTCCTTAAAAACAACCTGTGGTGTTCCCTGGAAGCTGAGTGACAACAAGTCACCCAGATTTCCAGTACTCTCCACCTCTTTCGATAACATTTGCAAATAAATTTGCATCATCGCAACAGCTGCTTACCAGTGATTTCTTGCTGGCATTAGTCTCCACTGGAATTTAAGTGGCAATAAGCCTCCCCAAGGTCCCAGTTCTCTTCACATTTGTCCAGCGGAGGTCTGGTCAGTGCTCTCTCCTCGGTCTTTCCATCCTCTTTGACCCTTCTCGACTATTTGGCATCACTCTTTTGGGGATGGGGCGGTGATGGGGCAATTGGAGGGGATGGGTGATGCGATAGAGAATTTGTAGATATGCAGCTTCAATGTTCTTGGTTCCATGTAACGCTTATTCATGTTTTGCCTCAGTAGCAGTTTGTCTGACCCGCGCATGTTGCTCATGTGTATTAGTCTCCGCATTCAAGGGTCTTCCTTAATATTTCAGTTTTCATTATCGTTATTCATTGTATCTTTGCAGCCATTTCTCTGATTCCAATTTTTCCCATCATTTTTTCAAAGCTTTTTGGAATTGTTCCTAGTGCTCGTACTATTATAGGTACTATCTTGATTTTTTTTTCTCATCCATATCCCTTTCAGTTCTCTGGCTAGCTCTGTACATTTTTTATTATATTTATTATTATTATTATCATTATTATTATTATTATTATTTTTATTTTTATTTCAATATTTTTAGATGAGGATTGATAAGTTGTATTATTCGGACTATTATTAAATGTTATTCTCACAGCGTTTGAATCAATGGAATCTCCAACCTTATTCAGATGCATTTTATCGAATTCTAAGATCTGTAAAAATTTGGAACGAAACCGTTCATTTTTTTTAAAAATCATAGAGGTAGCTTGTTTTTGTTCTGTCGGTCATGACCAGGTAGAAGCTTTAAGTAAATCATAATTCTCTTTTTAGTACTTGGAATTGAACTTTCACCTTACGGAAGATTGTCACTTAAAAACTAATTATAACTTAACACTTTTATCCGTTGCACCACACCAAATTTCCGATTAAAATTTTGTATGCACCTCAGGCGGTCAGAGGTTATGTTGGCTGAAACGTTGTGAAAACAGCAGTCGAAATAATGAAAATAATGCCATTTTTATTAAATATGAAGGTGCGTTTGAAAAGTAATGCCTCCTATTTTTATTCTGTCCGAATGGATCAGAGGGATTGCAAGTTGCATTGTTATGATGACTGAACTTATGCATTCATGATCTGAAATTTTCATCTCTCTGTTGAAGATATTGACAATGTGAGACTCTTAAGAAAGCAAACTGCGTCATGGACGTGCGTCAGAAGCAGAGATATGTCATTGAATTTCTGGCAAATGTGCATTAAGAATGGTGGTGACTATGTAGAAAAATAAATTCTTGAGTACAAAAGGTCATTCGTTTTAACGGTATCACTCCCATTTTCATAACTCTTCAACTTTTTGAGTTTAAAACTAGAAAGCTTTATGTTTGAAACGGCCCTTATACGATAAAGCACGCTCCAGGCGCCCATGCACAGCCATCGTTCATTGCTGGTAAAAAGTGCATTGAGAATGGTGGTTACTATGTAGAGATATAAATTCTGAAGCAAAAAAAAAAAAAAAAAAAATGCTCGTTTTAATGATATCACTCCCGTCTTTATAGCTCTTCAACTTTTTGAGTTAAAAAAAATTGAAGTTTTATATTTGGAACATTCTCGTATTTTCATACATACCTGATGTGCAGTAGAAATTGGTTTTGTTTAAATTAATTTGTATATGAATGGTTTCAAAAATTGTTGTTTTGTTTTTTTACTATTTTAATACTTTTATCGTGTTCACTATTTAAATGTTGCTGAACTGTGCTATTAGATGTTAAGTGAGTTGCAAGTCTTCTAAAAAGGTTAGCTGGGTTGTAACCTATAATAAATTCTGTCTTTGCGTAATATTATCATCAAGAGAGATGCTATTTATATGTAAGGACATTACTTCCCAGCGAAGTTAGATTTGAGGATATTATTTTCAAGGGCTTTAATATTAACGCCAACATAGCGTCACTACGCTGTGCCTTCATTATCTTGTAGACTGTGCTGGATCTGTCATGGCCGCATTAGCAAACTGCGATAGAGAGATATCAACAGATATGAATATGAAATATTAAACTGAGAAAGAGAGATAAGATAGCACTGCTACAAGCGTAAATATATATATATATATATATATATATATATATATATATATATATATATATATATATATATATATACTGTGAAAGTAAAATCAAGACTTCAAGACAATGTGTTGATGGCAACAAAAAATGTGTATTTCGTTTTACGTTACAATTGTTTCCATGTCCAGTCGACAATTTCAAACATTATATCGTTTGAAAAATTTTCAAAAACCAGCATTTCTTCAGACTTTATGAATAAAAACACTTTTGACAATAGAGCATTTTTGAAGAGAAAGAAAAAAGAAAGAAAAATGAAAAATTCCCTTAACGGGAAAAGCATGTGAGAAACATTTACCTTTGCGGTAGCTACAGAAAGCCCATTTAAATATTAATATATCGCCTAATTTTCGTATCCTTATTTAAGAACAGAGTCATTAGAAGTTTCCATGGAAAACCCTAAGCCATTTAAAGCATATATATATATATATATATATATATATATATATATATATATATATATATATATATATTCTTATTATATATCAATCCTTATATAAGAAGCTCAATGTAATTACAGAGTAATAGAGAATAAATGACAAAAAGCTATATTTCAAAATTCATTGACCATCTTCTAATTTATTCATTTAATCCAGTTGACTTATACAATTCTTGACAGTATCTGCTTCATAGCGCAAAATCAATCACTTAATTATTATATCAATCAGTGAATCTATTTTGCCCTTAACTTTTTATTTCTTCTGATGAGTTAAGGGCATAATAGATTCACTGATTGATATAATAATTAAGTGATTGATTTTGTGCTACGAACCAGATACTGTCAAGAATTGTATAAGTCAACTGGATTAAAAGAATAAATTATAAGATGGTCAACATCATGAAGTTTGGAATATAACTTTTTCTCATTTATTCTCTCTATATATATTTATTTATTTATTTCCCAAAAATCTCCGGCCTTGACGCAGGGAAGACTAAAACTTGCTGCTATGGTTTCAAATGATCTGAAATAACAGCAAGGGGAGACTTGATTCCAAATATTTCTCATATGTCATTTCTCCCCTCTTTTGGAAATAGCATACGATTATGAATATCTCCAGGATCAAATAATCCTTATACACTGTGAAATTTACTTTATGTATGAAAACCAAAGCGGGAGATATAACATATGAGAAATATTTGGAATCAAGTCTCCTCTTGCTGTTATTTAAAATCATTTGAAACCATAGCAGCAAATTTTAGTCTCCCCTCCATCAAGGCCAGGGGTTTTGGGGAAATATCAGATATTTTGTAATTTGCATGCAAAACTAGTAAAACAAATGACGATGATTGAAGTATTTTGTGGCTGTAAAAAAGTGACAAAAACAGGGTTCGAATGATGGATGATCCCCTCAATGTGCGACCTTAAGGGCAAATGTCACATAGCCCACTTCACAATTCGGGTCATTATTTTTCCAACGAGCCTTCATTTGTTAAATTCTGATCAGTAGTCGCTGAGATTTGGAACTTATAAAATTGCCAAAAAAGGTGGTCTATCTCTCTATCTATCTGATATATATATATATATATATATATATATATATATACGAGCAAACAGTTAATAAAACATGTTAAAAAAACAGTTTGAAATGAGTTAAAAACATATTTAATCTGAGAAGGAAACACTAGATAAGTGGATAGTCCTTAATCCGTGGAGTTTCGAAGAAATACTTTCCTTCTCATCAGAGGGTAGGAATTAGCAAAATGCGGGATCGGATTTTGCATGCAAAAGTATTTGATGAAACAACAAGTATTTCTTTGAAACTCCGCGGATTAAGGACTATCCACTTATCTAGTGTTTCCTTTTCAGATTAAATATGTTTTTAACTCATTTCAAACTGTTTTTTTAACATGTTTTATTAACTGTTTGCTCGTATTATAAGCTCTATTTCCTATTTGGTTTTATCGAGCTTTTACATCTGGCTGGGATAATTTTATAAATATTAATTCTTTAATATTTATAATATACTTTAAGTTTACCATCTTGGATCATTTTGGTAAATTTAATTGCAATTTTTATTTTATATATATATATATATATATATATATATATATATATATATATATATATATATATAAATCCAGACCTTTATTTCAATTTTTCAGATTCATCTGCCTTACTTTTAATGCTAGGTTTATTTATGGTGTCTTTTAAATTCAATAAAAACCCTTCAAAATTTGCTGATGAGGAGACCTTGCTTATCAAAAAACTATATATAATTATTGTACATAATTTGATGTATACCACAATAAAAAGCATTGTTTTCCGAAACGATCGTACAGATAATTGATTTTGTTGTTGTTCCTTCTTATGAAACGGATTTTTAATTTAATTAAAATTTGATTTTTAAATTTTAAATTATCAATCACATTACTTAATATATATATATATATATATATATATATATATATATATATATATATATATATATATATACTGTTTCTCAAGAGATTGGAGATAGTGTTTTAACTGATAATAACACATGAAATGTACCTAAAAAACTTCTTTTTTTTTTTTTTTTTTTTACAAGATAGTCACCACTTATCAAGGCCCAGAAGCCACTTGGGGATAAAGGTTATTGCATGTACAGTAATCAATGGGATAGTATCGTAGTAATCGTTAGTATTGGAGATTTGATAAGGTGTCTTACTTAAGGGGGCGGTCATCAGGAATTTGTTTATGTTGGACAAAGACATCCAGTTGTAGTTAGGTGGGAAACAGGCAAACGGAAGAGAGTTCCACAGGCGTGCAGTTCTAAGAAAAAAGCTTTGTTCATGGAATCTACGCTTTGGTTTTGGCACAGATAAAGAGTGGGGGAAATTTTTATCAGTGGTTTCAGCTAGACAGGTGTTTATCATGAAAGATTAGCGAGGGGGAGACTAGAGATTGGAGCTCAGACGAGCACTTATCATGGAAGTAACGATAAAACAAAGACAAGCTCGCAACGTCTCTTCTGTGGGAGAGAGGTTGCAAGGAAGAGAAAAGAGCATCCTCCACTAAGCCACGAAGTCTATTTTGTACTCTGTCAAGGCAGGATAGGCTGTTTTTAGCAGCTCCTGCTCAGATGTGGCAGCAGTACTCCATCTTTGGACGTACTTGGCTTTTATATAGATAGAGAATTGCATCAGCAGTGAGATATCTTCTGGAGCGGTAGAAGGATCCTACCATTTTTCCAGCAACCTTGGCAATGACTTGATGTACGTGTTCCATTTCAGGTCAGGAGTTAAGGTCAAGCCAAGAAGCTTATCAAAACATGGAGCCTCCTCAAGACGAGAGCCATCCATTTCAATTGATGCCAGATGGGGATCAGAGCGTTGATGATATAAAGATAGGAGCTTGGTTTTAGATGCATTAAAAGTAACCAGCCACTTCTTCCCCCACTGTACCACACGCTCAAGATCAGAGGAGAGAGAATCAGAGAGAACTTTGTCATTTACGGCCTTAGATGTGTTGCCATAGATGGTCGTGTCATCAGCATAGACGTCAACGAATGATTTAAGTATGTGTTTTGGGAGACTATATTACGACAATGATTTCTCTCGAAGACTTACATTTCTCTTATTATATTAGAGTGCAATTAAACCTGACATAATAATACAAAATGAGGAGAGAGAAGCAACCTTAGTAGAAGTTAGTGTCCCCAATGATGATGGGTTAAACAGAGCTAAGAGGAAAATTATAACAAATGTTCGATTTTTAAAAAAATTTTTTTTTTTACAAAGGAGTCACGACTTATCAAGACCTGCAGGCCACTCAAGGATAAGAGTTAATAAGTGTACAGTAGTCAATGGGGTAATATCGTAGTAATCGTTAGTAGTGGAAATTTGGTAAGTTGGCTTACTTAAGGAGACGGTTCATCAAGAACTTGTTTACATTGAACTTGAAGACGACCATATTGTAATCAGTTGGAAAGCAGGGAAACGAAAGAGTTCCACACGCATGAGAATCTAAGAAAGAAACTTTGTTCATGGAATATATGCTTAGGTTTAGACATAGATAAAGAGCAGGGAAAATTATTTATAGTGGTTTCAGATAGGCAAATATTTTTCGTCATAATTTGGTAAGGGTGCACTATAGATTGGAGCTCAGACGAAAGTCTTAACTATGGATATGAAAAGAAATTGGAATCTTAGGAAGATCTCTATCATTCCAGTAATTATAGGACCAACTGGGCCTGTGAAAAAGAATTTAAAAAATCACCTGGCAAATATACTCGGTGAAGCAAGAATAAGGGATATGCTAGGTATGTGCTGTTGGACTATGCAATCTTAACATCCACATAGTCAGCACTGCAACTACATTTAAATTGGTAAATTACATTATTATTATGTGTGTACAGGGAAGGAGTAGAACGTCTTTTCAACAGGATTTCAGTTATTTTTCTTTCGATGACTGACCTAATCACATCAAGATGGTACCCATTATTGAATAAAGTCTCAGTGATCATTTTCAATTCTTCATCTAGTTTTGTTTCTAGAATAACTAAATTTTCCCACATAAAAGTCAATACGGAGGCTAAATGTCCAATTTATATTCATTTACCGTGGTTAGGTTCAGCAAGTAAGCAATTCGCCAACCAAATCAGCTCCACAGTAGAAAAATGCTAATTTTGTTGTGTTCTGTATGAAACCGTAAATGGCATCCTGTTGAAAAGGGAAGTAATTCAAATGTAATTCAGAAACGTAAATTACCTCCCTTTGAAAATGATTACAGTAGATTAATATGAAGAATATCTAATGTAAGTTATACATTTAAAAAGAATACTTAACACCGGATGGTAGGTAATCTTCGCTTGTAAATATATCAGAACAAAGATTAGAAAAGGATAAAATATAAGGTTGAAAGGGATAATAATAAACTGTGTTGGGATAGACAGAGATATTATCAGCCCTAGATAGATAGTAGAACCAAAAATAATATAAGTAATAAAAGCGGACGATGATAAGTAAATATTTGTACCAATAAGTAAATCCTGATTTGCAGGAAGATATAGTGGTTGGGGGGGGGGGGTAGTAGGTAAATTTGTACAAATTTTTTTACCAGATCTCACAAACACAGTCTGCCTATATCTTGATAGTCATCCCCCAAAAAAACGAGAACCTAATTTTCTAGTTTAGCTATTAACGCCTCTGAATATATGTGAACTTATGAGGTAGTTATAGCGATGCAGCAAAGCGGGTGTTGAAGGGATGTGACGCACGGACAAAACACAGACAAACGGACGAAGGTTTTGTAGATTATAGAAATCTCGTACATCTATTTATTTACGTTTCTAAATTTTTTAGATAAGTATTAGTTATTCACATTATTTGGATTCATCGGACTACTGTTCTCATCTTGATTGTGATTTTCACAATATTTCAGTCGATATAACCCCAGACCTTCTTCGGGTGTATCTTCTCAAACTTTGGTATGTTTTTGCTGAAATTGAGAATTTGGATGGAATTTCGAACAGAACCCTTTATTTACTTCACAAGGGTAGCATGCTCTCGTTTCATCAGCCATGACTGGATAGAAGTTCTAAGTAATTCACAATTGTATTTTTCAGTCGCCCACACTGAAAAATTGAACCATTTAACTTTCAGGACAATATCATTTTCACAACTGATTTTTCCAAGTACTCTAACCATTGCGCCACAGGGTCCTTGCAGACAGTTCTTGAGTACTTGTAAAAATCAGTCATGAAAGTAAATAAATAATCTATTTGTTTTTCAAAAACAATTACATACACAAATCAATAAACATGAACTTACTGTTTGATATAACCTGGATGGTAAATGTCTTTAATATTTCGAGAATAAAATCTCTTTTTCAAAAAGAAAAACAAAACCCATGAATAAAAAACAAAGAATGTTTAAAAAAAAAACGGAAAATACCGCTTTTTAAGTCCACATTTACTACAACCTTCTTCTATTCTTACATATTTGTTAAATAGTAATGCTTTAAGCAAACTACCTTTCTTCTGAATATATTTACACCTTTATTTAAGCCTGCCTGGTTGACTGCTTATAACCAACAGTGCAATACAATACAGTTGCAATAATCTAAAGCAAAGTAACATCTTTTGCTAATACACAGAAAGAATAAAATAGTATCAATAATCAATAAGTATGTTACAGGAGAACGATAATACTAGTCCCTCATTTAAATTCCAGCTGTTGCTTGAAAAAAAAGGGGGTTATATAGAATGAAAAATCAATCTGAATAATTATTTAGTAAAAATCTACTTGCTTCAAAAAAAACAAAAAAACAAAACTATCTAATTTACATATTATTATATTATATTTAATTGCGGTGCAATTTAGGGAGACCTGGCATTGTTTGGGATTGAATGATGATCAACGAATGTTTCACACCCCACATACTTTTATGGTCATTGAAATCAATGAAATCGATCACTTTTCAGTTAAATTGATTGATTATCTGTTCTATTTGACTAGTCTACTGCGGTGCAATCAGAGGAAGCTTCACATCCTTCCCTGCAGTCATTTAATCCGTGATACATTATAATCTACATTGCACTGTAGAGAACCTACTGTTGATTTTACATAATTATTTTATATAATGGCGTGAATTAAAGTTTAAAATGCAAAAGTCAAGTATCATGGTTCAATTGTACTCCAAACAAAAAAAAAAATCATTTTAAACGTAGCTCTGTTTTATCAAAAAATCTATTGTTGATTTTATACGCCAGGCCGTTCTGCTTGTGCGGTGATAAAACTTCTCAAATGCACTTGTGGTGTTAGGTTTCATAATGATGTTAACTTTGGTCAAAATTGGACTGTTCTTTCTTTAATGGGATATTTTTGCTTATCAATTTTCGATACTTATCAGAAGCATTCCAATATAAAAACCTATCTAGGAACATTCCCAGACACATAAAGTACATTTGTGTGAAATTTAAATAAAATCGGACTAGCCTTTTTAGAATCCATACGGAACTATCTCTCTCTCTCTCTCTCTCTCTCTCTCTCTCTCTCTCTCTCTCTCTCTCTCTCTATCTATCTATCTATCTCACACACACACACACACACACACACACAGATAGCGTTTTTTTTTATATATAAAGTAGAGATAAAACAAATATCATAAATACATACAAATATAAATGATTAAAAAAGGATGATAAATAGCCTAATGAATTCGTCCGAACTCTACAAAATACAGTAGTCTTGTAAATAATCAACACTTTCTTTTATTGGCCAATGTACGAAGAACACAGATAAGTTTTTAACAAGGAAACAGGTTAGCAATAAAATTATTCAAGACTAAATACTAGATCTGATATCCGGAATGTTTTTTTGGGTTTTTTTTTTTTTGTTTTTTAGAAGGAGGTGGTCACTAATGAACACTGTTGGGGAGCTTGGAGATAAAATACTGTTTTGTTTTTAAATCCCCGAAACAGTTTTTCATGGTAAACAATTAAGACTAATGTGTAAATCCTTGGAAGCAAATGAATGCAGTGATTGTAACAGATTAATTTACTTACAAACAATAGAGTTTTCCAACGAAGAACTTCGGACTAAAAGTTGTTTTTTTTTTTATATATAATCTAATATATAAATGACTATATGTCTGTCTGTCTGTCTGTCTGTCTGTCTGGCTCTATATTTTCAAACTCTATCTCATCCGAAACTAAAAGTCACAAAGCAGCACTAGGGGCCTCAAATGATTGGATTTTTTTTACAGGCCATTTTTTATGGGTCTTTAGCCGATTAAAATAGTTTTTAAGGGGTCAAAAGTGGGTCAAAATAGAAAAAATCGTAAAACATTTTGTACATTCATCTGAGTTTATTTTTAATTTTTAATCACTTTCTATGCATGTCACGTTGGTACAGTGGTAACGTCACCAGCTTTGAATGCTACAGTTTCGGCTTTCGATTCAAGCTCATTGCATCTTAATACTTTTTTTTTTTTTACTTTTGAAATGACGACTCTATAAAAATATATACGAAATCTGGACAAATTAAAATATCATATTAAAGCATATTTTATGCCCGGGCAACGCCGGGCGACCCCATACCCCTGCTAGTTTCATAAAGTTGGGTAGGTTCAACAACTTCCAAAGCATATTATATTGTTTTTGATAGTTTCAGGTGATACTAGACCGTGCTCTATACATAGTTTCAGGTGATACTAGACCGTGCTCTATACATAGTTTCAGGTGATACTAGACCGTGCTCTATACATAGTTTCAGGTGATACTAGACCGTGCTATATACATAGTTTCAGGTGATACTAGACCGTGCTCTATACATAGTTTCAGGTGATACTAGACCGTGCTCTATACATAGTTTCAGGTGATACTAGACCGTGCTCTATGCAGTATTGTTAACGCTTTAATCTTTAGTGCAGCGTTCTCCAATGACGGCTATGATAGAACCATGATTCTGTGAGTCAATTTTCATTTATGGATATTGATATAATAAAGCATTGTATATAGATGTTTATATAATACACTTATCAAAACATTGTGTGGGTATATAATAAATATTTTACATTGACTTAACACTTCACTGAGCTTATATTCAAATGTATACGGACGTGTTGAATGGAAACGAACTCCTCTGTATCGATTTTCCGTGAAAACTGCAATGAAATGTTAAGATGTATCTTTTATAAAGCTCTATCCATTATTTTTTATTTTTATTTTTATAAAGCTCTATCCAAAAGGATATCGAGTTTTGTGTGTGTAAAATATGGAACCGATCTATTGCAACTCAGAACAGTTGATTTTCATATTATATATATATATATATATATATATATATTTCATTCTTTCTATATTTTTTTCAGTTATATTTCACTCTTTCTGTATATACCAATCCTTTTTGTTTAGAAGCTCAATATATGTTAAATATAAAAACAGAGCATATATAAAAGAATAAAAGTATAATTACATTCCAAGATCCAAATACTTATTTTTTATGCAAAACAGCCCCTCCAGCATGTTAAAATTTTGGTATATTTTTGTATAACAAAACAGACCTGTATAAAAATGTACCGAAATTATGCTGTTATTCTTATACACACACACACACACACACACACACACACACACACACACATATATATATATATGTATGTATATATATATATAACTTTATTCGATTGGCAAAATTTTAGAATAATTATAAAGAAATGAACCATCGCGTAAATTCAATCAACTAAAAACTGGAAAACGGGGTGAGGAAAAGAAAAAAAATATATAATGGGGCAAGTTATATGTACATATAACTTGCCCCATTATATATTTTTTTTTCTTTTCCTCACCCCGTTTTCCAGTTTTTAGTTGATTGAATTTACGCGATGGTTCATTTCTTTATAATATATATATATATATATATATATATATATATATATATAAGATACTAGCATTTCAGCCCGGCGTTGCCCGGGTGTTTGGAGGTGTATGCTGAGCAAAAAAAGAAAAAAAAAAACAGAGCATATATAAACACATAACAGTATAATTACATTCCAAGATCCAAATTGTTATTTTTCATGCAAAACAGCTCCTCTAGCATGTTAAAATTTTAGTACATTTTTTTTACAGATCCGTTTTGTTATGCAGAAACAAGCGGTTATCATTATTATGTCAATACCGGGTTTTTTTTTTGTGCATATACTCTTCAGAAAAAATACAAATTCTTTGCTTAGATAGAAAAAATGCATGACAATATAATGTCGCAATGATAGATTCCGTAACCATAGAGCATCTTTAAAAATAAAAAAATAAAAATGAGGAAACTAATAAGAAATCGACATCTGTAGCTGAATAGATAAGAGAACTATGAAAAAATAACATAGAATATAAATTAAATGGTCAATATTAGGATGCGAAACGAGGGGCAGTAAAAACATGTCAGTGTGTTCCTCATTAAATCCCGGGCAACGTCGAGCCTTTCTATTAGTAGCAACTAAATTGAGTATCCGAAATATGTGTAACTATCCAAGTGATAAAATCAGTGAAATACGTTTTCACAGCTGACACAAAATTTTGGTTGATAAGGAAGCAATCTTAATATTATAAAGTAAATAATTCGCCCATGTCTTTTAGCTGAGTCGGCCATTTTGAAAGAGAAGGATGAAATTGCTCACTGTCAGTCTCTCCATCAAAAAATAAGCCTTTATCATACTCTTTAGTTTAACGTCTTTTTTTTACATTCTACGGTGTTTTACTTATCTAGGTTTGTTATGTCATATTAACTTTAAGGACATTGGCTCAGGATTTTTTTTTCTCAGGGACATTGGTTAAAGATTATTTTTTTCTCAGGGACATTGGTTAAAGATTATTTTTTTCTAAGGGACATTGGTTTAAAGATTATTTTTTTTCTAATGGACAAGATTATTTTTTTCTAAGGGTTTTTTCTAAGGGACATTGGTTAAAGATTATTTTTTTCTAAGGGACATTGGTTTAAGATTATTTATCAAAGGGATATTGGTTAAAGATTATTTTTTCTACGGGACATTGGATCAAGATTATTTTTCTAAGGGACATTGGTTCAAAATTATTTTTCTAAGGGACATTGGTTCAAAATTATTTTTTTCTAAGGGACATTGGTTCAAGATTATTTTTTTCTAAGGGACATTGGTTAAAGATTATTTTTTTCTAAGGGACATTGGTTTAAGATTATTTATCAAAGGGATATTGGTTAAAGATTATTTTTTCTACGGGACATTGGATCAAGATTATTTTTCTAAGGGACATTGGTTCAAAATTATTTTTCTAAGGGACATTGGTTCAAAATTATTTTTTTCTAAGGGACATTGATTCAAGATTATTTTTTTCTAAGGGACATTGGTTAAAGATTATTTTTTTCTAAGGGACATTGGTTTAAGATTATTTATCAAAGGGATATTGGTTAAAGATTATTTTTTCTACGGGACATTGGATCAAGATTATTTTTCTAAGGGACATTGGTTCAAAATTATTTTTCTAAGGGACATTGGTTCAAAATTATTTTTTTCTAAGGGACATTGGTTCAAGATTATTTTTTTCTAAGGGACATTGGTTAAAGATTATTTTTTTCTAAGGGACATTGGTTTAAGATTATTTATCAAAGGGATATTGGTTAAAGATTATTTTTTCTACGGGACATTGGATCAAGATTATTTTTCTAAGGGACATTGGTTCAAAATTATTTTTCTAAGGGACATTGGTTCAAAATTATTTTTTTCTAAGGGACATTGGTTCAAGATTATTTTTTTCTAAGGGACATTGGTTCAAGATTATTTTTTTCTAAGGGACATTGGTTCAAGATATTTTTCTAAGAGACATTGGTTCAAGATTATTTTTTCTAGGGGGCATTGGTTCAAAATAATTGGTAAAACTTGCGGAGAATGCTCTGTTTTACGGTTGTTGTAAAAATGGAATGTGAATTTAAATTTTGTTACGTTTTAATCGTTTTTTTTTAAATTGTGCCCTTAAAAAACGAAAGTAATCGAAAGAATAACATTCAAAAATCGTACTTTTTATATAAAATTTTATTAACAAAAACGAAATAATTTAATTTTTAAACGAAAAATGTTAATTTGGTATTTTTTTTTTTTTTTGGTAATTTGTTTCTACATAAGTCCAACTCATCGTTCACACTGGAAATGTCGACTTCTAGGTTTTTGGGTATGCTTACAACGCATAGACACCCCGAACCTCCCCATGTTAAGAACGGCTTTCTTAATAGACTCCTCCAGCCTCCCCATGTTAAGAACGGCTTTCGGAATAAACACCCCCAACCTTATCAGCATACTTGAAAACCTATAAAAGTTGAAATGTCGAATGTGAAGGATGAGTTAGGCGTAATATAAAAATGTACCGAATTTAAAACGGAACGAAATTTAAGTTTCCGTTCCATTTTTACAACAACCATACAGCAGAGCATTCTCTGCAAGTTTTGCCAAATTATTTTTTCTAAGGGACATTGGTTCCAGATTATTTTTTTCTAAGGAAAAATATCACAGAAGGGTAACATTTGCGGCATATTATTGCAGGGCTATGTACTCGGAAAACAGCCCTCGACTTAGACTGTGACCTTTGTAATAAAAGGCCTAATCACTGAAAAATGACGTCACGCCTAGCAAGCAAGATCTGTTGAACAGTCAGACTGTCGATAATGACTGAGAGTTTTTCTTTTACAAAAACATTAGAAAACTAAAAAATTTGCATTGAAGATGTATTTCAATACCAAGATATTTTCTTTCTCCCCCACCCCGTTTCTTTTCTATACGAATAAATATATTTTTATTATTTTATAAACTTTTTAGCTTAGGAAATTTCCATGGGCAAAGCTTTTTTATTCTCCCAGAACTGCCTGTCTATGGAACGCGATACCGAGGAGCTACTTATCAGCTGACTATAACATGGTCGTTTTCAAGTCCAATGTAAACAAGTTCTTGGTGTGCCATCCTCTTAAATAATTAATTTCTACTCAATTTCCACCAGCATCGATCATCATTAACCCTTATCCTTGAGTGGCCTTCGAGCCTTGATAAGTGGTGACTATAGCATATATAAGTAAATGCTTAAGTTTTCACATGACAGAGAAAGGCGAGGAGAGGCAGTCTGAGAAGAGGTCAAAAAGCAATATGACTGGAGATGTGGAGAGAGAAAGAGGGGGAGGGGAGATGAAGAGGGGTAGGGGATTAAATGAAAATGGCTGCACCCACTTTTTGATTCTTTTATTTTTTTGTCTTTCTCTCCAGGACCCCCAGCAAGGCAGCACATCCATGTTAGTTTCAACCGTAGTAAGCATGACCATTTACAGTGAAGAGAAATTCTCCATAAATTCTTGTGAAGGGGAGAATGGTTTCTCTTCATGCTTTCGATTCTTATGTTACAAAAAAAAAAGGGGAGAATGAGATGAGTCAGGAGAGTAAGGTTCAGATTTACCAAACTTAAACGGGCATAAGAATCTCGAACATGTGAAACAATAACCATTCTATCGCAATCGTTTTCTCTCTCTTTCTCTCTTTATTCTTTCTCTCTCTCTCTCTCGCTCTCTCTCTCTCTCTATCGTTTCTTCCCCCATCTCTCTCTCCTTCGTTTCTCTCTCTCTAGTGTTTCTCTCTCTCTCTCTATATATATATATATGTAGTTTTCTCTCTCTCTCTCTCTCGTTTTTCTCTCTATCCTCTCCCTTCCTCCCTCTCTCTCTATTGTTTATCTATCTATCTATCTATCGTTTCTCTCTCTCCCTCTCTCCTTTTTTCTTTCTCTTTCTCTATCGTTTCTCTCTCTTTCTCTATCGTTTCTTCTTCTTCTTCTTCTTCTTCTTCTTCTTCTTCTCTCTCTCTCTCTCTATCGTTTCTTTTTTGTCTTTATCGTTTCTCTCTCTCTCTTTCTCTCTCTATTGTTTTTCTCTCCATCCTTCTCTCTCTATTGTTTCTCTATCTATCTATCTATCTATCTATCGTTTCCCTCCCTCTCTCTCTCCCTCTCGTTTTTTCTTTCTTTCTCTCTGTCGTATCTCTCTCTATATATATCTCCCTCTCTGTACATCGTTTCTCCCCCTCCCTCTCTCTCTCTGTCTTTCTCTCTCGCCATCTCTCTCTGTTTTCTCTCTATATACATCTCTCTCTGTTATCTTTCTCTCCCTATCCTCTATTGGTTTCTCTTTCTCGTTCTCGTTCTCACACACACACACACACACACACACACATAAATATAAGGTGTTTTTTAAAGGCGACAAAATTTAAATTGACAACTTTATTTTCTTTTGATAGATCGATAGTTACTTCTAACTCGCTAGTTCTTCCCATAAATTTTCACCAATATTCTTTAAATAAAATTTCCAATCACTTTCATCAATCAGATAATTCATACACATCACATGATTCATCGATTCTTACAAATGACACATATTTAATCGATATGCATGAATATTTATTCAATAATTTTTACTATATTCACATTTTGACAAAATTTAAATAATTAAATGTAAACACTTATTACCCAGGGTGTATTTTTTAAATCAGCAAACTCTAAATCGACGAGTACATTTCCTTTCACTGCAGAATTAGCAACTATCGCTTATTTTTAGTTTAGCTAGTTTTGCCAATTAATCATGAAAAGACTGACGTCTGAGCAGCGTTCGCAAATCGCAAATGATATGATCAATTTACTGAGAGAAACATTTGTTGAACGAATACTTTCACGATATAGACCTGTCAACTGTCCACCTGTTCATGCAAGTTAACCCCATTAGATTATTTTCTTTGGGGATATGATTCCAAGTCTGCAGTGATAAACCAAACACAATAGACCACTTGGAAGACAACATTCGACGCATTATTGCCAAAATACGGACTAATTTAATGCACAGAGTTTGTGAAAATTATAATTTTAGATTATGCCATATACACGCGAACTGCATTGACATATGCCCCGAATTGTATTTAAATTATAAACGCCAAACATTAAACTTTGGAATATACCACATAGTTGTATAACAAACATATTTTTCTGAAATTTATTTTAATTTAAAGTTCACCACCTCTAAAAAAAATACCCAAAATAAATCATTCCCAGTAATATCCTAGGGGAAAACTACATGTTCATATATTTTCCCTCTAGCTATGAATTTAATAGTAGAGTAAACTAGACTCTCAAGCCTTGGTTATCCAACAAATAAGAAAAACTATGAAATAGCACCAGTCTTTCTCTGCTTACCCCAGCATTGTTTTCAATCACCTTGAACTTTTCCTTGCCGCTGGACTCAAATAATACTGGTTTAAAATGTGCTGTTGGAGATTGTGCAAGCCTTGCTTCACAAAGGCACCTTTACAGGGGGTGTCCATTGCCTCTCAAAACTGAAAGTGGGACTTTACAGGCGATTGGTTAAGCACCAAACACTAGTGCCTGTTGGTATAAAAATAATTGTTAATATTTATTTTAAAAAAATGCTATAGTTATAAAAACCCTTAAAAAATAAAGTTGGGTCTTCTTCAGAGAATTGAGAAAAGGCAGTCAACTTTAGTGCAAATGCAATATTCTGACTTCCTGTCGCTGAATACTCCCTGACTATTTACTATTTATGCCGACTGACTTAGAATTTATAGACACTTCTCTCAATTCTTGTATTAATTGCCGTTAGCCTTGAGGTAGAATGCCAGTCTATGTAGTCAAAGGGCATTTTGTGACTGGGTTTGAATCTCACAACCAGCAGTAGTTATCATTTTCTACATTGATGAATGTGTATTCATGAAACACTTGTGTATAAATATAATTGTTAATATTCATTTTATATATATATATATATATATATATATATATATATATATATATATATATATATATAATACATGCAGTGGTTGTATAGTTTTATTTCTTAGATGTAAATCCACTGAAACTCCTGCATTTATCAACAAGTGCTCCATGAATAGGCAGAGCGTATTTATATTATAGCTATTTATATAAATATTAGTGGCTACATATGTGCATACATGTTTCTGCAATGCGGCTAATATATATATATATATATATATATATTATGTCTATTTATACAAAGATTATTGGCTACATATATGCATACATGTTTCTGCAATGCCTCGCTTTAGAGATTTGCTGCATTAATTTGAGAGCCAAACTCATAAATGAACTAATGACATTCTTGAGTTTGGCTCAAGTTAATACTACAGCCTGATGAAACGATTTCTCTAAAACAATGTTTGTATAAGTAAACACATTGTGTGTGTGTGTGTGTGTGTGTGTGTGTGTGTGTGTGTGTGTGTGTGTGTGTGTGTGTGTGTGTTAGCAAAATACTACCCGCCCCTGGGGCAGCATATAATCTAGCTGTAACCTTCTTTATAGACAAACGAACATTTTTTATTTGGTATTTTGGAAGAAAAAAGCAACAAAAACGTGATTTCCATGGCATTGGATGTATTCCAATGTTGAGGAAATTTACTGTCTATGAACATAGTCACAAAAAAGGTTATTTTATGTGGTCTTTTCGGTGTGCAAAGTCAGAGGATTAAATTTTGTACTGGCATAATAATAAAAACGAATTCCACATTGAATGAAAACTGAAGGAAATGAATAAACGAAAAATTAAGACGTCGATTGGTCAAATAAAACAATTTTATATTACTGAATAATTCGAAATGGTTAATTTCTGGTTTTTGCCCATTTTTCAAACACTTAATGAAGATTGTAAAAAAAAAAAAGGAATCTTTTTCGTCTTTTGTAATGTAGAAAGATGTTAACTTTTCGTTTGTATGCAATTTTAATGGATTTATCTCTTTTCTCCTCCCCCCCACCACCATCATCATCACCACTACTACTACCACCAAGAAAAGCAAATTTAGTTTTAAAAATAATAAAGGTGTCTATTAAATTATTGACAAAAAAAAACTTGTGTTAATCATTGCGTTTTTATGCAAAATTTTTTTTAAAGATATTATTTCGAAGTAATCTTAACTTTTTATTGTGTCGATGTATGCGCGTGTAAATGTAACTGGAAGTTGTTTGAATTTCAAAATAATCAAACAGACGTAGCCATTTTGATTTTAAAGCCCTTTTCATTAAATCGCATTGATTAATATTCTTACTGATACTACTACTACTACTACTACTAATAATAATAATAATAATAATAATAATATCAAGAAAATTAATACACATATATAATAAGAAAATCAAATGATAAATTAATTGTACAGATAATTAATTCATTAAACACAGTTTAAAAAAATAAATACGCAAATGAGGCATTTACTGTGCATAAATATTTTATTAATTGAAAAAGAAAAAAAAAACACATTAACGTTGTTTTCAAAATTCAAAATCCATACATTTTATCATGAAAATAAATCGATTAATTAAAACTGATCATATGATGACAGAAATAAACAAAAAAGTGAAATATCGATTAGTCAACTAAAACAAATCTATATTGCTGAGTAATTTAATGTATTTATTTGCTTCCCCACCAAAGCAAATTAGGCACAAGGCCGTTTTTAATGTGGGGTAAAAACCAGCTCCCCTAAAAGTAGGCAAAAAGGGGGCACTCTGGTTACCAAAAATAATAATTGTCCCAGTATAGAGGGTTTCCCCTCCATTGACTGGTACAAATTATCTTAAGTGCAGCATCTGCAGAACAGATACTACACTTTGAGGTATTTATTTGCTCCCCCACTGAGCAAATTAGGCACAAGGCCGATTTTTAATGTGAGGTTTGAAGGGGAAATGGGGACCAACTCCCCGGGGATTAGGGGAGCTGGATAGTGACAATTGGTATGAAGGGTTGCCCCTACATTGACCGTGATCTTATATGTGGGGCTGCCCCCACATATGGTCTTTGCTTGCAGTATGTATTTATTTGCTTCCCCACTGAGCAAATTAGGCACAAGGCCGTTTTTTAATGTGGAGAGAGAGAGAGAGGGGGGGAGGGAAAAGGGGGACCAGCTCCCGAGAGGTGGGAAATGGGAGCTGGATAGTAACTGTTGGTATGAAGGGTTGCCCCTACATTGACCAAGGTCTGATATGTTGAGTTACCCCCACATATGGTCTTTGCTTGCAGTATCTGCCGGAACAGATGGTATTTATTTGCTCCCCCACTGAGCAAATTAGGCACAAGGGGAAAAGGGGACCAACTCCCCGGGGAGTAGGGGAGTTGGATAATGACAATTGGTATGAAGGGTTGCCCCTACATTGACCAAGGTCTTATATGTGAGGTTGCCGACACATATGGTCTTTGCTTGCAGTATCTGCCGGAACAGATGCTACACTTTGATCTCGGCCCGAAGACCAGGAACAACAGAAAAAAGGCAAGCCTCTTCTGAGTAATTTAGAATGGTTACGCTTTCAGTGCTAGAATTTTTGCTAAGTCTACTTGCGATACAGTTAGAAAATGTAAGTGGCCATATCTGAACATCCAAATGAAAACTAGGTCACCTTCTAACACAAAGAAAATGTGGCTCTATCTCCTCCAAAAACGAACAAAGAAAGGGATGAATTACGGATAAAGTGAACCCCCTGTCTGATAAACATACAATCATTGGCTGCTATAAATGTGTTTGTAAATAACAAGAAATCTGATTGGTTAACTAGCATACTCAGCACCACGTCAATTTATAAAACACACATTTTTGAGAAAACACATTTCCTCACTTATATTATTAATTTAAAAAAATTTTTTACTTACGTTTTACACATGTCTTCCCACTTACATTTTTAATCGCTTTCCTCATATGTATATAAAATATATAAATATCTCACTCTTCATAGAATTCTTCTCTCATCTTTTTAGCTTCACTTCATACATAGATTCGAAACCTGATCAGTTTCGTCTTAAACATATTTCCCCACTTATGCTAATGATTTCTTTTATTTTTTTACTTACGTTTACCCACTTACGTTTTACATACACATTCTCCACTTACATTTTTAATCGCTTTCCCTATATGTGCATAAAATAAACAAATATCTCACTTTTCATAGGATTCTTGTTTCATCTTTGGTATATTTTATTTTCCTCAATCATCCTTATCAATTTCCTCAGGAAGTCCGCCGAAAATGAGGACGAAACGTTGAAAATTTTCTAAAAAAAAGCCACAGGTTTCTTTCCTTTTTTTTCCATAAAACACATAGTAACATAAATTGCATGCAATAGCCTGACGAATCGTCACGAGTATGAAACAGAAAATTCTCTGTATCTTAATTGCCATATATATTTTTAAAAACTTACTATATATGTATGCATGAGAAATTCAATTTTAACTCTGTAAATTAGAATTTACAACAATTTTTTATTCGACAAGGAATTGTTGCGAGGCCAATTATAACTTTGTTTACTTAGTATCTTTTGCGGTGGAAACATCTTCCACAGCAGTTTTAAGATGCCATCTTTGCATTTGTAGTTTGCTCATGTTTACCGACCAACAACTTGGATTATCGCAATTGCAATTGGATTATTTAATTTGCATTTCTACATCCAGCCAATTAACATTTTCTTTGGATTGTACCATGTTTTTCAACTTTTTCACTGAGCCTAGATTTCATTTGGAATATCCTTTTAACCAATACATTTTTTTCTGCATTATTATAAACTTTTATACAAATATGACTTCTCTCATGACATAGTTTTCAATTTATGTGCTAACAATATAATGTTGAGATGATTAATCGGAATCGGGAATCGGAAAAATTGACAAATTTGGGGGTATCAGAATTGGTATCGGATAAATTGTTGCCTGTTTTCCGATGCCAAACCGATTTTTTTTATTGCCTTTTTTATTTTTTTTTTGTTTAAAGCAAAACCTTTCATTGCTGGTAATAATGATGAAGTAATAAATATTTATTGATTTTAAAATTTTTTAATAATGATAAAGTAATAAATATTTATTGATTTAAAAAATTTTTAATAATGATAAAGTAATAAATATTTATTGATTTTAAAATTTTTTAATAATGATAAAGTAATAAATATTTATTGATTTTAAAATTTTTTAATAATGATAAAGTAATAAATATTTATTGATTTTAAAATTTTTTAATAATGATAAAATAATAAATATTTATTGATTTAAAAATTTTTTAATAATGATAAAGTAATAAATATTTATTGATTTTAAAATTTTTTAATAATGATAAAATAATAAATATTTATTGATTTAAAAAATTTTTAATAATGATAAAGTAATAAATATTTATTGATTTTAAAATTTTTTAATAATGATAAAATAATAAATATTTATTGATTTTAAAATTTTTTAATAATGATAAAATAATAAATATTTATTGATTTTAAAATTTTTTAATAATGATAAAGTACCTATTTACTATGCCTCCCCACGGGACAGAGTTAGACACCAGGGTCGTTTTTTAACGTGGAGAAAAGGTACAAAAATAAAAATTGTCTCAGTCGTGAAGGATTTCTCCTCCACCGAAAGAGAACAAGAAATGGAAGTGCAGCATCTGAAGAACAGATACTACACTTTGATCTTGACCAAAAGGCCAAGAAAATACGAGTTAAGTTAAAATCTATAGATCATCCTCGACAAACGTATATTGACGTTTAGAAAAATATCTGCATATTTAACTTTTTTTTTTTTACAGAAATCGGGGAAAATACCAACTCTATAGAGATTTATAAAGAATCAGAATCAGGAATTTAGTACAGAATTGGTAATTATATTGGAATCGAGAAAAATATTGGAATCGTTCCATCACTAATATATATATATATATATATATATAGTTTGCCTATGAATATTATTTTGCTATTTTCCTCTGAGGATAAGAGCTATTCTCTGAAGCTCCATGCATGAGAGGAAAATTTTAACTTTTCAACTTGTATTCCTTGTCGAATAATAAATTGCTGTAAATTTTAATTTACAGAGTTGAAACTGATTTTCTTATATCAATGCTCTATCTTGAATATTGAACTTTATCATTTGGTTAGGATTTTCCTAACGATATTAGCATTGATGTTTATAGTTGCTTTAAGTTTATGGAATTATTCAATTTGTAAACTTGAAGAAATTTTTTGAATTTTTTGAATATATATATATATACACACACACATATATATATGTGTGTGTGTGTGTGTGTGTATGTATAAATACATACATAATGTGTGTGGATTTGTGTATATATACAATACAGCCGATATACATCCTCTGCTTAAGTTGCATATATGAAAACCGAACAAAGAAATAGTGAAATTTAAAATTACTTACCTCATATATAACTTCCCCTTGGTGCGGCCTCATTTCAAGGCCGGGACTGTTTGGTCCCCGCCTTGATCTTTTTGGTAAAGTATTCCTACTGATATCCGATGTCATGGCGACCGGCATTCCGGGCCAGAAATTTTGCGGGTGGTGCGGATGGTATGTCGTCATATGCGCATGACCATTGACCCCACAGCGGGGCAATGTAGCAGCACCACCCTTAAAGGTAGCATTCCTACGATCTCTGCATTTTACGATGCAGATAGTGATTGGTGCAGTTATGACAACCGACAGTGTCACGGCTGCAAACACGATGATTATCAGCAGGTACATGTGTATCCCGTCGCTCGCACTCGAACTGGATGCGCGAGTTATTTCCTTGGTTTTGTTACTCACGGTGACCTTGAGGTTGAGTGTAGTTGTCGCTGATAATACAGGTAAGCCATTATCTTTGACTCTGAACTCCAGTTTGTAAGATCCGGCGTCACGG
This sequence comes from Euprymna scolopes, assembly GCF_053919585.1. NCBI lineage: Eukaryota > Metazoa > Mollusca > Cephalopoda > Sepiida > Sepiolidae > Euprymna > Euprymna scolopes. The sequence continues at coordinate 103,001,319 of NC_136502.1, forward strand.
GGTTTTAACGCACGATTAAAAGTGAGTAATCCTGAGTAATGGTTCAGTTTGAATAAGCGATTACTATTTCCAGATATGAATTCATACTTGAGGAAGGCATTTTCCCTACTATCGCTGTCGATTGCTTTCAAGACCGTTATGTTCTTAGTATGTCGTGGATAGTACTCTACATTTAAGGTATAAGGATTCATATTTGGGAAAATGAAGCGTGGCGCATTGTCATTCTTGTCGTTTATTTCGACGATAACCGTCACAGTATTATTCAGCGGTGGTACTCCCCCGTCTTTGACTAGAACTTTAAATTTATAAACATTTAGAAGTTCGTAGTCCAAGGACATGACTGTTGATATCACGCCATTTTCCGATATCCGAAACGGCAAAAAATGTGCGTTTCCTTCATCAAAATTTTTGGTCAGCAAGGAATATGTCAACTCACCACCAGGTCCCAGATCGGGATCTGTGGCCTTGATGATTCCAACTCTATGTTTTGCGTCAAGATTTTCATCGATGACAAATTTGAACGTGTCATCAGGAAACGTAGGCGGCACATCATTTACATCAGTTACTTTGACTTTAAATCTGCTCTCGCTTTCCAGGCGTGGCGACCCGTGGTCGCGGCATTTGATAACAATATCGTACTCTTCCTGCGTTTCCCGGTCCAGTAAGTTGCGGACTCTTACTATATAACGCTTTGAGCCGTGGCTTTGTAGTTTGAATTTATCATGTTTCAGTTCACAGCTCACATCACCGTTTTGTCCGGCGTCATCATCAGAAACTTTCACATTAGCAATAAGGCTGTGCAGTGAAATGTCTTCCGGGACCAGCACGGTGTCCTTCTTTGCAACAGATATAAACGTCATGAAAATCTTTGGTGGATTGTTTTGCTGGTCCACTATGACAATGTTAACGATAGCAATCGAACTCAAAGGGGAGTTCCCATGATCCGTGGCTTCTATGTATAATTTATAACTGAGTTGCTGAAGCACGGAAAACTTTTTTATGAGAGTTATCTCCCCTGTTTCTGGATTTATTTTAAACAATGATCTGGCATTCCTTGATGTTTTAGCACTAAAATGGTAAGAGATTTTACCATTTTCACCGTCATCGGCATCTGTTGCCGTCAAGATAATAACCGGTATCCCAACCTCGTGCTCATATTTGATGGAGACGTTGTAAACATTTTGCGGGAATTTAGGGGGATTATCGTTAGTATCTATAACAGATATATGAAGGTCCAGCACGCTTTGTTGGGATGGTTGACCACCGTCCTTTGCCACGACCTGGATCTTATAGAACTCCTTCACTTCGCGGTCCAGCCGCTCTTGTAATTCTATCCGTAGTTCGGAAGTCCCATCAAGCTTTTTTGATACCTCCAACGAAAATGGGTCATTTTGATCCTCCTTCAGCTCGTATGTTATATGCGAATTTGAGAAGCCGATATCCTTATCGGTTGCACCGGGGATGGATTTTTTGAGACCTTTACCATCGTTTTCCGAAAACTGTAAATTGATTTGCTTTTGTGGAAATTCGGGCGGGTTATCATTTATGTCCTCAATGAGGATCTCGATGTCTAAGATTGAGGTAATTGAGTTAAACTGCTGTATGGTTACGTCTAAACTTTGCGAACATTTTGTGTTATAGTGGCACAAGGCTTCAGCATCGATCGTCTGTGCTGTGTAAAGCTTGCCAGTGTTCTTGTCGACCCGGAATAATTTAGTTGCATCTGGTGATGGTAGCTGATTAAAGACAACATTCTGCATGTGCTGTGCGGCGTCGGCTGCAAGATCGCCGACAAGTGAGCCGGGGCTCTGCCCTTCCTTGACGCTGTAAGTATAATCTGCACAGTGACTCAAATGCAAAACTGAGATGAGCAGAATTGGAAACAACATGTTCCAATAAAATCCACGTCAGGGAATCAGAGTTGAATCCCTATACGTTTAAGGTAAAGTGAAGAAATCTTTGCAATACCTGAAAAGATAGGAAAAAAAAAAGGATGAGAAAGAATGGTAAGATACAAAAGGTTTCAAGTTTATAGATTTTTTTATTTGGCAATGTTTAAAAGTCGCGGTCAGAGAGGAATGGTAGAAAAATTCTATGTAGGCATTTAAAATGGTTTATATTGTTTTGTTTTTTTTTCAATATTAACAGAGCAACTAAATTATAATAGCAAAATTCAAAATTTTTAATATTGAATTTCAAGGAAAATCAATGGTCCCCACTTAATTGTCATGTTACAGTAATGAATATATCCAAAAATAACGAAAAACGATAAGGTAGAAAAAATATTAAAGAAAACATTTTTAGGCGAAAATTAGCGAAAATAACTGACATTTTTTTTTTTTCAAATAAATGTTTTATTACTTTTATGAATTTTTCATTTTTTTTTCAAATAAATGTTTTATTACTTTTATGAATTTTTCATTTTTTTTTTTCAAATAAATATTTTATTACTTTTAGGAATTTTTCATTTTTATTTTTTTTTTCAAATAAATGTTTTTATTTTTGCATATATTTTTATGTTTATTTGCAAACACATTTTCACCGTAACAATCAATATCAAATGTAACAAATTATTAATGCGTTACATTGAAATTAAATTAATTCGAAAGAAAAACAGTTTACTAATAATCTTATTTTGTATATTAAAAAGCATTATTTTTATCAAAAAATTGTACGAAAATTAAATCAAACAAACAAGAAAACGTGGATCCATATTGAGTGAAATAAACATATTTATTTTTTTTAAATCTTAAAAGTAAATAAATACTTATTTTTAAAAAAGTCAATTTATGAATATTTTTTATTTAATATAATTACAGACAATTGAAATGAAACAAACAAGAAATTTGGGACTGTAATTGGACAGGGTCGCCAAATTGGCTAATACTGTCTATTTCCTATGACATGTCATGACGTAGAAAATAAATAATGATTCGAGTAAGTTAATATGCGTGATCGTCATTCAATAATTCGGTAAAACTTGTGCTATAGTAACTGAGGCATAATATAGCGGAAGCCGCACCTTCAAGAAGACCAGTCCAATTTTTACCGATCCATCTGTCGTTGATTGTTTTGAAAGAAAGAACTGTTTTTCATCTCAGCTCTTTGTGCCATTAACAAAACAGACATTTTATTTTTCTATTATTCCTTCAAAGGCTGACACTTTTGCTTCTTTTTTTTTACTCTGTAAGCAAAGCCTCTCTCACCCCCCCCCCCCGTTAGCTTGAATAGGTGGTGGGAGCAGGTCTATCACTAAATACAGGAGCAAGCTGCCCTTGAGGAAAAAAAAAAAAAAAAAAAAAATTTGACGCCCCTGTCAATGTGTGAACTAATTCCAGTGTGTTGTGCATACCAGTTTTTGAACACATTTTTTAGTGACTCTGAGAGAGAGAGAGAGAGAGAGAGAGAGAGAGAGAGAGAGAGAGAGATGTCAGTTGCTATTGCATCCACACATACAAACGGCTGATGAAAGATGGTCATGGTTTCTGATGAAAGACTAAAATTTTTGCAATTATATTTTTGAATTTTGGAGATGAGGATTGATAACTTTGCATTATTTGGATTATTCAAATTATTGTTCTCGTTATTAGTTTTATTCACACAACGTTTTGGCCGATGTAACATCCAAGCCTCTTCAAGCATATCTTGTCGAACTTAGGAGTCTTTTTGTCAAACTCTGAGGATTTTTCTGTCAAACTCTGAGTCTTTCTGTCTGAGAGTCTTTTTGTCAGACTCGGAAATCTTTATGTCAAACTTTGAGAATCATTCTGTCGAACTTGGGACTATGCATGAGATTTCAAACAAAACCTTTTATTTAGCGCACATGGGTAGCATGTTCTCGTCCCATCAGCCAAAACCAGATAGAAATCCTAAGGAATTCACAATTGTATTCTACATATTGCCCACACTGGAAGTTAAAGCTTCAACCAGAAGAGTTTCACTTAGAACTGAATTTTACTTAGTAATTTATCCATTACGCCACATGACCTTGTGGACAATTCAAGAGCATGCTACTCCTGTGGATTAAAGAAAGGGCCACATTCAAAATCATGTGCAGATGTCGGAGGTTACATCGACTGAAACGTTGTGAAAATCATATTCAAGATGAGAACTGTAACCTGAAGAATTCCTGTTTTGTACTTCTCCAAATTTTTGAGAATTGGTTCATTTTTTTTTCTTATGTAACATAAAGATTTATCCTCATTATCCTCATTACTATCAAATCCAACCTAATCACTTTTTCTTATATTGTCCTAAATAGATAGGAGGGTATCAGATTGTTGACAGTTTGTTTTTCACATTGTTTCTACACATACTTGTCATTAGAATGATGATGAAAACAAAACAAAGAATGTTGGACATTTATGACTGCAACTTGGTGGACAAGTCAAACATCTAAAAGGGAGGAGCTTCAATCTATGGTCCGTCCCTGTAAAACGTTTCCAACAAATATACGACTAGCTGCAATAACTACCAATAACTTGCCGCATTCTCTATCTGTGTATAAAACTAAATAAAATTTCCATGAGCAGAGTTTTTTTCCTAGAACTGTCCATCTGTGGAACACAACACTGTGGCCTGCTCCCGGCTGGCTATAACATGATCGTCTTCGAGTCCAATGTAAATAGGTTCCTGTTGAGCTGTCCTTTTAGATAATCAAGCTCTACTCGAGCTCCACATAAACTGATCATGTTGTCTCATCATCTACTTAATGCTTAAACCTTATTCTGGAGTAGCTTCTGGCCTTGATAAGAGGTGACCTCCCAAGTTTAGTTTTAACAGGCAGAAAAGTAAGACTTTCTGGTAGATTCCTGACTTTGACAAGATACAAAAAAAAAAAGAAAAAAAAGATCGGAAGTTATATCTATCGAAATACCGTGAAAAGAACATGGTAAACCAAGGAAGACCTGGGTCGCGTGTGTAATGAAGCAATTTAGCTGCAGGCAACCCGACAGATATCAACTCTTTGGATTAGACTACACTAGCTTCGGTGCCCGGCATTATCCAGGTGTTTGGAGGTGCGTGTTAAGTAAAAAAAAAAAAAAAAAAAAGTGGTAGTAGGCAGGTAGGCTCGAACCTGTACCGCGAAGGAGGAAAAGAACTTGAAAAAAAAAACAAAAAAACGTGACGTTTTTGCTGTCGCGCCCATCGCCAAACCGGAAGTGACATAGGTTTAAATTAAGGCTAAACAATCGAAAAGAGGGGATAACTTTTGAAAATATCGGTAAAAAAAAAAAGCCATTGCTCCCTGTAGAAAAGTGCCCAGTTGAGGGTGAAGGAATTAATGTTTTCGGCCAATTTTTCCGTATTTGCCATCGAAGAGGAGCTGGGGGAGAGAAGAAGAGGGGGGAGAAAGTGTCTAAAACATAGTGAACATGTCAGGCATAGAGTGAAGTTTATTTTTCTCAAATTATGGTTGAATGCAGAAAAGATTCTGCATTTTATATATATTAGACTAGCTTTGCCAGGTCGTAAAATACGCTTAAATATGATATTTTAATTTGTCCAGATTTCGTATATATTATTATATAGTCATGATTTCAAAAGTAAAAATAAAAATATTTGGAATCGAAACCAAAACTGTAGCATTCAAAGCTGGTGACGTTACCACTGTACCAACGTGACATGCATATGAACTGATTAAAAATTAAAAATAAACTAAGATGAATGTAAAAATGTCTAACGATTTTTTTTCAATTTTGACACATTTTTTGACCCCTTAAAAACTATTTTAACCAGCTAAAGACCGATAAGAGAACGGTCCATAAAAACTCTAATGATATGAAGCCGACTTGTAGTTTCGGTAGAGATAGAGTTTGAAAATATGGAACCAGACAGACAGACAGACAGACATAGCGCGTTTTATATATTAGATTTCATAGGTAGTATTTGGGGGAGTGGTCGGAGATTACATCAGTCAAAAAAAAAAAAAAATCATCCAAGATGAGAATAGTAGTCGGAATAATCCAAAGAATACAAAGATTCTACTCAACCAACAAAATTATTTTACTTTAAATGAGAATCAGGCGCATCTTTTTTATTTATTTATTTATTTTTTTTTTTTTTATGTTTGTCTATGTTCATAATGGTGTGGTTGTATAAGAAACAGATGTTTTGTCTGAGATTTGGGTTAGCTGTTCCGTAAATCTAGGTCTGAACATTTCGTTCCCCTTCCCCGTGTTGTTTGGGAGAGGCATTCTGCTGTGACGCGTGCTGGTCACAGGTGTGCAAATTTGGACGACTCTTTCTTGTCCCTTCCTCAACGGATGTGTCAAATAGAAGCCTTGAATGACGTCAGCTGGTTTACTTCGGAAAGACATAAGAAACAATCAACAAAGAAACGTGGAAAGCGAGGCACATTAGACCCAAGGTGGTCACTGAAACACCTGCTAATACAGGTAACAAAGAAATAATAATAATAATAAAAACGTTTGACGATTGTGTTTGACTTCTTTAAGTAGTGACCTTTAAAGAAACACTCTTTCTTCGCAGATAATAATAGACAGTATGATACAGAAACCCCATGGAAATTCCATGGTGATTTACTATTAGCATTATTCCCTTGAAATAATACCTGACAGACAGGGTCAATACTATGTTTTTTCAAATGACTCTTTCGCTGAATTAAGCTGAGGGCATTAATCTACAAAGGAGATTCGTTAAGAGTCGTGGATGTCATAAAATAGTGTGATGGTTGTGTAAGAGCCAAACCATACATGTACTACGCCCAGTCCTCGTGAGAAGGCGAGTAATTTGATAGTTGCAATATTAAGTAAACGTTTAGCTTTCTCTATTAAATTAAAACTACACTGCGATAATGCCGGGCACCCAGGCTCCAAAGAGTTGATATCTGTCGGGTTGCCTGCAGCTAAATTGCTTCATTACACACGCGACCCAGGTCTTCCTTGGTTTACCATGTTCTTTTCACGGTATTTCGATAGATATAACTTCCGATCTTTTTTTTCTTTTTTTTTTTTTTGTATCTTGTCAAAGTCAGGAATCTACCAGAAAGTCCTACTTTTCTGCCTGTTGAAACTAAACTTGGGAGGTCACCTCTTATCAAGGCCAGAAGCTACTTCAGAATAAGGTTTAAGCATTGAGTAGATGATGAGACAACATGATCAGTTTATGTGGAGCTCGAGTAGATTCCTGACTTTGACAAGATATAAAAAAAATATATCTGAAGAAGATCGGAAGTTACATCTTTCGAAATATCGTGAAAATAACAACCAGAGAAAATTGTAGACCAAAGAACACCTGTGTAAAGAGGGGGAAAAAAATCGATAACAGTTAATTAATTATCCACTTTTCTTTATAGTAAAAAAAAATCCACCAAAATATCAGAAGCTTTTCCAATTTCAATAAAATTTACAGAACTTATTAACCGTCAGCATCCCATTACCTCTATCGCATGTGGTACAATACGGAGATCCATTTGCGGAAGTTGCAGAAGCCTGGTTGGAACAGATGTCAGGAAGCGATAGTCAACCCTATCGAAAGCTTTGGATTGATCCAAATTGATCAGCGCGGATTCCGTGTCATCTTATTCCTCCTTCTAAGATCATACGGATCAAATACAAGTTGTTTTGAATTGATCTCCCCTTCAACGCATAATTTTGCTCTGGTTCGATCAATTCGCCAATAACGACCTGCAGCCATTCAATAGGACTTTGCCCAAAATCTTTACATATGTGTTTAGCAGAGTTATGGGCCTGTAATCGTCTAGTTCTTCCCTGCTATGCCTATCCGTTTTCCTGTGATCATTCCTTTGATGATTTGACCAGGGATGGAACTCTCGTCAAACCAGGAGTTGAACACATCTGTCAAAATCGATAGCCTCAAGTACAATTCATAAGGAAGACAATTGAGTCTCGGCGATCTGTTGCAGCCAATCTGCTTCAACTCAGTCAGGATCTCCTGCTCAGTTACCCTGCCCTTGCAACTAGCCACTCTAGCTGCCACGAGGCGGGGAGTGTCAGACAAATATTTGCCAAATTTGTGAACAGGGAGATCGGACTGTCGAGTGAAACACTCTTCAAAATGCTCTAGAAATCCCTTATAGATCTCCCAAGTCAACCTCAGGATGCGTCCGTCTGGGTGCTTGATACTAGCTATATACTTGTCTGAGCTACTCATGGAGATCTTGTTACGTGAGTTCATGGCTTCGTTGGCTACTTTCTTAAGCCTAGCCTTAACTACTTGGCCCTTGTAATGCTCACTAGCCTCACGATGAACGTCCTGTTTAGATAGTTCCTGACGTATAGTGTCCCTCAAACCAGTGTCCCTAGAAAAAAAGGGAAGAAAAACTACCACATTATTTGGCACTTCTGCATGTCAGTGACATGAGGAGAATGTGCGAATTTTACTTTCAAGAACCACCGACAGATATCACTTGGCTGACAGATGTCAGCCAAAGAACAAGGGTCGATAACTCTTTTCTAAAAGTGCATGGAAACTAAAATTATATTTTACTACATTTTTATACAGTCTTTCTGTACAAAGAAAAATTCTTAAACCTCTTTAAATGTTTCATGTTTTTTCAATTCTATTTTGCAACATTGACAAACAAAAATTTTATTTTGATATATGTTTATACAATCTTGTGAAAAAAAAATCTTTCCGTAAAAAAAAATATTCTTAAATCTTCATAAACGTTTCATGTTTTTTAAAATCTATTTTGCCACATTGACAAACTAAAATTATATTTGATACATTAAATCACACATTGAAAAGAAATATTAATACATTAACATTATATTTTGATACATTTTTTTTTATACAATAAATGTTTCGATTTTCATATATTTTGTGTTATTTATTTTGTTATATATTTTTTGTGTTATTGTAAATATTTGTTTATATTTGAGGTTCACATAATGGCCGCTAGATGTCAATTTTCTTTCGAAGAACAGGGGTCGATAACTCATCTTTGTTGCTAATATGTCACTTTCATGTAGAACTGCTCATGGTTTTCACGCATTTCCATTTAAAAATATTTTCCTGAATATTTTTATGTTTTCAATAAGGAAGCCGCAGGCTGGATTAAAGATTTTGGTAGGGCAAATTAAGCCTGCGAGCCATAGTTTGGAGACTCCTGCCATAAAAGGTTAACTGATTAAAAAAAAAGAGCCCGGTACACCGTGGGAATATCTACATCAAATCTGTATAATGTACGTGTTTACTAATAATATTCCTTTTGAAATCATAAAATGTCTGTTAGGGTCAAAGCAATTCATTTTTTAATTACTCTTTCTCCTTTTTCTACAAAAATATTTGCATCATTGTCAGCAAAATATTCTTTAAATAAATAAACGATTATGTTTCTTTCTTTATTTATTTTAACTTGTTGCAATTTAATTCTTTTTAAAGCGATAAATATTATCTGTCAAAATAATTGCCGACTAAATTTTCTTTAAAAATAAATAAAACGAATGTATTTGTTTTTGTAGTTTTAGTCGATGAGACGATGTAAAATGATTTTGGGTCAAGTTTTTTTTTTATATATTTATTTTATTTTAATTTTTTTTAATTTATTTTTTATTTTAATTTTTTTATTTTAATTTATTCAATTTATTTTTATATTTATTTTATTTTATATTTATTTTATTTTATATTTATTTTATTTTAATTTATTTAATTTATTTTTTATTTTAATTTATTCAATTTATTTTTATATTTATTTTATTTTAATTTATTTAATTTATTTTTTATTTTAATTTATTCAATTTATTTTTATATTTATTTTATTTTAATTTATTTAATTTATTTTTTATTTTAATTTATTCAATTTATTTTTATATTTATTTTATTTTATATTTATTTTATTTATTTTTTATTTTAATTTATTCAATTTATTTTTATATTTATTTTATTTTAATTTATTTAATTTATTTTTTATTTTAATTTATTCAATTTATTTTTATATTTATTTTATTTTATATTTATTTTATTTTATATTTATTTTTAATATATTATTTTTAAAAAACGCTTACAGATTTGCTGATCAGACAACCTCATTCTTTTTAATGCGTATGAAAGGTGAAAACCTATGTATAAACGTGTTATTATATATCTTTAACTAGCCTAGGTGCCCGGTGTTGCCCGGGTGTTTGGAGGTGTGTATTGAGCAAAAAAAAAAAAAAAGTGGTAGTATGCAGGCAGGCTCGAACCTGTGACGCGGAGGCAGAAAAGAGAGTGAAAGAAAACCCGACGGCTCACCCCTACTCCATGACGCGATCGGAAGTTCGGAACATTAAAATTAGGCAAAGCCAATCCACCGATACGATGAATTGCAAAAATGGCTCACAAAAAATCAACCCCTCCTTTTAGAAAACTGCCCAGTTGAGGTTGATGGAATTAATGTTTTTGGCCAATTTTTCAATATTTGTCGTCAAAATGATACCGATCTCATGAAAATCCGTCGCTTCTGTCGAAAGTTTTAGGCAGACATGATGATTGCAACGTCTTGTCAGACGAGTGCCACACCCTCAGACACTTAAAGTCCATGAGCCCAAAAATGACTTTTTTTTTTTTTTTTTTCAGTCCTACCGGTGAATTCACACGCTCAAGCAGGCATGACACTGAAGACGGTCATTGAGATCAATTATTACATGCTTCCAACATTTCAAGCCTCCACACGTCACAACTTTTCCATCGCCACAGGACCATTTTTATAGACAAATGCCTGAAGGAGTATCTATACACAGATGATGTTACAGAGTCTTAACTTTGTACGACAGCTAAGTCTCTCTCTCAGTTCAAAATGTTGAGATCCAGCAACAAGCAAGAGCAAGATAGCCAGCAACAAGTTAAACTGCAGACCAGCTTAATGCAGATACTGGTCTCCAGCTTTATGGTTTTTTAAATCAGAGATTTGCTTCTCCTAGAAAGGCTGCCTTCACCACATCTTACGGGAGCCCTCTCCACCCCAACACACACATACATACATACACACAAACACACACGGTGCTAGTTGACCGTTGATCCCGAAAAAGAGTTCATTCGCCCTTTGGAAGGTCTTGTTTTTAATCCTTCAGGCAGAGTAGCCACCCTCCTCACCAAACAAGTCTGGTGGGGGACCAGTTTAGTTGCCGGTGACCCGACCATGAGGCAGGTAGTACTGGGTTACATGGTACCAGTAGTATATGATATGACCTGACATAAACATACATTTAAACAGACAGGTGAGATTTATATTATAGACTAGCCTGGGTGCCCAGCGTTGCTCAGGTGTTAGGTGATGTATGTTGAGCCAAAAAAAAAAAAAAATTTTATTAGGCAGGCAGGCTCAAACCCATATTGCAAAAGAGGAAAAGAACGTGAAAAAAAAGTGGTAGTAGGCGGCAGGCTCGAACCCATGCCACAAAGGCGGAAAAGAAAGTGAAAGAAAATCGGACGTCTTAGCCGATGTCTCCATAACGCGACTGGAAGTCAAAACAGTTGAAATTAACCGAAGTCAATCCAACAGTGACGGTGACTTGTTAAAATGTTGGCGAAAAAAGTTTACCCCTTCTTGTACAAAACGGCCGAGTTTAGGGTGGAGGAATTAATATTTTTAGCCAATTTTTTTATATTTGTCGTCCGAGAGGTCGATTTTCAAAATGATACTGATCTTGTCAGAATTCGTCACCTGTGTCAAAAGTTTTTGCGATACATACATACACACATACATTTAAGGTGAGATTTATATTATAGATGTTGTACATGTAAACTTATCATGATTTCTCATGATTATGATCTAGAAAAGATAAAATCGAAAATAAATATTAATTATTCTAAGTATTAGCTAAACAGGCACTTTGTATGTGTGTATGTATGTGTGTGCGTGTGTGTGTGTGAGAGAGAAAGAGAGAGAGAGAGAGAGAGAGAGAATTCTCTGGACTCAAAAACGACTGGCCACATAATTTTGAAATTTCACACAAATGTACTTTATGTGTCTGGGAGTGTTCTTCGTTAGGTTTTCTGTCAGAATACTTCTGATAATCCAAAAAACAAAAATCCGATTAAAGAAAGAACAGATCGATTTTGACCAAAGTTAGCACCCTTATACAGCACTAATATCACAAGTGCATTTAAGAAGTTTTATCACCACACAAGCAGATGGGTTCGGTATATAAAATCAACAATAGGTTCCTTGATAAGACAAAAACGCATTAGATATTAATGTTTCTACTTAGTGAACAGGTAAACCATGATACTTGACTTTCTGCATTTTAAACTTTAAATGAAGCTATTATATAAGAAATAATTTTATAAAATAAACAGTACGTTCTCTACAGTGCAATGTAAACTATAATGTATTGTGAACTAAGTCACTGTGAGGAGGCATGTAAAGCTTCCTCCTGGTTCACCATGGTGGGTTCCCGACTAGAGCGGGCAATCAAATGATTTTATAGAAAAATAGGCGATTTCACAGACACGGATGTCGATGAGAATAAAAGTATTAGAAGTGTGGCACGGTCATTAATCCTTATTCATTTGAGTCTCCCTGCTAGTACATATATATATGTGCATGTGTGTGTGTGTGTGTGTGTGTGTGTGTGTGTGTGGGTGGGTGTGTGTGTGGATGTGTGTTTGTGTGTGTGTGTGTTTGTGTGTGTGTGTGTGTGTTTGTGTGTATGTGTGTGTGTGTGTTTGTGTGTATGTGTGTGTGTGTGTTTGTGTGTTTGTGTGTGTGTGTTTCTGTGTGTGTATGTGTGTTTGTGTGTGTGTTTGTGTGTGTGTTTGTGTGTGTGTTTGTGTGTGCGTATGTGTGTTTGTGTGTGTGTGTGTCTAATTATTTTAAATATTCATTATTTTTACCTTTAGGCACTAGTGTTTCATGCTTATACGAATTTCAGTGTAGGAAATGATAATTACTGCTGATCGAAAGATTCAAACTTATTTCAAAATTTATTGTTTGGTATGCAATCTCTAGGCCATCATCAATTAACATGGAAGAGAAGAGAATTCAAATTCTATATTATGTTAAATTCGCAGACATATACAATAAGCTTAGTCATATAGTGTTCAATAGCAGAGGCCGGAACATCACATTATGTATAGATTTACGGCTTATTATAAATTCTCGTACAGACCCAATCCTTGTGCAAGCTTTAATATACTTATGTATATATACCCTGGTCAATATAGTTTCAAGATTCATCTGATTATGGGAGTGTCTGCCTCCAAAATCCTTGTAGAAGGTTTTGATCTACTTACATTGTTTAAATATTCAATGCAAACGTTGATTTTCCGATATTATTGTATCATCTTTGATTATAATTGAAGGCCAAGAAAGTGACATCAGATTTAATTTTTAAAATGACGTTTTTTTGCATTGCATCTTCGAGTGATTCTATCTTTTAAAAAAGAGGTGCAAGGTGATAACGTATGAACGAACACGAAATTACCCAATGTATAATATAGACTTAGATCATCCAAAATAATTCAATATATATGATTTTCACGAATAAATGCATGTTCGGATTATTATTAGATAGGGATAGTGGTCTGGAGAGATGGAGTAAAAATATAACTCATTTGGGTCATCCTCAACTATAAAAGTCTCCATTTTCAAAAATAGATGCTTGTCAGGAAAGTGATGCTATAATAATAAAAATGGACTTCTACATAAATGCTAATCTTTGTCCTTTTTTTCTTTCCTCTTTTCATATAACCTGCTGCTATCTGATCAGGCTGTATGAAGATATTGGTGTCCTGACTGAAATGCACCAAAAGTTGGTGCTGTTGTTTCTTTTCCTTTTGCAAAACTCAATCATGTTCTGCAAAGTCTAAACCCAAAACCAACAACTTTCCTCTACAAAATAACCAAATCAAAATATCATGAATAAATATTTGACGATAAGAACTTAAAGCTTAAAAACCAGATTTGATGTTTAAAAAAAAAAAAAACTGAAAAGGGTTGATATGCCGTAAAATATAACAACCAGTCCAAACCAAACCAAACCAAATACTATGAATAACTATTCAAAGATATAAATAATTTGAAGTATAAAGACTTTTCCAAAATTACTGCATTCAACATTAAATAGCTCGAAAAGGGTTCATATGCCGTAAAACAAAACAACCACGTATAAAAAACGAGGGAAAGAAACTCCAACGTCCATAATTTGACTGCCAAATGTTCTTTGTCTCGACAGACAAGCTGTGTCGTGGACGGCAACATTGTTGCGACTGCTCGACTGGTCTCGTCTAGTGCCGGTTGCATCTGTTGTAAATTTACCCGCCATACAAATTATCTGGGAATCTTTAAACAGGCCTTGATTTCCCCCATGGATTCGCGAGTGTGTAAGCATTAGTCACACGTCACCCGATTGGCCACTGAGGTGTCATGTGACACTGACATTTAAAACTCGTTGGAGGGAGAGACACAGGGGTAATGGATGGGGGAATGGAATAGAGGCAGGGGACACAGGACATGGGAACTGAAATAAAACACACACGAACAGAATATTAAACCGGTGGACTTGTCCTACTCCTAGTAACGTAAACATATAAAGTGCGTTTTGTTTTTGGGAGGCGGCGAACTTTAAATTGACAACTTCATTTTCTGTAATTGGAGATTTAGCAACTATCGGTTATTTTGAATTCATCATGTGGTTTCAACAGGACAGAGCCACATGCCACACAGTGCGTGATACGATCAATTTACTGAGAGAAACATTTGATGAAGAACTAATTTCATGAAATGACCTGTCAACCGGCTACCTTGTTCATGCGATTCAACTCCATTAGATTATTTTCTTTGGAGATATGACTATGCTGATAAACCAGATATAAAAGACCACTTGGAAGATAACATTTGTCATTTTATTGTCAAAATGAAGTCTAATTTAATGTGTAGAGTCATGAAAATTGGAGCTGTAGATGATGCCATATGCGCATGACACGGGGCCACATGCCCGAAATTGTATTTAGATTATAAATGCCAAGAATTGATCTTTGGAATAAAAAATATCCCTACCAGACCTGAGCTACTGAACCTAATTTACCCCTGTGCTCGGCCTTCTGTGAAAAATTGTAAAAAAAAAATTTAACCGCATTAGTAATTTTAAGCCTTTCATCTACCGCCAGTATTCAGCCTTCGTGTGCCAGTCCGCCCAACAGGTGGAGATCTCCTTAATGCACATGCCCACTTGCATCATCAGAATCATCATCACTTTCTCCTTCATCGATATATTCATCATCACTTTCTCCTTCATCGATATATTCATCATCACTTTCTCCTTCATCGATATATTCATCATCACCAGCGTTACTTGATTCAGAAACTCCTGATCAAATTCGCCTTCGTCTGAATTAGAATTTGTCACTTTATCCAACATTTGTTGCACCGTGAAACTCCTTCGTCTCGCTCTTTTACCTGTCGAAGTGCTTGGTCCATCACTAGCTCGTTTCATAGCTGCTTTAGTCTACAAAACAACTCAAACCTCCACCAAAAACAAAGGAAGTCATTTGCAGAACGAGGCTAAGCAGTGATTGGGTGGCTATTTTTAGCTCTCTGACAACACAAAAACACGTGGTCGGAAAAATACCGGTTTAGCGGTAACTCGGTATATAGCATTTTCGGAAATTACCAATATATCGGTAACTCGGTCTGGTAGGGTTAAATTTGTATGATAAAAAATATTTTTCTGTGATTTATTATAATTTGAAGTTCGCCACCTCTAAAGAAAAAATATCTTTCACCAACGTTTTTTTCTTCTATCATATTTTTATTTCTATAGTTAAAAAGAGAGCATACGAATAAGATAATTACCTTCTGTTCAAGCGATCAGGTTTCAAATCAGCTTGAAACAGCAGCCATACTGAAGAGATACGACATATATATATATATATATATATATATATATATATATATATATATATATATATATATATATATGCATTGCTATTTACGAAAACAAAAGAAGCTTTCAGGCAACTGCGATTGCGATTTTGGATTCATCTTTGCAGGAGCTGAATCCAGTTTTGACTCCAGCTTGAGACAATTACATGTCTAGCTACACTAAATACATTGAAGAGCTGTGATACAGCGAAACAGTCTCTGTAGACAACTGCATTTATATGTGCAAAGTAAGTTGGAGCGAACCCCAGCAGAGTGCTGAATTATTTAGAAAAATTTTTTAAATAAGAGCGTTATATTTATATTTGTACTAGCTGGCCGCCTGGCGTTGCCCGGTTGTAAAATATGCATAAATATCATATTTTAATTCATACAGAAACAGAGACGTGTGCATGCGAGTATTATGTTTTTTCTAAACAATTCATTTCTTTTAAGTAAAAAAAAAATACTCGAGCTGAGATCAAAACCAAAACCTAAAGTCAATGTGTCAAGTACGATAATCATTAGGCCAGCTTGACTCGATCTCTAAAAAGTGTTTTCAAACATACTTATTCTTAACATAAAGAATCTGTCACATAAACTATTCATGCATGCACATTCGTGAAACAGTTGATAAAGAGATAAGAATCAGATGACCCCCCCATGCATTAATTTTTCAATGTTGACCACTTGGCAGCCCTTTTTTCCGGATTAAAACGTTTTCCATATGTCTGAATACCCTATATACCAAATTTCAAGTCTGTAGATCAAAAATTCATTGAGTATATAGGTTGAGAATTATCCACACACACACACACACACACACACACACACACACTCATTTTTATAGATATATAGATTACAGAAGATCAGGATAGCATTAGTACCGTTGATTTGAGTAAAAATAAAAAGAATATGGGCATGATTACAAAATTCGGAAGAGTAGTTGCAATTGTGCTTTGTTATATTCGCGCCATCTTTTCATTTTCTTTTCTTTTTTTTTAAGTTGATGAGTTCCTATTCTTCTGATAATTAAGGGCAAAATAAATTCAAAACGTGACTCCAAGAACGGAGTACTGTTGCCACATCTGGGCAGGAGCTGCTAGAAAGGACTTGTCCTGCCTTGATAGAGTTCAAAATAGACTTCGTAGTCTCATAGAAGATGTAATTTTCTCTTCCCTGCAACCTCTTTCTCACAGAAGAGATGTTGCGAGTTTGTCTCTGATGTATCGTTATTTTCATGGCAAGTGCTCGACTGAGCTTCAATCTATGGTCCCCCCTCGCCAAACTTTCACAAGAAACACTCGTCTAGCTGAAAACACTATCAATAATTCCCCCCACTCTTTATCTGTGCCTAAACCTAAACATAGATTCCATGAACAAAGCTTCTTTCTTAGAACTGCACGCCTGCGGAATTATCTACCGTTTTCCTGCTTTCCAGCTGACTACAATATTCTGTGGATCTATATTAAAAAACTTTGTTAAACTTTGTGACATATTTCCATTCTATGGAGGTCAAGTGCGAACGAACACCCCATAATTTTATTATACCATATTTCTTCAAACTGAAACATAATTATCAAAGTATACTTACGCAGATAGATATGAAAAGTCTTTATTAAAGTTTGTGCCTATTTTCATTCTATTGAGGCCAGGCGCGAATGCAGACCCCACAATTTTATTATACCATCCCTATTTAAGTTAAAACATACTTATCAAAGTATTATTATGTACACCTATATCAAAAACACTTGCAAACGTTTTCTTTTAATTTTTAAATTTTTTATTTCCATACTTTGTGGACCAGGCGCGTACGCAGACCCCACAATGTTAATGAATCATAATTATGCCAGATCAAACATATGCATTCCTGTGTCTCGATACATCTTCTATCATTATATGTGATCAGTTTTCTATAATAGTCAACCATATAGGAGCCT